>NW_009954196.1:487024-591216 GCF_000747805.2 Chaetura pelagica | reverse complement strand
AAGGAGGCCGAGGGGCCAAGCGCTCACCTGTGGGGGGGTCAGGGAGGAGGCCCCGCTCCCTGCACGGCGTCCACAGCCCCTTCCCAGCGCCAGCTCCTCCTCCCCGGTGCCACGGACCCGCCTCCGCAGCCCCGCGGCACAGGAGGGCAGCAAATCCCTGCCGAGGGCTCCTCCCGGCGCTGAGGGGGCGGCTGCGGGAACGGGGGACCCTGCCCCGCAAGGGGCTTCCAGCCATGGGCACAGCCAGCCGGTGCTTCCCGTGCCATCTCATCCCTACCTCCGCGCGGGAGAAGCGATTCGCAGTCCTCTTACTTGGGCTGCAGCGCTGCAAAGGGCCATTAGGTGCAGAGGAAGAGTAAGGGTCTCCAGATGATTCTGCATTGAAGCAGGCAGGAGAATAAAAACCCCAAACAACTGCTTGTTTGTGATGTTCCCATCAAGACAATTCTCCTTCTTGAAGAGGAATCAAGCGTGTCCATCTCGGCAGCAAGTGCAGGAGGGAGCAAGACAGGTCTCTCTCAGCCTCATCTTGCAGGCTGCACTGGGTGCATGTGAAAGCAGATTCAAATGCTACATGTTGCTACTTTACTCCTACTAGCATTAAAAACTGACTACAAATCCGAGAGAAAAGCAGCACTGTTTTTTTTTCCAGATTAAGATTTCCAGGACTCAATCAGGGAAGTATCTTTCCTCCTCCCCCACAAAAGAGAAGTTTGACCTAGAATCTGAAGTAAAACACCTCCGGTTTTTCTTCCACCCCAGTGATAATATAAACAAGCAGAATTACCCAGTTCCATTATAAACAGACCAGGGAATTAAGAGGTCACAAAAGCATTAAGAAGCGTTCTCCTTTAATAATCTCAGCAAGTCTGCTGGAAATCTCCTAGACAAGAACATATTTCAAAAGTTGTAGCTGTGAACACATGGATGAAAAGCACTGCTAAGTAGGGCAAGATACAGCAATCTAGTTCAGGATCCCTTTGGCTGGCTTAGTTCTAGTTACTATTTTCTCTAGATTGTCTGTCAATTCTAGTAGGAAATCCAATTGTGAATGCTTAACTTTAACATTTTTTGCAAGATGAGAATAAAGGTGGTAGTTAATTCACTCAATTTGCTTAAAACACAACTCAGATTTGGTACCTTTAATATTCTTGGCCCACAGAAATCTTAAAAATCAAATAGCTTCAACTTATGGTAACACCAAAACCACAAAAACATAGCAACATGAAGTATGTTTTATTCTGGTGTTCCACTGTTTAGGGAAAAGTGAATCGGTAAGATCAATCTGGAAAGAGATCACGTAACAGTAAAAATGCACCAAATTTATTGTGAAAGATATAATGTGTGTGACAAATCTTGGCAAGCTATCTTAACTGAGAAACATGATCTCACTTTTTGCCTTTCATGGTATGATTGTCCATTTGCAGGTAGGGTCAATCACAAGCTCCATCCTCCATCAATTATTAGCTCATTGCCAGTCATGTAGGCAGACTGAAATTACATAAAATATAAGAATAACTAATTTTTCATAGCTATTAATTACAGGAAAACACTTTTTCTTTAAATTAAAAAAAAAATTTGTTTTTATACAAACAGTCCTTTTTCGTTTTACAAAAGTATCTGAATAAATAGAATATAAACAAACTTTGAAATGGAAGTCTTTCAGCTAACTTAGGGAAGTCTAGCAAAAGTACTGTCAGAGGCATTAAGATATCTTAAATGTAGGAATAATATCTCACACTATATTAGCTCTGTTCAGGTGAGCAGCATCTGACCAGGTCAGCCAATAATTATAAGGGGACCTAACTGAAAATTTAGATTGTGCAGACAGTGAGTAACTGAGCTGTTGACATTCTTCTCTGTCAGTACTGAAGTATACTGGAATATATTGGAAAACTGGAATTGTGTCCACACATGGTTGAAAACCCTATGACCAGTCTGCAAAAGAAGTGTCTGCAGAAACACTAAAAACAAGATGAAAATGAGAAACAGATTACTGATAGATAGCAACATTAAGACTGAATTAATTCCATTTAAGTATTGTGTGATGCTCAGTAGGATTGCTTGACAAGTTCAAAAGAATCCAGTGCCATTTTAGATTCATAGTAAATTTACAGCATCTCAAATATCCTTTATGTGTGCTTATTAGTGTTGGTGGTATTTGCAGTGGTCATTAAGAGTCTGGGACATAACCTCAGTGGGTCTATTGCTGTCCTTATGCTGAAAGGGTAGTTTCACTCTGAGCATTAGCCCTTTTAGCTAAAATCTCCAGCATTTCTATATTAGCTCTTGATTTGTGAAGGTAGGTGATGACTGCTAATTCTACCTGTTTTAAAAATTATTGAATCACGGTACAAACTTAGAAAAGTAGACAAGTCCTTTTCTCCTATCATTTAGGATGATCTGGTGTCAGTCAATTTGCTCAGATGACATGAAACCACCAGGCTGTGGTACCAAAACCATAATGCCTTAGCAACCACTGTTAACATTCAGAATATCTTTTGTATTGTAGGTTGAACTAAATAAAAAAAGATGGTAAGCTTTTTAATTTTTGTAATAATCCATCTTAAAGACAATATAAATCCTGCCAAACCATATTACCTCTATTGTGAAGCAGTAAAGTAGCACAGGCTTCTGTGACAGGAAATGTCATTGTTGCATACTTACCTCATCAGAGGCCAAGTAGACAAAGAGGTGGGCCACTTCTTCAGCAGTAGCCATCCTACCAGTCTTCTGTCTGGCTAGAAAGTCTTTCAATGCCTGGATAGACAAGAGCATTTGGTATATAAAAAATAAATTTTAATTCAATTATTTTGACATAGACAAAGCAATACTGGAAACAGGCCTTAAGTCATAACTTCCTGTAGTACACTGAGCAAGGTATTAATGTAGAAAGAGAAATTAGAAGATTAACAGTGGTATGAGTTTCAGGTTGAAAAACAGTAGCAGAATAGACCTAAACCTCTGGTTCCACAATAAAGCAAACAAAGTCCTTCTTCCTTGGCCATAGCTATCTGCAGACCCTTTGAA
Organism: Chaetura pelagica; assembly: GCF_000747805.2. NCBI lineage: Eukaryota > Metazoa > Chordata > Aves > Apodiformes > Apodidae > Chaetura > Chaetura pelagica. The sequence continues at coordinate 588,186 of NW_009954196.1, read as the reverse complement.
TGAGGGCTCACAGTTGCTTAGTCAGTAATAGTTAAGCATCCCAAATAATTTTGAAACGCATAGGCCAGAATATCTTTTCTACCATGCATGATAATGTGGTTTTGCATGATAATGTGGTTGCCATATGGCAAAGTAGAAAATTTTGTCTGCTTTTGCACGAGATGCTGTCACCAATGGTTGCATGTACTTCCACAGATGACAGACCCTGTGTATTCAGTAAGCAATAGTGCCCTTCTGAGTAATTTTAGGACTTTTGTCTTGAGTACAAACTGATTCAACTATAAAAGGAGATGCTGTTATGTTATCATTGGTACTCTGAAACAGGAGACACTCCTGCAAAAGTGCAACAGTATTTTGTTATTGACTTTTTTTAAGGGAATGAAACATATATACACACGTGATCAAGCTAATGAATCATTTTCTCACCTGTTCTGGGTTTGGCCGTGCTTTGATTCTTTCCTGTAAAGATGGTGTGTCAACAGTTCCTAAGCAAAATTTAAAATGCAATGTTAAAAGTCAACTGTATCAACAATAGTGAAAAAAACCCATGCAGTTCAGTGGTTCTATTAGCGTGTCTTCACGGTTATGTGTAACTTCATAATATGATTCAGGAGAAAGACTGCAAAACTATCAACATAGCGTAGTATTCTAAATTTCAACAGAAGACTTCTAAGAATTAGATTAAATGTTTTTCAGGCAGCTGAACAATGGCTAGCCTGTTAGCTAGCCCTTGCCTGATTCTAAGTTCTTGGACTATATTTTTGAAAATAAATGTTCAAGTACTTTGTAAGTATTTTTACAGATATATATATATGTATAATGTTATGTATATCTACTATGTATGTGATGGGTTAACAGATCAAACATACAGCATGACTACAAAAGTAACAACTTAGCCACTTTTAATCTCAGAAATGTTTCTGGCATGCCCTGCTCTTTTAGAATGCTGGTTACTCTAGTTGCCATTTGTAAGTCTATTCTTCATGAATAATGCCAAACTACATTGGGCCTCCTAGCCCACTAAACTCTAAAGTTTGCAAAATAAGGTAAGAATACTTACCAGGACATACACAGTTGCATCTGATGCCTTGTTCAATGAAATCAGCAGCCACAGACTTTGTTAGACCAATCACTGCTGCCTTTGAAGTACTATATACACATCTGTTCACAACTCCTAACAGAAGGTCAGTGTGAAGGCAGTGTAGAAATATATGAAAAAAAAAGAAAAGAAAAAGAGAGATTCAAGTCTGTTCAACATGCACCTGCTTCAGGACTCCAGCATTTCCTGTAGCAACTGTAGTCTTTCCAGAAGGGAGGGCTAACCAGAATGCTGACTGCCACAGATCTACTCAGGCATAAATGAGAGCAAAGCACATGATCTTTCAAGAGTCTAAGTTTGGGAAGCAGTCTAGAAAAGTTAAAGATTTAGGAACACATAGACCCATCTGTTAGTCACCACCAGGCTTCCTCAGGCAGCACAGCTACAGCACTTATGCAATTGTAATTGATTTCTTCACTGCTCTTCTGAAGAGCATATGTAGCAAGGCATCACTGCACATTATTCCTTTTTAGTTAATGAAAACTGCTAAAAAGGATCATAGAATCATAGATTCATAGAATCCTAGGGGTTGGAAGGGACGTCAAAAGATCATCTAGTCCAACACCCCTGCCAGAGCAGGGTCACCTAGAGCACATCACACAGGAACACATCCAGGTGGGTTTTGAATGTCTTCAGTGAAGGAAACTCCACAACCTCCCTGGGCAGCCTGTTCCAGGGCTCTGTCACTCTCATAGGAAAATTTTTTTTTCGGATATTCACCTTGAACTTCCTATGCTCCAATTTGCACCCATTACCCCTTGTCCTATCACTGGTCATCACTGAGAAAAGCCTAACTCCATCCCCCTGACACTCACCCCTTACATATTTGTAAACATTGATGAGGTCACCCCTCAGTCTCCTTTTCTCCAAGCTAAAGAGACCCAGCTCCCTCAGCCTTTCCTCATAAGGGAGATGTTCCACTCCCTTAATCATCTTTGTAGCTCTGCGCTGGACTCTCTCAAGCAGTTCCCTGTCCTTCTTGAACTGAGGGGCCCAGAACTGGACACAATACTCCAGATGGGGCCTCACCAATGCAGAATAGAGGGGGAGGAGAACCTCTCTCGACCGACTAACCACACCCTTTCTAATGCACCCCAGGATGTCATTGGCCTTCTTGGCCACAAGGGCACATTGCCGGCTCATGGTCATCCTCCTGTCTACCAGGACCCCCAGGTCCCTTTCTCCTACACTACTCTCCAGCATGTCAGTCCCCAATCTGTACTGGTACATGGTGTTTCTCTTCCCCAAATGCAAAATTCTACACTTCCCCTTGTTGAACTTCATCAGGTTTCTCCCCACCCAACTCTCCAGCCTGTCCAAGTCCCTCTGAATGGCAGCACAGCCCTCTGGTGTGTTAGCCACTCCTCCTAGCTTTGTGTCATCAGCAAACTTGCTGATGAGGATGCCACAAAACATTCTAGACAGAGATTCAGAAGCCCAAAGGCAAGAATCTTAGTGTTTCTGCAGCTTTGTCTGTGTCCTTGTATGTATGTATGAGTTTTAAATTATTATTTTAACTGCATCACTCCACAGGGTTGGCAGTGCCCTCTGAATTCAAAGTTGTGCAATATTTGTTTTGTATTCCCATAATAGTACAGATTTACAGAAGGAATTCTCTAGCAAGCTACTGACCTTTAATGCTGGATGCCACAGAAGACATATTTATAATGTTTCCAGATTTCTGTTTAAGCATCTGCAAAAGAATACTTAAGTCATATGTAGCCCATACATGCAACTGATACACAGGATAACAAAGATGAATTGGCATGAATACGTGATTCTCTCTTTTTAAACTCTGCTTTACTACTTCAGTCATAATCTGAAATTCCCACTAGGTTCTCTTAAATCATCTCAGATTATGACAGGAAAGGATTTTTTTCCTAGATAGCCACCTCTGAATCATTGCCCTCTTGTCACTACAGTAAGTCACACTACATAAATGTTTGCTCACGCCATCTACTAATGTAGTAATTCACTAATCCCATTCAAACTTTCTTGCTTTGGAGAAGACTAAAATACCACTCTAGTACCTTGTAGCTAATGTAGCTAAATTTCTTGAAGTTATAACCTTTTTATGCACCCCAAGACCTGAGATGCCTGAAGCTGTTATTAAAAAAAAACTCTGAAAATAGAGAACAGCTAAGAACAAACAACAACCAACCAAAAAAATGACACTAACAAAATGGATTGAAACAACACTGAGAAGAGAGGTCATCATCCAGTCACAGCTTTCACTTCTAGCCTTTGCATTTAGAGGCATAAAAACACCTTACTAAATTAATAAATCTTTGTAGTCCCAAATCTAGTTATTAAATCAAAGACAAAAACTGCCCTCAAGCTGCTAGACTAATTGAATCATTGTTCTGTTACAGCCAGCATGTTGGCATCAGTGGTACTGAATAGCTCCACAAGCTAGTTTCCAGATTTTAATAAGCTTCATATTAATATACATCTTTCATAAATATTTTTTAGCAGCGGTATTGTGCAGCTATATGCTATACTGTAATATGGGAATACTGTATTACAATGGCTCCCTCACTGCTCTGCATTTGAAGAATTTTAGTTACAAATTATACAGGGAAAAAACCTGAGTAAATCTTCTCTACCATATCCTTTAGATAGATTGTCTACACAAACGCAGAGGATATTTTTAGAGCAGGACTGATCTCATCTAAGGGCCTCCCCTATACAAAGTGGCAAATCCCACGCTGTCACAGTGCCAACAAATCAGACTTCCTGCACTCTAAACACAATGCAGCAGAGACTAAAAATCATGGGCAACCAAGCCTTACCTTGGGAAGGAATGTCTTGATCATTAGGTACATGCTGCGAACATTGAGATTCATAGTGAAATTCCAGTCTTGCTCCTCACAGTCCAGAATGGTTCCATGATGCACAAACCTAGAAAAAGAGCAAGAAGTGGATTAGTGTTTGTGATACACATTTCTGTGGCATTTATTCATGTTTTTCCATTACTATTTTGCAGTGGCTAAATCTTCCAACCTTGAAAAGGAGGGACAAGACTCAGTATGGGCAAATAAATGATTGGCAATAGTGAAATTAAAAGTAAAAAAATTAGAGCACCACTACCAGACCTTCAGATTTGCTTGGGCTGTGGGTGCCATCAGTACAGGGCACCCACAGAGTGGGGAAAACAAATCCCAGAGCGATTCTATCTTGGCCTGGGTAATATGGCAGATCACAAAAAGTTCAGTTTTCATCAAAACACATTAAAGTTTGTATTAAAAGTATAAAATACATTAACACAAAATAGAGTGCATTTAAGTAAAAGAGAGCACTTCTGGAGAACAGTGAAACCTAGAAGAATAGTAGGATCAAATAGAAGCTGGTTACCCTGCAATGTTACAGAGGACGTCAATCTTTTCAATCTCCTTGGCCAGATTTTCTACCTGCTCCCTTTTGGTGACATCCAGAAGCCGTATTTGAATTCCTAGAAAAACATGGCATTTTCTTCACTGTATTTGGCTGAGGATTCAGTTTATTTTCCTCAAGTGCTGAGGAGTGAACCACAATTCAAGTCAGCAGCTTGTGAGGAACAGTGCCCCCTCAGTGGTGCACCCAGACATGGACACTCACTGAGTGAGAGATATATTTAATCATTGTTAGTGCAATGGTTAAATTGGGACAGCAACAGACAGCATAGCATGCTACTTAAAGTTTCAGAAGGAAAAAAAAATCAACTGATTTGATTGTCATACAGCATCACACAAGTAGATGAGCAACATAATTTACTATGAAACATTACCTGAAGAATTACAGAACCTGTAAAATCACAACAGGCTTTTATGCCTATTATTATAGAATAATACTTACTTGGAACTAGCTGCATGTGTCTTACGAATCAGCTTTATATCAGTTATCTAATACATCTACCTTCTCTCATCCATGTGAGAATTCTTACTATGGCATAGGCAAACTGGGGGTCCTGGTGGAAAGGAGGATGACCATGAGCCAGCAATGTGCCCTTGTGGCTAGGAAGGCCAATGGCATCCTGGTATGTATTAGAAAGGGCATGGTTTGCAGGTCAAGAGAGATTCTTCTCCCCCAATACCGTGTCCAGTTCTAGGCCCCTCAGCTCAAGAAGGACAGGGAACTGCTTGTAAGAGTCCAGTACAGAGCCAAAAAATTATTAAGGGAGTGGAACGTCTCCCTTATGAGGAAAGGCTGAGGGAGCTGGGTCTCTTTAGCCTGGAGAAGAGGAGACTGAGGGGCAACCTCATCAGTGTTTACAAATATGTAAAGGGTGTGTCTGGAGGACAGAACCAGGCTTTTTTTCAGTGATATCTAGTGATAGGACAAGGGGCAATGGGTGCAAATTGGAGCATAGGAGGTTCCCCATAAACATCAGAAAAAAATTCTTTACTGTGAGAGTGAAAGAACACTCTCTGGAACAGGCTGCCCAGAGAGGTTGTGGAGTCTCCTTCACTGGAGACATTCAAAACCCACCTGGACGCATTCCTGTGTGATGTACTCTAGGTGACCCTGCTCTGGCAGGGGGGTTGAACTAGATGATCTTTCAAGGTCCATTCCAACCCCTAAAATTGTCTGATTCTGTGATACTTCATGATACACTTTGCCTGCACCCTTACTCCATACTGCATGTAAAGAGTGAGTGTGCCCCCTTCTCAGAGTACATGAGCTTTTTATCCAAAGTAAACCTGGATGAGTGGAGAAGGACACAGTAATTACTGACTCCAGAAATCTCCTTAGCAGTTACAATGAGGCTCCCAGAAAACTAACAACTGCTGCTGAAAACTCTTTTGCCACAGCCCTTTTTTTCTGTTGTTGTTTTTTGGGGTTTATGTATTTTACAATTTAGTAAATACAACTAGGAACAGAGTCTAATACCTACAAGGAGATAGAGCCAGACTTCTCAGAGGCCCACAGTGGAAGGACAAAAGGCAACAGAAAAGCTGTAAGTTAGGAAAGTCTGAATATAAGATGTGTTTAGTTTTGGTGGGGTTTTTTTACTGTTTGTTTCAGCCTTGTTTGTTTTAAAAGTATCATTATTATTTAAAACTATGAGGGCAGTCATGCTGGAACACACAAGCCTACAGAGGTTATTGAGGAAATTCCACCCTTGGAGAAGTTCAGAACCTGACTCAACACAGCCCTGAGGAATCTGCTTTAACTAGTCACTTCAAGCAGTAAGCAGGACTAAATGGCTTTCAGAGGTTTAAGTTATGGGAGATTATAATTTGAAATGGATAAAAACCTGTTTCTTCTGAAGCCAAACTGACAAGTCCATAAGTAGGCTTTAAATGCTTTAGTTAAATGATATAGACACTTTCGAAGATATTTGGTGTAACAATGCAATTACAGGCTGGTGATTAACATCAGCAGTGGAATTACTCCTCCTGGATAAAATTCAAAGACCACAATATGCCAAGTCTTGAAGAATTACAGCTTAACTAATCACATGTCGAAGGAATGGAAATGCCTCTGAGTGTATGGAAAAATAACTCTTTCCTTGTGAACACACTAACAGAGGGGAAAAAAAATGCACAGCACAAAATTTAACACTTCCTAAACACCCTCAGATTGAACCTAGAAAGTCCTAAAGTTCCTAAAAAAATTACAAAGGAACTGCTTATGGTTAACTCCAGTCAGCAAAGACCAATGTTCACTCTCAAAGCTGTGCCAGAGAAGTGTGTTTTTGCATGTTTGACTGCTGCCCTGTAATAAGAATTCATTAAATCCACTTCATTCCCTCAAATTAAGTTGAAAGTATTTTCAGTTACAAAATATATCCAAGTCTTTTTTTTTATTATTATTTTAAGATAAAAAAAAATAATCCTGCACTTCTGTTACTTACTAAGAAACACAGCAATGCAAAATCTGTTCCTTGAAATATGTTCCAGTGATAACAATAGGAAAACAAGCTTCAGGCTTGAGCATTTGTGCAAACAGGTTAGGCTTATCTAGTGTTGGTGGAACTAGTTTCTGAAGACATAAGAAACCTACTAGAGAGTGATCCTTTTAATGCATTCCTTAGGAAGTATGGACCATAGAAACGCAAGATGCTAGATGTACTTTTTATATAGCCGGATATTAATTCTTGTGAGCAGAAAAAAAAAGCTTTGTGCCTTTTAGAGTGGTACGTTTGACAATTATCCTAGTGATCTCAAAAAGTAACTGAAATAGGCACTACTCTGGGAAGCACAAATCAACTTCTTCTGTGACACAAGAAACTCAAAGTTATCCCACATGCCTGGGATAATTCTGTCTGGTATGTTGATTTTGCAGCATTTTACATTATAAATCTCTGCCATTCCTCTCCACAGAATAAAGCAATGGCAACCTCTACAGAATTAGTATGAGTATTTTCTATTTTTTTTCTAGCCTTTTAAAGTTTACCTATCCTCAAATTATACTCCAGCCAGCCCACAACAAAGAGCTGAACTACTGCCCACTACGGGTCATTTACCTGGATATTTCTCCAGTTCACGCAGCTTAGTCTCATTGATGTCTGTAGCAATGACTTTGGCTCCTTCTTTAGCAAAAGCCTAAATAAAACAATAGAAGCAATTTATATTTACTCCAGATCTTACCTGGAATAAGATCTGTTTTCTTCTCATGTCATTTTTGGTTTGAAATAAAGGTTGGGTAAAGGTAGCTGATCTGTCACTTTTCATTCTGAGTATGTTAGGAAGCAATGGATATCAATAACCACACATCCTGGGAACAACAAAGTAACTATACATAAGACAGATTTAAGATCTCTTCCTTAAAGTAAATAAAAATAAAGTATAGGTACAGTAACCACACTAAAAACTGGTATTTTTGCCCTTAATAGCTGCATATGCTGTAGAGAACATGTCAAACACATAGGGCTAGAATTATCAGTTTTTTTGGCTTTAAATGAAGTTAATGGGATTTGGCAGGTAAAGGCACAAGTCATAAAAAAATAGTGGTATATTAACTTTATGAAAATTCTTTACATCCAAATCATTAGACTATAGCAATATTAGAAGAAGCATGATTTGATACTTAATCAGAGATATTCCTTCACTCTTGATGCTCCCCTCAAAACCACTTTTCTCTGCATTGTGATTAGTGACAAATCAACAGCTATGCTAACAAAGTAACCTCTGTTTCAAAAGTATTCTGCCATCTCAGATCCCCTAATCTTCAAAATAAGTGTCTCAAATGCATCTTAAGAGGATAGTGCCATTAAACATGCCAGCCTTCCGTGGTTTATTGGGTATTTACACAGTGAAATAATCAGAAAAATAATTACTTACTCCTTGGACTTCTCAAGACAAGCAGTCTTCTGTATTCTTAACTGCATGCATTAAAAACTAACTAGTCTGGCAAAAATCCTACTTGTGGGAGCTTTTCTGGGCTTGCTGATAAGAGATACTGAGTCAGCCCTACTAGTTTATCTATCTATTATGGAAGAAGTAAGTAGCAAGGGAAGAGCTGGTCAAAAGGGATTAAAAGATAGCCAGAACATTAAATTCTGTTTAACAGTAATTACAGCAAATTTGTAAAGGATTTCTCACAGCTGCTCATTGTGAACAACACTGTAGCTGTGCTGTTAGTATCACATAGTTATGTAAACTATTACTGCAGATAGAATACCTTGGCTTTAGAGCAAGGAATCTGCAGTATCACACCTCATAACAGGAAATATTACCTCTCTCCTCCCTATTTTCTCCCAGGACAAAGCAGCCGAGATATTGGATTAGAGGTACAGACACTACCAACCCAATATTGTTAAAAAAACAGTTGCAGCTGTGCTCAAATCTTGCCTATATCCTTGCGTCATGTTACCACTCAGAGCTTTATTCATTCAAGAACTTGTTGGTGTAGGCATTATTGGAGAAGCTAGCACCAAGGACACAGGGGAAGATTTTCCAACTTACTATAGCAGCAGCTCGTCCAATGCCCTGTGCTGCTGCAGACAGCAGTATAACCTTCCCATCAAGGCGACCCATACTGCTCACCTGTGCAGACAGAAGATGTCACAGAATAATTAATAAAAAGATGAGCCAACACTTCCTAGGCATCAGCTGCAAATGCATTCAAAAAACTAAGCGTGATTCAGAGATCCTCTGCCATCAAATCATATCACAGAGTGACCTGTCTGGCTGCATTGTGACCCTGAGTCATCCAGGATTCTGAGGGGACTGCCTCAACTTAGTTCTATCATAACCAAGGGGACCTAAAATAGATAAAAAGGCATTTAAGTGCAAAAGCCAGGCTTTATTACAAGAGAAAACAGACTTTATTCTTCCTTTATAAAAAAGCCAAGATGAAACTGAAGTACAGTAACTTGTATTCTAGAGCTTCCACTGTTCATTGAATTGTTAGAAATCAGGTGTTTCAGCTACTCCTGTCAAGCTACAAATTAATCAGCCTCCTGGATTGCAATAAATTCCAGACAATACGCTGGCCTTGGTGTCTGCTCTGAATTGTTTTAGGTATCCTCCAGCACAGCAGATTCCCAGCACCAGTAAGGCAGATGGGCGGGGGCAGGAAAGAAGCTCTGTCCTGTCTCACCTCTCGAGTTGCTTGCTCTAGGGGAACTACTGAGCATGCTTGAGGCGAGCAGGAGGGAACCGCCCAGACTTTTAATTGGGTTCCCGTTAAGCAAAACTTCCTGCACTTTTATAATCCACAGAGCACAATTTGTTTATATAGCTAAGACCATAGAAGCGTGTCCCAAGAACCTCAGATCTTTAAATACGTGTATGAATCCAATGTAGAGTACTGCTAAGTTAAGACAAAGATGCCAAAACATCCCCCAGGTTAGAAGCAGATGATGTTATCTGAAGATACTCAAATCCACACTGCGACTCAAATTTAGTAAAATTGAGTCAAATTTAGTGTTCCTACATCTTAAACCAGATTATTATCTGATTTTGATCAGAAATTTTTTTTCCAGCAGTTTTCCCTGACAGAAGTTGCAGTAAAACTAATGTTTCCCTGGAGGTTATAGATTCAACAAATGAGACTTCTCTGAGATAGTTCAACTGAAAAATTATTTCCACTCTAATATGAAAAACATTTTTTTTGGTTTAAAGTTGTACTAAGTGATAGACTATATTGAAAGACACTGATTTTTTTTCACTGTAGGTTTTCCCCCCTTTAACCGGAACACACACACACAGAAAGAATCAAAGCACAGAAGAACAGTCACATAAGCAAAGAGTAACTGAGATGCACGTTTCCAATCAGGGAAAAGCACAATACCTTAAACACACTTTTTACATTGGCTGGTAAAAATGCCTCTGATGGCAAGCTAGAGGCTAAGGCCTCTGGGTATTTGGCCTCTGTTAAAATAACCTTTTTGCATTGACAGACAAAACATACCAAATAAACTGAGTAAAATGAGATTACTTGTAGCAAATCCTGAGTATCTTAACAATGAGATCCAAGTGCTCCCTCCAGGCAGAGGAAGGTTTCTTATTTCTTTGTTGTTACCTTTCCAATGGAATAAACAACCTGATCAATGTAAGTATTTCCCCAAAAGACCCTGAAATTTTGCTGTGCTTTTTGGGATTTGTAGTCTGAGCCAGGATGAAGCTATATTTTCCTGTATTTACACCCACACTCTGGCTCAGATTTCATGAACATTTGCCACATTGATTCTATGAAGCATTTAAAATAAATATTAGGTCACTCACCAAGAGTTCTCAGGTTATTTTCACCGACCTTTGCACAAAAGGAAGTTTTGTACTTTTTTGCTGTGCTTTTTGGGATTTGTAGTCTGTTAAGTTTCTCTAAATGAACGTAATTTCCTGTTGAAATATTGAGATGCTGCCATCTAGTGAAACTAAGGACTTCAAGTGAGATTTTCTCCTGCGCGGGAAAGAACAAACAAGGGTCACCAGGCCTGGCTTTCCATTTTCCCTAAGAAATTAAAGAAAACGAAAAGTATTCCCACAAATATAAAGCTACCAAATCTTAAACTAAAACAATACTTACATGAGAAATTGTTATTTTGTTTGGTTGCGTTTTCTTTTCTTTTTTTTGTACTGGTAACTTACAAACTTTTTTCTTGTCTAGTGGTTTAACTTACATATGTGAAGGTAGAGTTAATATGATCAGACTGGAAAATTCTAGGATAAACTAATTTAGTTACAAGTTCAAACCAGACCTAAAGCTACCCTGATAGCATTAAGAATTTGGAACCCTACCTGAACTTAAGGTGGGCATATTTTCCTCAGAAAAGCCACTTCTGTGGGTAAACTGGGACACACAAACAACAAGTTTACAAACTCATGGATTTTTGGTTAGCAGTACCTTTAAAGGCTTCCCCAAATACACTCCAGGGCAGAGATTGAGAGATAAATAATTGCAGTTTCTTCATAGTTACAGTAGTTGGCAGAGTTTTCAGCTATCCAAGGTAAATAGGTTGTTGGTTCTTCAGAGATCTCTGAAGTAGCTCCATCAGATAAATAACCCGTGTGCAACTTTTCCAATTCCAGTAACTGCTGAATGCCCAGGAATGTGTCAATGTAATAATTTGCTTACCAGCTTGGGTTTTGAGTATTTGGGAGACCTAGCATCGCTTAGAGCTTTATTCCTATAAAACAAAATAATGCTCTTGATGCAGACATCTTTGTTAGGAATTACTTTCCTCACATCATGATGATGATTTAACTCTTAAGAGTCGATCTCAGGTTTTGAGTGTCAAATTCCTATTCGGTTGGCAGTGAAGGGTGTGCAGGGAGGAAAGTGAGGAGGATCTATCATCTAGGCTTAAAACATTTAAGACTTACAAAGAACAATAAAACAAAGCACCAGTGACACAGACTTGTACAACAGTAAACTTCTTCACAGAGTAATTATTGCAGAAAGCCTAGAGGACACAGACAGGAAGTGTAATAAAGATGGAAGTGGTGAGATTACTATAAAAGATAGTCTTTAACACTGAATATTGTACTCAACATCCAGAGATCATAGCATAAGTTCAGTGACCAGCAAAAACACTTATAAATATTTAAACACTGAAGTTTATTGTTTCTTTATACAAAACATTCAAAAAAGTAGGCCTCACAATGCAGATAAGGCGGCTAGTAAAATAGTCTCTTGCAGTCCTGATCATCCAGGTTTTTTTCCATTCACTAGAGTAGCAGAAAAGTGTCAGGTCCATTGTTTCCTGTTAAAAGGAAAACCAATACCCAGCTTCAAGCAGGAACTAGAAGTATACTGAAAGATGAGGCAAAATACAGAGTTATTCTTGGCATCATAATTGACTGCACTGCAGAAGTACTCTAAGGAGTTTAAGAGGAACTCTTGATTGTGTGCCATATAAACAGCAGATTAGAAACTTCAGTTACAATGTCCAGATAGTGAGGTTAAAACTGCAGTGAAAATGCAGTTTTTGTACTTACAGAAAGTATGGTATAAAAGCTATATGCTATGGGGGGGAAAAAAGTATAGTTCTGTCCAACTCAATATCAGACCCAGAAGAGGACTGTTCTAGGCATGACAGAATGAAAGGTTTAAGATTGAGAAGTTTTACGTTAGATTAGTTTGTGGTCCATTTCCATTTTTTTCTTCGATACATTGACTTTTCTTTCCCATCCAAAAAAACCAAACCAACACCAAAGTAGATCAGTTGGGCAACATGACTGCTTTTCCTTTTTCCCTGCTGTATTCAAGCTTCCAATTGTGCTAAGTAGCAACTCCAAGACAGCAAAGGATTTTCATGACACCAGAGCTCTTCCCACAATTTGTAGCACAGGCTGATGACTTTTGACCTGAAGCAGTTATTTTATCTACATGTAGATTCTGGCTGTAGCCACTGCAAAGGCAAGTTGCAACAGAGCACCTTTACTGGGTGGGGCATTCAGGGGCTTCATCTTTCTTTGAATTTCCAAACCAGAACTTAAGATGTTCTTCTGTTGGCTCTATTCCCACAGGCCGTGAGTCTATACAGAAGAAAAGAATAAAGTAAAACTTAATCTTTCCTAGTTAGACAAGCAGTAGGAATATGCAATTTAATCCTGACTAGTGTTTTAAATGCCAACTACCAAAGCTTGCCTCTGAGGAGTTTGGTTTGTGAGGAAGGCCATACTATCATCAAGCTGGCCATCAAAACAAACAGGAGTGAGCCATATTCATTCTGGAAATCTGCAATTAATACCTTGAAAATGGGGTTAACTCTTCACCATGCCTGCTGGGGCCTTCTTAATGCTTTGAGAAGCAAGTGTAACAAGGACAGTAGCATTAATATGCTAGCATAGATCACTAAGAGACTTGTCCAGAAGTCACCAGGTCAGATATGAGTAGGGCTGAGGAACAGAAATTATCAAAACAGCTATTACTGCAGCTGGATCTAGGTAGACTGGCAGATTCAACAAAGACTAAAATCTGTCACCCTAAAGAAGTTTAGGAAAAAAGGTAACCAGCAATTAACTTTGAATAGTTTTGCTAGAAGTCTGTGCTTAACCAATGTGAAATTAAGAAGCAAAACATTTTAGACTATCAGCTACCTAATTCACTTTAGGTCATCAACACTTCCACTGCAGCAAAAGGAAAAAATAAAAATTGTATAATCTTCAGGAGGTGAAGTACTACTTAAAGGATTTAAGTTCTGTAAAGAATATTAAAATTTCATAGCTCCAGCTGGTTAGCCCTTCAACAGCCACCTGATTAACCAATCAAGAAAACTAATTGTGGAAGTTTCAAGTCTGAATACAGAAAATACAGGGCATTTTCTCATAACTCAGACCACCCCTTAAATTTTGCCTCTCCAAGGCCTTATAGGAGAACAGCACTGCATTACGTACCTGTTGGTGTACCCAAGCTGGAATTATCAAAGAAATTTGTTGGACAAGTCAATGGCAGATGCTTTGATACCTCCTGGGTCACAATTTCCTGAGAAATAGGTTCCTTGCATGGTGAAGGCATTTGCTCTTTAAGAGAACGTGACACTGTCTTCCTTGGAGACCTTGGCACTGTCTCTCGAGTAGTTTCTCTTGAGGATCGTTCTTTCCACTTGAGTGCTCTTTCTTTCCATTTTCTAAGTTCCTCTTTCAGTTGAAGCTCATTACTTAAAAATAAAAAAAACCCCAGAATTTAATTAAGAAAAAAAATGTAGTAGTTCCTTTAAATAAGGAAAAGTTTGTGACAGTTCCTGTGTCTTCAGACAGCATACCCACAGACATGGCAATGCATAACCCTCTGTATCTTACTTTCAGATATGTTTTTAAATATTTAAATATTTTAAAGCAAAAATTCCTTCCAACATACAATTTAAGTGTATATTCTAGCATTCAAGATTTTTTATGACAGCAATGTAAAGTTCAAAAGCCACAAAGATATATCTAAAAATAAGCTTTAAATAAGAGCTGGATATGAAAGAATCTAGAAAATCTAAAATTAATACTCACTTCTACAGGCCTCCCAGAAAGAAACATTGATGACATGCATAGTTAAATAGCAATAAATGATTCAACATGTTGCTGATCAGCTTTATAGTTACCTTAGTAGAAGATCATTTTGTTTCCTCAGGTGCAAGTTCTCTTTCTGGAGCTTAACTTGTTCAGATTTTAGAACAAGTATTTTTGTGCTCTGCACAATACCACTGCCACCACCACAGGTAAGGGGTGCTTGAGATTGGTGAGGAGCTTCTTTTTCCAGCACCACTAGAAAACAGATTTATACAGATGTATATATTATTTGGACAGCACTTAAAACCAACGTATTTCTTTAGCCTATTCCTTCCCATGGTCTTATATACAAAATCTCACTAGGTTACAACTGCTATTACAACAGCTACTCTTTTTATACACAAACACATCCCAGTATTCACACTGCAAAGGAGATACTATGAAACTGAAAAGATTCTTCATTAAGCCATTTATAGTTAAAAATAGTTATAGTTTCATGTACATCACAATTACGATTAGAACTAGTTATTCATATGTGCTCAGTCAAGGAACAAAGGCAACATGAGCAACTAAAACTAAGTTTACCCCATGGTAAGTGCAGACATGGCTAGAGAAATAAAGACAAGAGCTGTGATTCTAGTACATGCAGCTGACATTTTACTTTGTCTCATCTTCCAAAGTACCCAATCCACCTTATACCCTTTGAGGTAAAAGGCTTGCATCTCAGTCTAGGTGTTTAACAATATAACTTAAAATGGAATGTTTAACATGAAAGAGTCCCTTATATTTAATTTACCAGAAACATCTTGCTCTTTCTTGGCTCTTCTAACTTCTTCTTTTAGCTTTCTTAACTGTTGTTCTTGGTGTTCTGTAAGAGCTTTATAATTAGCAAGTCTATATGGGACAGAAAGAGGAGAAGAAAAATAAACACAAACCAGAAATCCTCAGTTTAATAGTTATTACAATTGCAGGAGAGCTAGTTTGATTTCCAAATGAGCTATCAAAATGTACCAAAGCTATACAGGTAAAAGTACCTAAAGTTGGACTAGAATTATTCTCTGTGTCCATTCTCTCCAGTGAGCTAGAGAGTGACTTCAGTCACTGCTTTCTCCTCAGTTTCTTTGGCCAGAATATTTGTTACTTTTATGGCTGAACATGGGTCAGTGGGGAAATTTTGGTAGGTGCATAGGGAAGGAGTTTCGTAATCTACTCAAGACACACATGGTTTTTACTTCACTGGAATATAACTACAGTGAAGACTTAAGACACCTAGAGCTGAAAGCTCACTACTTATTCTGTGGAAAAAAATAAACAGAAAAGTAAAAGCTAAGAACTAAGTATTTGAGAATTGTAACAAGTTAAGATCTGAACTTACATTGTATCAAAGGAGTTTGATTGTTTCATTCTTTCCATATCACATTTTACCAATTGTGTTTTGAGATTATCAATTTCCTCTTTGTACAACTCAGCACCTTTATCTAATTTTGCCTGAAAAAAAAAACACAACAACTTAATATGAAGAAAGGCTTGTAACTGAGAAATTAATTTAAGGGTTGCTTATTTTGTATCTTTACTGTGATCTGCTAGATTTTGCAGGGCAAGACTAGGAGCAGAAAGTTATTTTGGAGTAAGAACACCCAACATCATGAACTAGCACTAGAGCATTAGTTGGTATCCCAAATCTGGTGTATTACATGCAATCATATTTTAGCAAGTTTTGCTGACTTGATTGCAGATATAAGTCTGAGAATTTTGAACTAATATGCAAATACATTACATAGAAAAAACACCTCATGCTTCAGTTTCAAAACCTAAATTTTTTAGAACATTTCAGAAATGCATCACATACAAGTGATAAATTTAGCTTCTAGTATCATAACGTTGCTTCTAAGTTTTGTCTCTTAATGCTGCATTGGTAGAATGTGAAACTGCATGCTAAACAAGTAGTGTTTTACTCTAAGAATGCTATATAGTACAATATATTTACTTTAGAGAGAGCTACATTTCATCTAAAGCTTCTCAAGCATGTCCTCTCTCTAGGATCAGGGAAAAAAAAAAAAAGCAAGTTTAACATTATAAAAAAATGAGGATTTGATTTAGCCAGTTACAAATCGGTATATGACAAGCCACTGTAGGAAAATAATTGCAACCCAGCAGATAAGGCATCACAAGCTATCACACTGAGCTTAGAGGGGTAAAGGATTTTGTTCATACCTGGAGAGTCTGATTCTCTGTTGAGGCTGTTTTGAGGCACTTCTCTGTCTCATTCAGCTTGGCTTGCAGTTGGATGATCTCATTTGTCTCTGTTTTCATTCTTATCTGTGTTTGTAATTTGATTATCCTGTCATCTCTCTCTTTTACATCTTTTCCTACTTCATTTATTACATTTTGCAACTTCTGAATTTTGACTTCCATAGCCTATTAAGATATCAATCAGTTATGAGTAGTTATGCCAAGAGATATATAACAGTAGCAGTACATGGCTCCATTCTTAATATAAACAAAAAACCCAAACCACACAAGAAATGCAATACTACAGGCTCTATGGCAACTCTTGGTGTCTATCTGAATGTTTGGCGTCACCTTTTAGTATTCCAGAACATTCAAGTCTAATAAAATGTGCTTTGAACAACGGTAACTGGCATACAAAAACCAAAACAGATAAAAATGAATCCTCAGTTCTTAGGATTAAAGACAGAACTCTTCTCCTGCTTCCAGTTTGACATAATGAATACCATACACTTAAAGGAAGTATCAAGAGTGGCTCACTATTAAAATACTTCAAAAACAATGGGAATATTTTACCTAGATTTCTTAACTGACACCTATTTGTGTGCAGAAAACAGGCAATTAAAATTATCACATTACAGAAAAGAGCTCAAACTTCTACTCTGGGAATATAAAAAAGCTACAAAAATAAAGTGCTCTTGGGCCTAACGTGTTGTGTAGCACAGATTTACAGCTGTTCTCTTTGTTTTGTGTTCGCAGTACTCTCACTTTGAAAACAAGCATTAAAGAAGTTTCCCTTAGAAACAAAAATTGGTACCTTTACATCTTGTTCTGCAGCCTTTAATTTGTTATGAAGCCTGTAGTTTTCTTCTTCTAACATGAGACTGGCAGAGCCACCAGGGGCCAGTTGTTCTTGAAGGCTGTTTAGCTCCTGAAGAAACTCTTCACTTTTCTCTTTTCTCTGTTTCAATTCAGCATCAGCATTTTTACAGTAACCAGCAGTTCTGCTATCCAGCTCTGAAGAAAGTTGAACGAGTATCTGAAAATACATAATGTCACACAGATAAATTTTAAATAATTTTTTAATCGGGTAAAAATAAGTGAAGAAACAGGAAGTATGTTGTGGGGCCTGCATGAATTTCACTTTCTTGTTTCTGTGTCCCATTAGAAGATACTTGTCATCAGAAATTGAAGCACAAGTCTGGTTTAATTTCCAAAAAACTGGAAGAGAAGAAGGGACTTCAAATTTGCCAGTATTTCTGCATTAACTTAGACAAACACTAACATTACAGAAATAAAGGAACTATTGTGGAAATACTTCTCTAATGTCAGTAACAGGACAGAACTGAGTAAATTGCCCCTCAGAAGCTGTTCTTTGAGAAGTGTTCCCTACATTTTATCAGAGATAGAACTCAAAATTTTGCTTATGATGCACTTAACTTTGTAAAACACTTGGTCTTTTTTCCAAAGGAAGCAAAAACAAAGAAGAAAGAAGAAAAGAAGGCTGAGCCATCTTTAGAATAGCTTGACTTTCTGAAGTTAGAAAAAGTGTGAAAATATAAATTGCAATTTAGTTTTAAAAATAGCTAAAGTAATTTTGATAAAGTTGGCTTGAACAGAACCATCTTGTGGGCAGAAGCCTGGAGAAAGTGATTATATCCAGCTGCCACATTCTGCATGCAAAGCTAACGTAATAATTTTGAACCTACTGTTTTTCCAGAATTCAGCCTGATAAAAATGCAAACACCCTCTCCCTCCCACCTGCCCTGTCCTTATCTTCTATCCCCCATTTGACACCTACAAAGTCTTTAACAAAGCAAGTTTCCAAGTTTGGATGCATGAAAGTCTTTAAAAATCTTGTATTTCTACACATAACACTGAGGCATGAATACAGAAAGTACTACTAATAATAATGAATAATCTTTAAATAGCCCTTTTTTGTTTTGTTTTCAATTAGATTACAGGTATTTACAGAGTTCTTACACAAAATACATTTCTGATTAAAGAAGATTTAACTTTACCTTTACTTTAAGAGTCCACAAGTTACTGACTTGCAAAAGCATTTCATTATCTTTCTCCAGCTCTTCTTTAAGTTCTTCTGCATTACAGTGTGTTCCTGAAAAAGCTTCCCAGAACTGTGCTCTTTCTTTTCTAGCACTTTCTTCCTGCTGTAATTCTGCCTCTATGCTGAGAAATTCACTTTCCATTTCTGATACATCTTTGAGAATGCTCTTTATAAAACAAGGAATTCAAGTTTAAATATTGTTTGATAACTACATATCTAAATAAACGTTTTGCCATCTTAGCTATTAATACTAGCAGGAAGTCTTTTATAGCAACTAATGTAAAAATGAAATGTAAAAGGAATTTCACTATCCTTAAATCACTCCCTACTGGGAAGATAAAACAATTTACATTCCTGGGGCAGGTGAGAAGTAGAAAGAGGGGGGGGAAAGCATGTTAGTAAAAATTTCTCATTTTAAAAATCATCCCAGTATCAAGTAGCACATATTTTACAGGGCAAATGAGTAAATAACATTCCTGATACTTTATAATCTCATCACTTTGAGCCACTCTGTAGAACAGAATCCTCATTTTATAGAATAGCATTAAAAATACAAATTTTATTCCCCCTCCTTTGAGTGAAGTCTTAACAGATAAAAGCAATGGCATTAGAATAGCACCACCACAATAACCCATGCCTTGAAACATGCAAGTGTTTGTGTGAAAATTGTTTCAAATGTTACCTCTGCCTCCAAGTGCAAGTTGTGCAGTGCTTCCGTCATGTTTAACTCTTGAGAAGATATTTTATTCTGTTTCAAATAAGTCTTCCTGATATACTGAATCTGCACTTGTAGCTGATCTTGTTTTCTCTTTTCCTCAATCATTTCCATATCATACTTGTTAACAGTAGCATAATAATCCCTTTTCTTCAAGCAAACACAACTGAACAGGAACTGTTGTAGAAGCACAGGGTGTATTAGTGAGTATGCTTTAAAATGATACCAAACATCCAGCTATGATTACATATTTTACAATTCAGTCTATTTACTCTCCTAACCCATAGGCATCCAGGACAACTAAAATATGATTAAGAAAATGGAGTTCACAAATTCTCTATAGCAACAGCATATAAGACTTTTAGAACTGGCTCACCATTTTTCAAGTATGCTATTTTTTGTAGACTCCTAGAAAGGCCAAAAAGTCTAAAAGGCTCTAGGATAGTCTTCCACGACTCTAAACTTTGAAAAGCAAAGTATTCTTTGTTATATTTATTTTCTCTTAAGAGCTGTGAAAGGTGCAGATGATGTACAAGAATAATATTACCGTGCTAATTTAAACATTTTTCTAGTCAAGATCACCACTTAAACACCTTTAACCATAAAAGCTGAAAGGCATCTAAAAACCTAAAAAACCCTTAATGAATTTAGGAAATAAGGCCCTCTGGAACAGTTGTTAAACTTTTAACCTAATGGATGTTTATAGAGACTACTAACTCTCAAGACCATATTCAGTATTTTTGTGTACTGCCACCTACCTCCTCAACAACAAAAAACAACCTTTAATGTTTCATGGTAAAGAAAGAAACAGAAAAATTTAGTGTACTGCTGCATATGATAACAGGAATTCTTTCCAAATTCCCCTAACTTTTTACTGATAATTGCAATCAGTTTCTCCACTGAACTACAAATTGGGGAAGGTCTGCAAGGCTACAGAAGTTAAACTACTTTAGTTTTGCAGGGTAAAACATGTCTTTCCCCCCACAATGAAATACTAACTTATGAGTCCATACTTTGATTCCATATTCAGTATTTTTGTGTACTGCCACCTACCTCCTCAACAACAACAAAAAACAACCTTTAATGTTTCATGGTAAAGAAAGAAACAGAAAAATTTAGTGTACTGCTGCATATGATAACAGGAATTCTTTCCAAATTCCCCTAACTTTTTACTGATAATTGCAATCAGTTTCTCCACTGAACTACAAATTGGGGAAGGTCTGCAAGGCTACAGAAGTTATCAAACTACTTTAGTTTTGCAGGGTAAAACATGTCTTTCCCCCCACAATGAAATACTAACTTATGAGTCCATACTTTGATTTATAGAGTACAGAAAATTTTCCCAATTAAAAAGAGATTAATATTAATAAAATAATACTATGCAAAGCAGTTGAATTACAGTAAAAAACTAAGGCTGATTATCTTAAATAGTTCATTTTCCAGGATTATAAAGCATTTACTATCACTTTATTTTCCACAAGACATACATTCATAAAAAATTTAAGCTGGTACCTTCAGTTTGTTCAATAAACTTTGGAGATTACTGTTTATTTTCTCATTGGCAGTTTGAAGTCTTTTGACATATTTCCTCTTTTCTGATGAAAGCTGAGTCAGCATTGCAGCTACCACTGCTTTCTGACTATTCAGATCATCCTTTAGATTAAGGGACACTGTAAAGAGACATTCATACCTCTTTCCCATATTTGTGAATTTCTCAAGAAGCTCCTAAATGCAAGTGAAACACAAGCATTCAGTCACAGTAAGAAGAGAGTCATTAGCTACAAACAAAGCTTAAAATAAACCATCAAACTCCAGGACTAAATCCTACAGTTGCTTTTACAACAGAAAATTGAATACGAGTAAGACTTCAGTTTTGACTTGCCATGGGAATAACAAGAACACTAAGCCAGGCACAAAAGCAGACAATTTCTTAGTTTTCCAGAAAAATCTTATTTCAGAAACTCAATTTTTCATTTTAATTTCAAGTTTTCATTTTCAATTTTCGTTTAGATTGCCTGGTCACTTCAAGACCTGTATTTCAGGCCTGAAATGAAATTGTTTCCTGTTCACAAGTTTTCCAGGTGGGCTGTCCTCTGGCTCCCAAGTTAATTTATTTGGTTATTTTGTTGAAAGAAAGGAATTGTGACATTGTTTAGTATTCTGCAATAAAAAGGGAGATGCAATCAAGCAGTGAGCAGGCTGAGAAATGCAACAGGCTTCAATGCACTCTCAATGAACTACAAGTCAAGTATCACATACAGAACTAGGTTATACCTTTTAAAACAAATACAAAGTTTCCTAGGTGTACTGCCTCCATCTTTGGTTCTTAGTTGAAATTAACAGGATTCACCAGTTTAACTCTTCACCTCACAGTAAAAATATTGGAACTAACACATGCCCTGTGCCCAACAGGAGCAAGTACAAGATACTTAAGAAAACTGTGCAAGAAACGGAAGCAAATTTTACCTATTACAAAAATCAGAAGGGGAGAGAGCCATTAAAAGGGATCAGCTGATGTTTGTTACTTACCCCATTATTAGCTCCCTACTGGTGATGTAGGAAAGAAAGACAATATGAAGAAAGCTACACAACTATTTTTTGTAATTTAGACTTTTACTATTTTTTGTGTTAACTGAAGCAGTACTCAGTTTTTCTAGCATGTATAGGAAGACATCCAGATTTGCTGTATGGATGTACAGACTGCAATACAATAGTACTCTTTTAAGTGATTAATGCATGTTCCAAAATCTTGGTTTACTTAGGCTTTCAGTAGATTAGTAGTACTTCTGACATCTCTGAGAAAATATACTCAGGATAGTTAATTAACAAAAGCTCTAAGGAGTTACAGGAGCTCCCTATTTTGAGGAGAGTGGCTATTTAATGAAGCCAATTTATTTTTCATGGGAAGTAACAAAAGGGAGGATTTTTCAAAAACTACGTGGTGAAGTCACATGTACATAACTAGTTATTTTCATTGAGGTGGCTGGATAGTAATGACATTGAGTTGTCTCAACTGAGATCAACTTAACCTTCTCAGAACAGGATGCATGGCCACTGAATAGCAACAGCAAATCAGCTTATCCCATGGCTTGCAGCATCTTAGTAAGATATACAAACAATTTTATAGATTATACACAGAAGCAAGATTTATGCCCCAGAACAAATGGTATCGAAGTTTTACACGCGTCTTTAAAATAAGCAGAGAAGTAAGTTTACCTTAATTTTTAAGGTTTTTTCCTTCAGGCTGTCATCAAACAGCTGCTCAGCATTATCCAGTGGGTTCACCCGAACAGACATATCATGCAGGTTTCTCTGCTTCAGTTGGTCTAGAGCACATTCCAGTTTTGCATTTGTTTCAACATACTAAGAAAAAGCATACATTTTAAAGTACCATTCAAGAAGAGAAGTTATTAGTAACTTAGGCATGCAGTTTGTGATACCAACCATCTCAGAATTTTTTTGCAATTCTGTCTTCAGCTGGTCCCGCTCAGACCTGACATCCTGGAGAAGTTTTTGTAGCTCATCTTTTTCTCGATTAATTGATGAGATTTGTTCTGTAAGTTGCAAAGACTGACTAGTTCTTTCAGCCAGTAACTGGTCTTTTTCACATGATACACTATTTAGCATCTCTGTTAACTGTTGAATCTATAACAGTGGAGAAAAACAATAATTATGAGTTGGTCCTGGTCTATATAACCAACCCCCCATGAATTACTCATATCAGTTGCGTCAAATATAAAGAACCATTTCCAAGTACTATAAAATTCACACTAATAGCAAGAGAAGTTTAAGTATTACTTTGGTGTTGTAATCAGTTGGAAAAGAAAAGGAAGAGAAATAGCATTACACCCAGAGAACTGTAGACAGTTCTTGGTCTCCAGTAAAACAAGAGGAAGCAAACAAAAAGGCAGTCAACATATGTTCACAGCATAAGAAAATTAAGAAATAGATAATATAAGAAACAGGCAATGGAAGTATCTTTATATCTACTCTAATGAACAGTAAGACAATTGCTAATCTGAAGCACTCTTCTGATATACAGGTAAAGGTAGATTCTGACTGGTGAAAAACGAAGAAGTGAAAACTGCAAAAAGACCAAGTTGGCAAGAGTGAAGTTCAAAACTTTCTGAATAAGATACAGACTGAAAGCATGCAAAGCATCAAGGATTCCAAACCCACTTAGGTTTGTACTGTCTACACAGTGACTTTAAAAGTTTGAATAAATACATGTATAATCACTGACTATTACGTTAGGCCTACACATACTGGATAAATCAGTGTCCATCCTAATGGAGTGATCAAGCCAGTTGGTTATGAGGCTGAGACAAATTGTCAATGCCATTTCTAAATGTCACTACAAAAACTTGTACAAAATCCTTTATCCGTGTTCACGCTTGTTTAGCACCCATAAAAACAACACACTGAGAATTAAAAATTAAATGGGATTTGTCTTGACCAACAAGTTTAGCACAACAGTGCTAGGAGAACAGTTACTAAAACTACTCTTCACCTTGTTTGTTAGGCTGTCCTCCAAAATCTCTGACTGTCTCTGAACTTTTAACAAATGTTCTTCCCTTTCTTCAGCTTTGACCTTCTCATTACTGAGGAGTTCTTGTTGCCACTTCAATTCCTTTTCAGTTTCAAGTATCTGGAGTTAAAATAGAGTAACAGATTTGAAATAGCACGTGACTACCTCTCACACACCAGACCATTCAATATTCCCCCAGAGTAAAAATACTTGGCACAAAATACCTGCTTTAGTTTGAGTAAGAGAAATGTTAGCAGAAGTTAAAGCATGTCAATATTCTTCAGTCTGCATGTATAAGGTTAATACATGTAAGGTATTTTTCAAGAATCAACCATTTTCCTCTATCAAGCATTCATAGTTGTTATTAAACTTTAAGATAAAGCACCTTATCAGCACTCTCCTGTAGGTTAATTTCCACTTTGTTCTTCTCTGCTTGAATACCTTCCAGCATTTCCTGGAGCTGATCTCTCTCCTGTGCCAACAAATCACACTGTTTCTCCAGCTGTTGAAGTTTATCACTTTCACTCTCAGTCTTCTCTTTCAGTTCCTCCAGTAACTGGTGCTTTTCCTTAGTTAACAAATTTAAATCCTCATTCAACTTGACTACCTATTAAAAATATTTTTAATGAGTGTAAGATTAACACATAATTACCAAAAAGTCTTCTGTTGCTAAACCATATTGCCATAACATCAACTATTGGACCAATTTAACAGCACAAATTATCATGGGTAATAACACCTGTTAGTCTAATGAGTCCTTGAGGCCACATCCTCTGTTTTTAAGAGTTTATTATAGTACTTGCCTTTTCTTTCAGTTCCTTTATTTCCTCATTGAATTTTTCTTCAGTGTTTTGCAATTTCTCTTCTTTATTTGCTAACATTTTCTTCTGGATATCAGCTTGCTCTTTCTGATGCTTTAGTTCTTCCTGCAGTCTTTCTATCTCTGTTAGGACTTTCAAGGACTGCAGAACAAGGTATTACATGGATGTTCACTAAGTATAACTAAGTTTTGCTTATTGGGAGTTAAGCATGATAAGTAAAAGCATTTGAATTCTTAAGAGTGCACTATCAGAATAATGAGACTTTTACTTTAGAAAAAAATCAGTTGTCATTCCCATATGCCTAGTTTAAGAACGGCAAAGGAAGACAATCTTTAGAAATAGTCTATCAACTTAAGAAAAAAAAAGTAGGCAAAACTAAAGAGGAAAGGGAAAGGTATTTTGGAGGAAAGGGAGGAGGGAAACACCACACAGATTATTATTAAAAAAAAATAAAATGCACCATGAAAGATACCCTTAGCCTTGTGACAACTGCCACCAGTTACATAAAAAATTTGTCCAACTATTAATTTTTTTATTTGTCTTCTTGTTAAAGATTTGATCATCCTAGCTTGCTGATTTTAGTTTTTAAATTAGCTGGTCTCTACATACTTGAGAGATCAGTGGTTCTACCAGAGGTTTCTTATAACTTGTATGAAAGCTTCTAATTCTTGAAATTATTTGTAGAGTTTCCCTTTGAAAAAACACTTACCAGGCTTTCTTTTAACTTTAGAAGTTACTAGCTTGGTTTTTGTTAAGCAAATATATCTGAATGAATTTTTTCTAAAAATAGCGTCAACATCAGCATACTTTTCAGACTAATACTTGGAACATTCAAGTCACTAATCTGATAGGAAATATGATGTCAAGAAAGAGAAATTGGATAGCTAATCACTTTCTTTTCTGGGTTTAGCTTTCTCTTCATCGATCCAGAATGAGATGAAGTGGTAGAATTAAATGCTTAGGTATCAGTAAACCTGGGTCACCGCTTCTGTTCAAAGCTAAATGCAAGGCACTGTGGATAAAAGATGTAACAGCACCTTGTGGAATGTTTGTCCAGCAGGTGGCAGACCACTGTGCCCAAATCTAGAACACCGCAGTAACCGAAAGGACGGGAAGGGGTAAGGGACAAAAAAACCCAAAGAGAGATTCCATGGGAGAGGAAGAAATCCTGAATAGCAGAAGGCTTCATGACCAAAATAAGTCGGTGTGGTACAAGGTGCCTTAAAACAATTATTTAAGAGATTTTATACATACACTCTCCTTGCTTTCCTGACAGTCAGCCTCTAATTGGTCTTTTTCTGCTTTATAAGTCTTCACCATTTGCTGTAGCTCATCTTTCTCCTGATTAAGTAAAGTGATTTGCTCAAGCTGCTGACAGATATGTTCATTTGTTGTTCTTTCAATTTGTTCTTTTTCTGCCAGTAGCTTGCCATAATCCAAAGAGACATGAGCCAGGTTTTCAGTTACTTCAGTGAGCTGAAAGAATATAAGAACAGTACTAATATTTCTATTAATATCTAGAATGGACAAAATTCATTTAGTGGTTAATTTGGAAAAAACCCAAAAAACATTCCAATCTGTTGAATTTTTTGTCCCAGTAATCAGGTTGTGATTTAAGAGTGTTATTGGATCATATTTCACAAGATTAAATAGATTTCTCTGTCTATACATAGGGGTTGTTATACTTGGATTATTTCACAGAAGACATCTGCATTAGTTTACTGCTATAGTAAGAGAAGAAAAATGCAACAATTTTTCTTAAGTTAATCAAATATCAGTGCTTCCACCTCATTGGTAGACAAAAGTGAATGTGTAAAAACCCATGGGCCATTATAATTCTATAAAAATTACTCCACTGGTGTATCCACAGCAGATAGAAGACAACACTTGTTAGATTCAGTAGCTTCAGACATGAAAATAGTAAGTAGGTAAGAAATTTACAGCAGTGCAGCAAGTTAAAGAACAAGCTGCATTCCCTTTTAGTTGCTCAAGTTTCTTCAGTTACATTGCTAAAAGACATTATTGGAATTTTAAAAGTTTTAAGACTAGGAAAATACATTGAGATCAAAGAGCAGTATTTATGTCAAATAATATTCCATTGTTCAGCACTGAGGCATGTTTAGCTTTAAGTAATGGTTGCAGCTTAAAGGTAAAATTTTATTAGATCATCTTCTCATGATCTCCATTTCTATGGAATTATTTTAAGAAGCAATACAGGGAGCAAAAAGAAGGAAGAACTTTTAATTACGCTTCATTATTACATTTACTGAACCTCTACAAACTCAAGTCTGTAGAGGATATGGGGTGCCAATCCTGATATAATTTTTAGTTGACTTTATTTACTGACCTTCTGCTGCAGTTCATCAGTTGTTTCCTTCAATGCCTCTTGTGCTTTCAGGAGTTGATTTTCTTTTTCTGAAATACTTCCTTTCAGTTCCACAATAGTTTCCTGATGTTGTCTGAGAGAGTTATGAGCACATCTCAGCTCTTCCTGCATCTTTGAATTCTTTGGACACACAGTTACAGTACACAAAATTTAAGACTTAAGTTTAAAAAACTTCTTATCCTAAAGGAATAGGACTTTGTTTCTTACCGTGCTAACTGTCTCCTGTATAGTTTCTCTTAGCTGGTCTCTCTCATTCTGGAGATTCTCCAGTTGCATTTGAAGATTAGAATCTCCTTCTGTCAGAGTGCTCACTTCTTGACAGTCACGCAACTTCGGAATAAAATCCATTCTCCCTATGTTTTCAGATTCTCTTTGACATTCGTTTGCCTTCACTTCTTCCATTTCATGGATTTTCTGTTGTGCCTGACTCAGCTCTTCTCTCAGAAGAATTAATTCTTGCTCAATAGATTTATCTTGAATCTGTGGTAACTATTTTATACAGAAATAGAAGTCATTGCATTTGGTAAAGTTGGTAAAGCTTTAAGAGAAACATATCTGAATTTTGACATGTTTGTTATGTAAAACAAATAGTAGCAACGTTTTAGAGAGATTTGTGTTTTTTTTTCCAGAATAAGATGACTGAATTCAATATGCAATGTAAGTTTCTTGAAATAACATAAGTAAAATCTGAAGTGAGAACTACTGAAACAAGACGATTATTTCCTTGAAATTTGTATATTCCCTATAAATATTAAAATATATGCACATACTTTACTTTTTCAAAATGTACATGTAACATGTGCAAAAGTATGCCCAATTATGGAAAATATTTGCTGCAATGTCCCTTAACATACACTGCCAGGAAAAAAGTCAGTTCTGTCTACACTATGAAAAAGCAGAACCACCTCTCCAGATGAGCAATTTTTAAGCTTCATCTATTTATAAAACCACAACTCTGTGCAAATAAACCCAAATCACCACCATCCTGTATCAAGTTAAAATTCTACTTACAGAAAAAATGTTTGTCATATCCTACAAGTTGTCTATATACAAAAATATGGGTGGAATACATTTCAAATATTAAATATTAAATCTGGTATTTAATGGTCTGCAGACAAGTCCCAGGACCCTTTTCTCCTGTTTCTTTCGCAAATGATGTTCATTCAAGTGAAAGTATAAATAAGCATGCTTTTTCTTACAGCCTCAGCATAATTACCTGAGTTCCTTCCCCGTACTCTTCTTTTTTCAAATGTAAACTGTCCAGCTTATCCTGCAACGAATTTTTCTCTTGTGTAAGGAAAAAGATTTGCTCTTTTAGAGCTGGAAGCTGATCACTTTCTCTACAGTTATTTTCTGATTTTTCTTCAGCAAGCTGGTCTCTCTCTAATGTTACGATTTTTATTTCTTCTGTCATTTGTGATATCTATAAAAAAAATGTGGAAACAGATTTTCCATCAATTTAAAACTAAAATGAAATAGCAGTTTGAGTTGGAAGGACCCTTTAAAGATCAGTAGTCCAGCTCTCCCCTGCAATGAGCAAGGACATCTTAACTAGATCAGGTTACTCAAAGAAAATTTGTTTTATTTACTCTGCTACAGTATTTTTAACATCAAACCACTGTAACGGAAGAAGAAAAACTCCAGAACCAAGTCTTTAGCCTTTGTCACCTGTTCTGTTTTTTTTTGTAACCATTTAGCAGTCTCTTCTGCACTATTGACCAGAACTTTATCTAAAAAGAGTACGATAGGAAAAAAAACAAATTAAAAATACCCTTTTGATTATTTTTACACATCTATTCCAAATCATGCAAATGCTGAATTTAAGACCATTGACTTACTGGGTCTGGTAGCTGATATACCTCAAGAAAAATCCAGTCTCATATACTTCAGATTCTCCATCCAAACAAACTGCCACTGAAGCAAATATGTAATACACAATATTCTCAGCACCCTTCTTTATCAATTGTTGAAGCATAAAAAACCCCAATGGATCAGCCTTCTGCTCTGTGTTGGGAACTGAGCTGCCATTTACAACCATGTGCTATGCTTCTCATTGGGACTGAGTGTTAGGAAATAGCCTCATTCCTAGACCTATGTAACCCTTTCTCTTGTCTTCTATTTGCTGTCTAATGCCTCCACTTAAACTGACAACCATGGGGCATGCTAGTTAAGTAAAGGTTTATTAAAGTGTATGTTACAGCTTGAAGCTCTAGACATTTAGATCTGGTAAACAAATACTGGTGAAGACGTGAATCAGGCAGTACTACTTTCTTGCCCAATTTTTACTGACAGCCGAGAAGTTTTCTAGAGTGCAACCAGAAGAGATTATAATCAGACTAACTAGGCTCGTTTTCAGTGTTTGAAAACACAAAAAACATTTTTAATTATAACATGATGTTTTACCTGCATATTCAGTTCTGCAATAGTTTTCCCTAGTGCCTCTTCAACACTCAGAAGCTGAGATTCTTTTTCAGAAATACCTTCCTCCAACTTCTTGACAGTCTCCTGGGATTGCTTGAGAGAACTCCGTGTATCTCTCAGCTCACTCTGTGTATCTCTCAGTTCTTCATGTGCCAAAATATTCTTTGGAATAAAAGGAAGAAAATCCACAACAGAAAATAAGTATTTTGCAACGTTAGCAGGTACTCCTTGATTTAAAAAAGTCCACACAAAACCCCACTCATTATAAACTATGTTGAAATACAGTATTATTACAGTCTTCTCCTTAACATGTGTGGCCCATTTCTATAAAGCCAAAATTCCTACCATTGAAACAGTGTCCTTTATATCCTCTTTGAGCTGGTCTCTCTCAGCTTGAAGAGACTCCTCTTTTTGCTTCAGGTCATCTCTTTCCTGGGTTAGAGTTTTTATTTCTTCCTGACATTCAGAAAGCTGCTGAAGAACTGACTGGATCTCTAAGTCCTTGGCTTCTAAACTCAACTTTGTAATCTTCTCTTGCTCTCTTAATTGCTCCATTTCATCTAGCTTCTGCTGAGTCTGAGTAAAATCTTCTCTCACCTCAAGAAGTTGTTTGTGCTCAGCTGTCTTTTCTTCCAGTTCTTTTATTTTTCTAGAGAGCTTTAGTTTGTAAAGGAAAATATTAGACACTTAAATTGTAATGCAAAACCATGTATGTGCTAATGTTGTCACAGAAAATTATGTTACTTTAGAAGAGGTGAGAGATTCTAACTTTCAAAAAGAGAATAGGAAGTTCATCACTTCACATTAAGTCACCTAATGTGAGCATTTATTCATGGAACCTTCCTGTGGTTTTCTCCTTAGCGGCAAAAGTCTTACTAAAACATAACACCACACACAAAACTGTAGCATAGCTTAGGAATTTATCAAACCAGGAGTTATCAAATCCATAGCTGGAACATGACAGCCATATCAGTGCTCATATGTGGAGAGGTTTTTCCCCCCCATTTTTTTAAGTGCCAGTTTATACAGTGATTGTCTTTGACTTGAAAGAGCTTCTCTTCTAAACAGACTCCAGTTCCTGATGAGGAAACTGACTTTAGATATAGTTAGTCACAGCAGCATATTTAAAAAAAAAAATAAAAAATTGCATAACATATAAATTAATAATAGGAAAAGAAGAATTAAAATGTCAACTACAGAAGAACATATAACCTGGAGCAACATACAGATTTCTTTGCCTATGAAGAGGCTGCATAATCCCACAACCTTATACACCTGACATGGAATAAGTAATATCCACTCATGCTACAGGAATTCCAGTGATAGTGTTATTTATACCTTACAGACACTTACTCAAAAAAGTTTTTGTTTATACTATGAATGAATTCCTCATGTCTTAAACATAAAAAGGAACAAGCTGAAACTGACCTCTAATTTCACTTCATCCAAAGTTGTTTTAGACTCTTGTGCTTCTTTAGATAGAATATCTATTTGGAGCTTCATTTGTTCATTGTTTTCTGATGCAGCTACATATTTTTGCTGTAGTTCTTGATGGAGCTGTTTAAGAGTTCCATATTCCTGATCAGACTTTGCATATTTAAGTTGTGCATCTGCTAAATCATCTTTTGATTTTCCAATTTCTTCAGTCATATGTTTCAGTCTAATTTCATTATCAGCTATTTCAGAAAGTAGCTTTTCTCTTTCCAATTTTATTAAGTGTAGCTCCTCACATTTTTCAAGAATCTGCCAACAGAAAAATAAACAGCATTTTCTAAATCAGTATTTCTCACAGCTGAATTAAAAAAACACGTTCATATGCAGATATATGAAAAAGGACAAGGCAAACACAGCACATAGTACATTAGGTTTTGCAGTGTTGGGAGGGAGCTCTCTAGCAAACAATCGGTTAAAGAGAACACAGACAAGACCCTTTCAAAACCTTGAAACCCCTTGTCTAACTCTTTAGATGTTCATTAAATACACCCTTTTTCTGATGTTTGAGCTAAGACTGGACAAATAAGCCTAACTATAACTCCTAATCTGAATATTTAGATGTTTAATACTTCCTTCATGATACAGAGTTTATAAAGTTGTTAATGTCTAATTAAGTTTTGTTTAGACCACTGAAAGGGTTTACAGCTTTTTGCATTCATGAGTTTGAGAGATTACTTGCCCAGGATACATCTCACTGCACATACGTAGTAGCAGGTATTGAAAGATAAAGAAACCTAGACATGTCTGCAAAGAAACCCTTTAAGACACATTTATAGCAAACTTAGCAGACTAAGGCCTAAGCTGCCAGTAAAAAGAAACTTTTCCTTACAAGTTTTACAGAATTTGCAATTTAAACCTGTCAGTTCTCAAGCAGCATTTCCACTAAGGGGTCTTGAAATACTATTTGCCCAATTAAACAAAAATTCTATTTTAGAACAGTAAACCAGGATCAAACATCATTGTGCAAATACACACAGTTATCAATGGCATCCAAGTAGGCTAGCAAAGGTTCAACTAGAAATAGCTCAGGATTTTTTATTCCAAGCAACTTTTGGTTTCATTATCCAATAGGCCTCCATTAATATGTTGCCAGTCATGTACAATATAAAAAAAAAATAAGGAAAAGGTTGATTTTTTTTGTTTACCTCTTTCTGCTGTATTTCAACAGTATTTGGTAAAGATTGAAGTTCTGATAGCTCATTGACTTGTTTTTGTAGAATTGCCTTCTCTTTCAGTGCTTCTTCCAGTTCTTCTTTTAAGTCAGCTGCCTTTTTTTCTACCTCCGCAAGAAAGAGCGGACCTAGAAAATTAACAAGTGTAGATTAAAAAGAGCATGAGAGAAGAAAAGCATGTTTTAAATTAAGCATAATATTTATAACACACTAGACGTCTTATCAGCATCATTTAAGAAAAGTATATTTTACAATGGCCAACAAATAAAATTAAACCACAGGTCCAAATATAGATATTACTTGTTAGATTGTCTTAAAATTTATTTCAGATTCTCCCTAACAACCTTCATTAACTTGACTGAATTTGTGCAAAATACAGAAGATTCCATAATTAGCAGTTTTCTGAGTAGTTCAAGAAAATGCTAAAGCAGTTACTATGTGCCAACAGTACCAGGTACTTCAATATTTTATACTGATGAAGGTCTAAATATTTGAAAAAACACAAGCCAGTCTTCCCTATCCACCCCACCACTATGGGGAAAAGGGAAGAGAGGGAAAAAAAACACCTGAAACAGCACCTTTTGGAACTTTACCCTCCATCAGTGATGTTAGTCTGGTATTTTCTTGAAATGCAGACTGCAACTCTTTCTGCAAGTCAGCTTGCATTTTTCTGTAACTGGCTTTTCCTGCTTCTACTTGGCTTTGATAGAGTTGAACATCCTTTTGCATTTGCTTGTAATTATTTAAGAGTTCATTCTTCAGGAAGAAAAAACAACATGCAATTAACACAAAGTAAGTCTACTTGCTTAACATTTAGATATTATATCTGTCACATTTCCTGTTGTCACTCCAAACAACTTTGGCCGTGATAAATGTGGCAGAATAATCCATAATTTAACATCTATATTCCTGTTAGAGTCCTCTAACATGGTCATGGCCATAACTGCTTCTACTACTTTGTCTTTACTCTTCAGAAGTTCAAAGTAAGCTCCATCCCAGTTCTCTGAGTTCACATCTCATTCTCTTTTATTCTATGGTAAAATTAGGTTTGGAGTCCTTTGTTCTAATAACTCCCTGAATACTGTTCATTTTCTCTTTCTACTGGTAAATCTAACTACACACTCCTGTGGAAGTTGCCTCTGTTTCCTTTTTATCTTTGTCCTGAAAACTCCTTTGCCGTGAATTCTGTAATAAGAACCAGTAGGTGGCACAGGAGCCATTAATTTTGTCCAAGTACATCTTGTCGTTATCGATTGCGTTCTTCATTAGTCTGGGAACAGAGAGACCTTTAACAGCATTTCATACAGCTATAAATGCAGTTTAACAGGTACTTGCCATCTTTTCCTTCAGCTCCAAGTTTTCAGTTCTGAGAAAAGCAGATTCTTTTTTGGCATCCAAGGCTATGGCTTCACTATCTAAGAGTGATTTATTCAGCTGCTGAATTTCCTCAATTAGCTTATCAGAATCTCCCTGAAAAAGACAGATACTCAAATTTTAAAAAAGCCACAATAAAGCATATGTGTTTATCATAATGTGATTAAAATGTAAATATAGGTTCAAAAACTTGGTGAGTTTACTCTATTTGTTAAGTTTACTCTAAAAGGAATTAGTCTGAGAGATGGGATAAAGAGCATCATTTCCCATAGCTACCCTTCACTAGATTACTGCTGAATAATAATGTAGTAATCAATGTTTTAAACTTACTAAAAGTTATCCTAACATCTGTAGGGAATGACATTTCAATTAGGTCAAGGTGATACCTAAATTTAAGTCATCTCCAAAACATCCACCTCTCAACCCAGCAAAAAACTCATATTTACCACTGAAAGAGATGTGTCTATCTTTTCTGCTCCTGCTTTCTGTAACTCTTCCACGCGATTCTGTAATATCCTTATTTTGTTTTCTTTCTCTTTCAGTTGTTCACATTTGGAGTTTATTTCTGCCTACAAGTTGGAGGAAAAAAGAAAGAAGGGAGATTCTAGTGCTCAGTTTGGTTTTTCAGGTAAGAATTTCACAAAAACCTGCTTCGTACATAGTAAGAATTCATAGGGTGTAGACAGATCCTCCTTAGCTGGAGTCCAGTGGTGTCCAGGTTGTCCTCAGCAGATACAGTATTTTAAGATAAACCAACCAAGAACATTTCATATAAGTCTCATGGCATGTAAATTCATCAACAGGCTCACCTCAAGTTCTCCATTGTACACTTCAGCATTTGAAACTAGATTCTTTAAGTTGGTAACTTCATGCATTAGTTGAATCTGTGGAGCAAATTGAAGCAAAATTGCAGAGCATGTTAGAAAGCACCCACACCAGTAGTTTTAGTTGCCAACACTATAAAAACAAGCCATGTCTATCTTACATTGTTTGCTGTTAGTGGGGAAGCCATGTACACACACACACACAAATCTAAACAGCTACAAAGCAAGTTGCTACATAGCCTTCCAAATAGATAGATGAGATGCAAAGCTCAGTTTTAGCTTCCCAATAATTAGAAAGGATTCAAGTACAATTTAAATGGTATAATTTTGAGAAGCAAGAGCAACACGATCAAAGCTTTTAATGCTGAAATTGTACAGCTATGACACTTCAAATTCTAGTCATATTAAGCAGCTTTTTATGACAGTGCAGATATTTACAATTTAATTATCCACTAACAAGAATGAGAAAGTGCCAAAACTGAGGTAAAGCAAGCTATGAACACATGCAGTGGCATCCTCCAAAAGGAAGCACAAGTGGAAGACTAGCTAAAAATCACTTCTTAAGCTGAAGAGCACTTATTTTGGTCTTTGTTAAAAAAACCTCTACAATAAGCACTAATCTACAATTATTTCTGTGTAGTCACAAGTGTAGGTATGGAGAAAATCCAATCTGTAATTTTAATACCACTGAAAAGCTTTAAAATGAGCATTGTCTTGAGTATTTCTATACAGTTAGGAGTATAGAAAGAGGAAAACCCAGTATGTGATCTTAAAATCAGAGGATGGTTTTAAGAAGATATGGTACAATCCTACTGTTGTTAGTAATTTAATATAATTATTGAAATAGAGTTTACCTGTATGTACCTGTGGTGATTTAAATGGATGGATTTCAACTAATGTATTTAGTGATTCTGTGACTTTACAGCATTGCTGTAAATCATTTATAAGGGTATCAACAAATGCTTATATTTTATGGACTGTTTTCACATACATGTCTGAAAAAATGAATCACTCAAATAGCAGTTCTTGTAATAGAAACTACATTAGAACACTGCATCTGTTGTTATTGCACACAACATACAGACATGCAAAACTTTGACAGGTAAAACTGAAGATTTGTTAAAAATTGGCTAATAAGGAGGATATCACAGTTAGCCTAGCATACAAAGGGATCTCCTAAAAAGAATCTTAAATACAAGCTAAATCAGAATCCATTATGGATCTGTTTTGTTTCAGATCCACAAGCATTTGTAAGAACACAATGAAGATAAGGGGTAAACTTGTTCAACTGTAACCTCAAACACCAGAGGCATGTAACTTCAGCTTCAACCTTAGTTTCATAGTCAGAAGATATTAATGGACTAGTGTGTACAAGTAATCTGCAGAGACATTATCAGGAAAGAAATGGAATAATACATCCACTTGTCAGTACCTGAATATGTTTGTTTTGGGGTTTTACTACTTTGGTTTAAGGGGTTTTTTTAGGAGTTTTTGTAGTTTGATTGGGGTTTTTGTGCAATGACTTATTTCATGGTCTAGCCCTTGGGCAGTTAGAACCCAATACCAGGAATATCAATTTTAGGTTACAGAATCAGAGCATAAAACATTTGGACAAACAATATACATCTCCATTAACAGCACAAGGAGGGGAAAAGTGAAAGTCAGCATTTTCTGCATCATAAGTCATCCAGTAGGTAGGTTTACCTTTTCTGACTTCCTCGCACAAAATACAATGTTTTTATTTTTCACAAACATTACTATTCACGCTATTACTTTAAAATATTTTATTGCTTAGTTAAATATGTTAGAAGTCAATGCTCACTGTTCAATGGATTACCAAAAGCCAGAGTTATTTTGGATCATAAACAAAGATGCTTTGCACAAGAAATACATGATACAGTCTAGCAACCATATTTGAACTTGAAAACAGGTAAAAAAAATTGTTTATGCAGCAAAACAACTTTCTCTTGCAGAAGTCCAGAGTGAAATTCAGATAACACATATATAAAAATAATTGATACATATACACACAAAAATATACATTTAACCAGACTTCAAAATATAAATCTGAATTTTACACTGAGTAAATTCAGTTTAAAACTTGGGTTCATTTATTCTAATGCTGAACTTTGCTTGTAACATTATACATTTCTGAGTCAACATCTAAGTATATGTACACTGAATAAACTCCAAAACATTTCAGCATAGGGAATTCCGTGTTTATTTACATGCATCTTACCTCATGATCTTTTTGTGTTTGTTTTTCCAGTGCTTCAAATTCATCCATTTCTATTTTTTCCTTCAGTTTCTCCTTCATTTCATTTATTTCTGATTTCAACTGCTCATTTTCCAATACCAGGTTATTAAAGTTAGCTTGCAGGGCATTGACCTCACTTACAGCAATATCCTGAAGAAACACAACACCTTTCTTTAGAAGTTGTTGTTGAGAAGTCAGTCTTATTTCTAGAAAATACAGAACAGGCTTACCTTTTCTAGGGCCAATGCTTCACAGAGCTGCACAGATTCTTCAAAGTCTCTCTGAGTCTAGAAAAGGAATTGCTCTCAGTTAATTAATCTGCAAGATCAAGCAAATGCAGTATTATATTTCTTGCTGCTTGTCTTTTCATCGCTAGTCCTCTTTAAATCCCAAAGCTTACTGGATCATTTACCACACAACCCATAGACATAGAACCATCACACAACATCAGAAATTACCAAGAGTCGTCCTAACCAGTTATAATAATTATTTGGACATAAAGAATTTTAGTGTTCTACAGAAGAGCAAGTCTGATCTTAGAGATCTGTATATGTATAGGCATTGTATTAAGACGACCAAAATAGATTACGAAGTTACCCAATTCATGTTAGGTCCAGCAGTCCATTCTACTTCTGAAATTTGATCAGTAGCCATCAGAAATTGGCTGTCATGTTCAGAATTCTCTAACATGGCTGAAAGGAAAGACGTATTTAAAAATACAGAGTAGCTAGAATTATTTTCTTATCAAATAATTTTATCACATTGGAAACAATCATTCGATGGCAATGATGTAGCACACCGAGTATTGTAGAGATGATCATTCAAGTGTCAAGGAAAGAACCACTCAACACTATCCTGCAAGATTTAAAGAAAAAAGCACCATCTCCCCCATGCAGAAAAATACCAGCAATCCACACAAGCAAAAAAGTTTGACGGAAGGATAGATTCAGCAACAACACAATCCAATTATTCTCATCTTCAGTTCAACATTCTTTGTCTCTCACTCATCTGGTAAGTCTTTGAATTTCTCTGTATCTTAATCTGATCTTTGAATAATTACTTCTCTATTCTCGCTGAAAATTTTGGAATTCCACATGCTCCCCCCCACCCTTTACCACCCCTCCTTTTTAGGGGAAGAACAGAGTTTGGATGGATAGTCCGTGTTAAAGAATAACTGTGGCTACTTTTACAAAAAATTGGGGGGTAGAGGTAGGATGTGTGGCATAAGTATTTGTAGACCCTGCCTTTTACCTCAGTTTTTACATTTTATTTTAACAAATTCAAAGTTCAAGATACTGAAGAGAAGTTAATTTGTTGTAAAATCCATACAGAGATACTTGGGGGTTTTGTTTTGATTTAGGTTTTTTGTTGTTCTATCAGATAGTAAAGTTATTCCCTTTGGGAAATTAAGTAATGCTTGCAAAGTTATCAGGAATTTGTTAGTCATCATTTCACCTGTAAGACTCATGTCCCAACTTTTAAAATGAAATGTATCTTATTTTCAGCACAAGAACTACAAGTATTATTGCACTAGAACCACTTCCCTTCCAGGCAGCATTCTTTGCTGGCAGACACATGTTATTTCTGTATGGGACACAGGAAACTTAAAACTGGGTTCATGGGACAACTTGAATAGTATGGTGCCAAGTAAATGTAAATTATTTGCTAACAATATAAAAGCTACATTTTAACTTAAATTTATTAAAGAGGGATTATTTTTCATTTCAAAGCTGCTTTGCAGCATTTCCTTATTTTTTCTTGAAGATACTTACAATCTTCCATATCTGGTAGTGACAACAGAGACATTTTCATTTTTTTTGTTTCAGTCAGCTTTGGCTTTTCAAAGTCATCAAAATAGCTCACATTTGCCTGGTTTATTTTGCCAGGAGCCCAAGTAACTCTTCTTCTTCTCTTGGCCTTAAAAAAAAAAGTATTTACAGAAAAGGTTACACAAACAAAGCTAACTAGGCAGTGTTTTGTAATTTCTTCAAATTTAAACTACAGCATAACAGTTTGAAAGCAAGTGTCTGCAGTCTCTTCACAAGGCAACATTGAATTGATACTCACTCAGAAGTTATTTTAAAAGTTACCCCTTTAAAAATAAAAAAAGGTGTGAAAATTGCCAGTCAAACATTCTTCATTGTCAATACAACCCTAAGTATTTAGTATTACCTTTTGCAAAGCATTTCAGTTAAAAAAGTAAGATCTAGAACAAGTGCTTACTTTAGCATTCTGTTTTGAGGAAAAGGAAGCAGAAGTCACCAGCATCTCGGTTAAGTTTCTTATCCTGTCTTCTTGTACTTTTTGAAGAGAATTTTTTTCTTCCAACAGCTGAGCCAGTTGGTCTTTTTCCATTGCATGCATTTGAGTCTTTGAAGACACCTTCCATAAAAAAAAGAATATTAACCAAACTGATATTTTAAGAGCATAAACTATTTCTGTAGAACATACAAAATTACTAATATTTAAAAACTACACACGTATATTCTTTAAAGTCTGGAAGAGCAGTCTTTAATCTTTAACAATGAAACTGACTAAAGGTGTCAAAACTCTGCCAGGCAATACAGCCTCAGATTTTTCTAGGGACAAAAAAGCACTCTTTCAAGGGCAACATAGTTTAAGATGACCTTCCCGTGGTGGCAGAAGCCTGAAGCTCTTTGACAAGTATCATTCAATTGTCAAATAACAGCGAGGTACTCTACACGTGTGGTCACTTAAAATTTGAAGTATTGAAAGTTTGTTATTATATAGCAACTGCCAGACAATAGCTGTTTTGTCAACTTTATCAAAAGCATACAATACTTTGACGAACTCTAAAGCTCACATGGGACTTTTCAACAAACTCTTCTGTACTTAAGTACTTTATTCACTACCTACTATCTCAGAACACAGCAAACAATTTTGGGTGCAAGTTTATACTGCAAATTAATTCTCTAAAAATAAGAGGTTATTTTTCCTTAAAACTGTTTGTACTAGTTTTTTCTATTTGCAGAAAAAGGACCTTTTGATTATTTAATTCACAAAAATGGTATGTTCAGAAATGTGATTTTCCTGTGCTTTATCTTTTATAATCTATGTTCTTAACAAGACTTGCAAGACTGCTTCTCAAGTCTTGATTTTTTGAGAAGGATGAACAGTTGAGAGACTGTTTGATGGGAAATTACTATTACTCATTTTCTAAATGTCTTCTGCCTGCACATGACATAAGTTTTGCCGCTGATCTTATGTAGTTGCAACTTCTTGCAACTCAAACTGAAGATAAACATGGGTAAGGGGGGAAAATATGAGTTAAGTTGGAATCTTTAATTGAAGTGTAAGAAGTTTTTTAATGTCAGTTAATTATTGCTTTTGATCTGTTACAATATTAAAATGCCCTATAAGGCATGACATTTCAGTTTCTTAAATACATTAACCTACAGAAAGATAGCGTTTCACTTAGTTGACCTTACTCAGTATTAGCTTTCACACAGGTATGTTATCAATTGTTCTAAACTTCACATCACCTTTTCAGTTTCTATTATTTCAATAGAAATGACAGCTATCACTATCAACAGTTTATCAAGTCCTCCAGATTTAACTGATACTGGTTTAAAATAGAATGTTTCCCAACAGCTATCAGAACTAAAGGTAGTTTAATATGTTTATTACATACTTCCTCCAGCTGCTTTTTCAAATCCAGAATTTCTTTACGATATCTCTTTAGGAGTGCATCATCATCAAGTACTTCGTTTACTTTCGGAGTGTTCTTCATTCTTTTGGCTGTATTGGCAAACTGGAAGAATATTCTCTTATGGGCATTAGTTAGATATATATTGAAAGACTGTCTTATATTTCCAACAGAATTAAAGGGACAATTTATTTGGCAAAGAGCAACACAAAGGACACAAATATTTAGATTTGCTTGTTTTTAATATATTCTAAGCTTTGAAAAGTATGTTTTCTTTGCTTGATACCAATACCTGAAGAATTAAGCCTAACATTAAAGCAAAAAACAAAGTTATTTTTAAAAAAACCTTGAGACCACCAAAAAGGAAGACAATCCTACCTAAAGAATACAGTTAATTAAAAGTTCAATTACTGTCCTTCCTGTAGGACCTAACATGTTATTTTAGTGCAGACTTGCAGTTCTAACTGTATTTGGAAAAGAAAAATAAGAAAGCAGAGGTGAGAGGAGGAGCTTTGTTCCAACTGCCAGAAAGCTCTAGACAACATAGTACAAAAGGGTGAATGGGAAAAGATGCTGAGGACAAAACAAGTATTTCAAGTCCTCACAGAATCTGCAGAAAATTCTAGTGACTATCAAGTTACACCTTTCAGCCCTACAACCTGTTTCCAGTGTAACCTTGAGTCCAAATAATGTTTGAAAATAGCCAAGTATTACCTGAAGAGTACTGAGCGTTTCATCAAAAGAAACAGGAGTAATTGTACAAATAATAACCGTCTTAGCATTTCCTCCAAGGGAGTTCTGCAGAATTCGAGTCAGCTTGCTGTCTCTGTAATTTATAAAGCTGATGAAAAAGAGGGACAAAAAAAGAATGAATTCATGTTTTTGTATAGAAAGAATAGTAAATATCTTTTCTAGAGGCAAGAAGTTATTTGAAACAGTTACCTATGTAAAACAGGATTATAAAGGATTGCAATTTCTTAGTTGATTAGTGAATTCTCTTAAAACAGGTGTACAAGCACAAGTGCTTACCCAGAAGGGTCATCACAAAGTTTTTTGATAACTTGACCCAGAATGAACAGGCTTCGGTTTATATTGCAGCCTTCTTTCAGTCGGAGACCTAGATAGTATCACAGTGTTAAAAAAAATATTTAAAATTTAAAAACAACATTAAGATACATTTGCAACCTGTCATGCTTTTGTGCTGTGTTATGTTTACAGGTGTTATCCAAGAGTTAAATCTCAAGTGCCACAATGTATTATGACACATCAGCACCCAGTATCAAATGCTTTATAACTGAAATGCATCAAAACATAGTAATCTATCAGAAACACACAATAATAATTATATAGTAAGTAGTTGAGGTCATAAAAGCTTTAATTTTGATCCCTGTTTAAATTTTGCAGATGTCTATACTTACACATGTAAATATACCAAGCCAGTTTTAGATAGAACTTTGGGTCAGTTATTCCTTTTAAGAGAGAACTGTAACTTGTGTTCCTCTCAGATAATTTTTTAAAATCATAACAGCATTTTTGTGCAGCTTCATGCCATCATTGTTAACAAGAAAGCTTGCTCCTAGCTTAAGAGTGAGCCATGTTTTTACTCTTCACCTTTACATATGAGTCCCTACAAACTTTTAATGATTTCTTCACTGCAGGTGAATCTTTACTGATTCATCTCCATTCTGTTAATTCAGTGAATGACTCTTGCTGGACCTGCTATTCTAGAAAAGCCATATTACCACCTAATTGTTTGCACTTTACAGCATTTTCAGCTTTTTCCTGAGTAGTTCCTGCCCTACCAAGCAGAAGAGAGATAATTTATAGTAAGTAATACAACAGCCCATATATCAAATAACTGCCTATCATAGTCTCATATAAGGGTTAATTAACAGAAATGGTCATCAGGAGAGCCTCATTTAACACTCACCTTCAGATCCTGTTTGACTGGCCCTTTCACTGCCTGCCAGATCTACCAAGTTCTGCAAATAAATTATTTCACAGGTTAATTCTTAGGCAATTTAGTTTCAGATGCTCATAATTCTAAATTTCTTTTAAGAATTTAATAATCTAAAGTTAAACTTAGGAAAAAAAGCAAGAGATCTGTCATTATTTGAAGTAATCCATAGGTACTACACACATACCAACCAATAATTTCAGGATACATAAAAGACATAGAATAAGTATTTGTAAACTCTACTGATACCACCCTGAAGAGTACTTCAAAATAGCAGTGCAATTCCTGCTACCAAAAAATAAACAGTTTCTCAATATAGAAGTGTTAACTACAGATTCAAACTGTAGGAAGCTTCATAGAATCACAGATGATCTCATCTAATCTTCCATGTTTAAGAGAGCCTAGATAAAACGTTATAGCACCCTGTCCTGAATCAGCTGTATGTCCTTGTCTGTCATTGTGGGGATAGGGAAAGGAAGAAACTAAATACCAAAGGAAAAACCTCATTCTAGCACAAGCTCCTCAATCTAGCACAAGTTATCTAGGAACTATTCTCATGTCAGAATTCCCTTTGATGGGAAGATAACCTCTGGGTAACACTCCGGGAGTCTCCCTCAGACACAATCAGAAACACAGTTTCTACTTAAGAAACGTCTGATAGAAGCTAACAATAAAGCATGCTTGTAATGTCATTATAAAGTAACCTCTTGCTTGAGAGAAGAATGTAACAGTATATTCTCTACTTAAATGTCTATTATAAAACTTCTCAGAGTACAGCTTACCAAGTGAGATACCATCACTGCTCCGTCACAGTTTGCATTTGC
The DNA here is from genome assembly GCF_000747805.2 of Chaetura pelagica. NCBI lineage: Eukaryota > Metazoa > Chordata > Aves > Apodiformes > Apodidae > Chaetura > Chaetura pelagica. The sequence continues at coordinate 544,983 of NW_009954196.1, read as the reverse complement.
TGGGTCACTTCGTTCTCTGCTTTCAATGATCTAAAAGAGGGTGCAATAAAAGTTTTTGCCCCTTCAAAAAGAACAACACTCCCACCCCCAATAGTGAAGCAGTTGTTACCATTCTGAAGATAGTGTGAGAACGGCTGCTGTGCTCATTCATTTTTGTTTCTCCATAGTGGCGATTTTCTGTCAAAAGCAATATTAGAATACTTTTGCTTATAATGTTGATAAACTTGAGATAACAGACAAAATACACGTTTTAAAACCATCTGAAAAGATTGGCCTCTGTATGTAGTCTCAAAGAGGTAACACATTACTCTAGATACATCAGGTTCATCAGTGCTTTTCTAAGGTATCAACTGACACTGGCTAAAAAAACCCACAAACTTACTTTCTCCTTTTCTGATCCATTCCATAACTTGTTCTGGGGCAACCACCACCTCTTCAATCAAATCTTCTACATACGTATTCCTCTTGAGAACAAAAACAGTAACAAGTTTTACTGAACTGTAAAACTCACTTCAATACTATAAGCTAACATTACCAGCAATTACTATGGTATTTATTCTCTGGTTTGCTTCCTTAAGAGGAAATAACTTCAGTTGAATGCATTTTTACTGTATGCAAGGAACAGGGAAGTTGAGACCTTTATCTGAACTGTTACCTAATGGCACAAGAACCAAACAGACTTAGAAAGATTTCTAAAAAGAAAACTGTCGAGGGAAATGTCCTTCTGGACGTATTCTGAGGGAATCCTGGAGTATATATTTCAGTCAGTAAATGTTATAAGGCCATAATCACACAACTGATAAATCTTCATTCTTCCATTGTTCTAAAAGCATTGTTCATTGAGGGCATTGAAAGAAAAAAAACAACCCACAAGCTTTTATTATTTGCTACAAAACTTGGTATCAAGAACCTGAAGATGTATTAATAAAGATTTATTTTCCCCTACTGATCATCTGACTGGATAGTTCTAGTCTGCAGGTTATTTTTTTATTACAGTAGAAAAGTATATGTACTTTGTAGATGACATGAAGATGGTATTAAAGTAGCTCTCTGTTGATAACTTCTGATGCTTTAACATAGAGACTTAATGTCATGTTTGTAGAAGTTTCATTAGTTAGACTACTCCCAATGCCAAAGTTAAATAAAATATACTATCCTGGAAAACTTAAGGGATTAAGTATACATTTACAAAGTATTAAAACCAGCAACAGCAAGCCCAACTTCACAGTTGTTACTATACTGAATCAATTGTCCTTATGCTAATACTGAAGATTACAATTACACAATTTGACATAGCAGAGCTTTCAACTACATGCCTCAGAAAGTTGTTGTTTTTTTTTTTTACACATCTCCTTTTACTCCAAGCAGATACAATACTGACACCATGTAACATACACTTACATTAACATCCTCACGAATTCCCAGAGGCTTCTTTTTCCTCATATCACCAAGCAAATCTGTAATGGTTTCATTGTAGATTTCCATGTAAGAAACCCTTAGCAAGAATTCTCTATCTGGAATCTAATGTTCAGAAAAAAAAGAAAACAAATACCAGACTAATCAGTGAACACTTTTAAATGCAAATATTCTGAATCAAAGGTATATGTTCAGAGATCATTCCACAGATTTCTTACTCTCCCATCCTATTCACACATGAGCACCTATCAGTAAAGAATCATTTTTCCTCTATGGCAGCACTTTGCAGCTACATTAATGGTATAGCACTTTCAGTAGGTTTTAAAAAAAACAACTGCCTTACAAAAGCATCACAATAGTCCTCCCATTTAAATGACTTTTCAATTTCTAATTTCCTCCTGCTTAGGCCTTTTCTTCTGTGTGTACCTAAGCCTTCTCTCCACTTGCTTAGATTTGCTTTGCTGCTGCTTCTTGTCCTGCCTTCCTGGTAGGGAAGGATGGAGTGAGTAGAGGCTGCAGAATGGATTCAAGGACTACAGCACCATTGGAAAGCTTTCTTGTCTTTAGTTTCTTTTGGAGACCTCCTAAGGTACTCCGCACCTTCTCAAAGGAGCAGTGTGCTTCCCATGTAACTGATGACAATTACCCAAAATCCTCAAGGCAGAAGCAAGTGCTCTGCACATGATGTTTTGGAAATCACTTTTATAACTTATGCCTTCTCCTTATTTCCTATTAGCATTGAGAAATTAGCCTATGACTCTTTTGAAAGCCTAAAGTAAGTAAATTTAGTGTCATTCTGTCATTTAGTGTTATTCTTCTCACTAAAGAGGTTTTCAATACCGTTACATTTTTAAAGTACTAAAAGAGCAGAACACAAAGCTTCATGATACATTATGGACCACGTTAGTGAGTAAGTATCTATTATACATATAATCAAGGTTCAGTGTATTTGCAAATTTAAAAATCACTTCTCAGTTTTGTTCTGATTTGAGTCGAACTAAGAGTTTCATTACCTTTTTTTAAACTGCTCATATTTGCAAGGCTAGCAAAGCAACTACAACATATGCCCAATATAAACTAATTTCCTTCATAAGCTCCTTGATACTATGCATAATTTTTATGTAACAGTCATAAATATTTCTAGTCCTTTCAGTCACTTCAATGTTATGGAATTGCTCACCTCACAAATAACTTTGAAAACATGTTGAATTGCTTTAGGAATGATGCCCACAGAATCTTCATTTCCCATCATTGTGTATGTCTTCCCTGAAGCAGTCTGTCCATAAGCAAAAATTGTGCCTAGAAAGATAGTTAAAGTTTGCTAATTACTTATGAAATACATTATAAACAAGATTTAAACACAGTTTTAAAACTTACCATTATAGCCTTGCACAGCTGACTCTATAATTGGAACAGCTACACCTTCATATAACTGGTGAGTATTGTCACTTGAGTGAAAGACACGATCTTAAAAAAATCAAAATACAGCACGTCAATCCATTGTATTGCACATCAAAAACAAGCTGGTTTTGTACAACTCAGTATTGCTGACTTCAAATCAAATAAATGGGCAGCAGATTATTTGTAGGATAATTCAAATATAGAATGTTATTGTGACACTACTAATATAGGCATTTTTAATTAATTATTTAATTTTTTTTGCAAAAGAAATACTAAACCCAGAACCAAGAAAGATACAATGAACAGACAACAGACACGTAAAAAAAAACAACTAAGAATCACTGACAGAGTTAAACAGTCATCCCATTTAATCTTAGTTTATCTATGAGGACTGTAAATCTGACAAGACAGGACACTTGCTGAACTTCTAGCTTGGACCATGATTTTATTCAATCTATAATTTGGGAGAAATCTTTGTGGTAGCTACATGCAGATTAACGAGCGAGTGGATCCGTAGGAAGAGACAAAGCAAGGATGAGGTTGTAACATCCACACTAGGAACTTTTCAGTTTTGTGTTCCCCCACCCCATCTCCCTAAAGCACTGGACTAGGCCTAGAAAAGAAATTCAGCCTGTGTGTTCCAAAACCACTCTATAGCATGTACTAGAATGGAGAAAGCAATGTCCACCAGGCAGCTGACTTCAAAAGTGCATTCCCAGTAATGACCAAAACCCCAGGTACCCCAAAAACACTCCTTCAAAGTTATGTTGTTGGAAAAAAAAATTCAGGGATGTTGCAAAAACTTAAGGTCATTGTTGATGCTAGCGATGTAAGTTAATTGAAATAAGTAAAATGGGGAAGGGTGAAAATCACATTTGGGGACAAATCACATAAAAGAGAAAGCAAGGGACAAGCAGAATAAAAACAGGGCCTAGGTAACAGTGAAATAGTAAGAATTAAACAAAACCAGATTCCAATTAGAGAAAATCACAGCCCAAGCAGTCAACAGCCTAGCCTTGAGACAGGCCTGCAGGACACCTGCTGGACAGATAAAGGGCATGGAGAGCCCACGCCACAGCTTATTTTAGATACAGCCTTGAGCACTTGGGGGAAAATCAGAGTGATTTAAATCACTGTATTAATATATTAATGAGCTATTAGCATGCTGAAGTACCCACCCACAGGCTAGAGGCACCCCTACTAACAAGCCCCTTACTCTTTGAGAGTGCGTAGTGAAATGTTTGAGCACTATCACTTTAAATGGAAGAGAGGAATTAGTTGACTTATCATGTGTGAATGAAAGAATAATGTTAGAAATAAAGCTCTTCCTCACGTTTTCAGGTACGAAAGTAGCACTTGCATTTTGGGAGACCGAGCCTGCTCATGGGATACCACCCTACTCCCTGTTCTGTGCAGAACTGGGTATTGGAGCAAACACCTCCGCTCTGCGGGTGGGTGGGCTCCTTGCACACCCGACGGACACACTCTCATGACAATGTCAGCGCACGTTCGAGCAAGTTCAGCAGCCAAGATCCATGTAAGCATCAACATAAAACAACTGCTTTCATATTCTTACCGTAACTGAACACTTTTGTACCATTCACTTCGGAAATGGTATTATTTTCGCTTCTCCAGTAGAGTGACACTTTATCTTCCAGAACATTTTCTCTAAAAAAGAGATACTATGTCAGCTTCACTCCGCCCCACGCAGGTTTACCCCTCACTACGAGCACCTCTCTCCCTCAGACTGCCCAGGCCTGTTTGTTCCGCCTCGGGAACAGACGCCGCAACTTAGGCCCCCACACCCACCCTTGGCAGGACTGTGCCCGCGCCCCTGGGGCCCAGCCGGCGCTGAGAGGGGCACAGCAACACCCAGCAAAGCCGGGAGACCCGCGGGTAGCGCTGCAGCCCCCGCTCCGGCCCGGACGGAGCCTCACCTGGCGATGAGCGGCCGCACCCGCACGCAAACGGTCACGGCGCCCTCCTCCGCCATCCCCGCGGCCGTGGCGCACACGCCGCCCGGGCGGGGAGACGCGGGCCTGTTCCTCGGGCCGCAGGAAGCAGCGCGGCCCCCTAACCGCCGCCGGGTTTAAACTTTCCCGGGGCCGCTTCCCATTGGCCCGCGCAGGGCGGACGCCGCGGCGGCGCGTACAGGCGCCAACGGCTGCGGGGGAGAGGCGCGAGGAGGGGCCGGGGGCGGAGCCGCGCTGAGGCTGCCCCGCCGCGCAGTCCCGGGGGCAGGGGAAGCGCAGGGAAGGCTGTGGGGCGGAGCTGCGCTGGGGCTGCCCCGCCGCACAGCTCGTCTGCCCAGAGCCCTGCGGGGGTGCCGGCCAGCGTGACAGCATCTTCACGGTGCACCCAGCCGGTAGCCTAGTGAGCTGTCTGCTGCATGTGAACAGTACGCTTACACACCTAACAGCGAAATTCTTAAGTAATTAGGTTTATTTATTTTTTTAAAAGTCATATTTATACCGGTATTGAAATACGGGTTAGAAAAACAAGTTGAATGTGTGGTGGGTGGCTCAAACAGTGTGAGTTTAGCAAACAACAGACCATGTTTGTCTACCCTTCTAAAAAAAAGGCTCCCTTACAGTTGTGTCTCCCGGGAGAGACGATGCCGCCTTCGCGCCAGCACGGGTGGGCCTGGGGGACAGGAGGAGGCGGAGGATAATGCAAGAAGAGCCTGCAGAAAGCAAAAAAGAAGGCATGCTCTTAAGATCAACTAACTAATGGCTCATTTATGAAAATATTATTCATGTTTACATTTGTAAAATAAAAATGGTGTAGTTGTCATCCCCTCATTTTAATCATCCTCGTCCTCTTCCTCTTCTTCAGCCTCTTCTTCCTCTTCCTCAGCTGCAGCTAAGGCTTCTTCCTTCGCAGCGTTGAAAGCCCTTTCCTCTTCCAGGGTGGGGTCGCTTGCCTCAGTGGTATCTGGCCCGCTGGGATATTCTGCTTGCACTGGGGGAGGCAGAGTGGGATTGTGGTTCTCTGGACTGTATTTGTGACCCCAGCCAAAGTAAATGTTATCAAATTTCCTGAGAAAGAAAAGTGAAATATCACACATTCTTCCCCTGAGAAAACATCAGTGGAAGATATTGTCAGGGTTCCTTACTTTGCCATGCAAAGTCACTGTGGTGCAGATGTCCCAAAACAGAAACATTCAAAAGACAGCACACATTTTTAACTGATGTAACTGTTGATTAATCTGTCTTCCACTTAAAAATCTCCAAACGCTAAAATGATTAAGGCTGTACTCTGTCACTGCAATACAACTCCACATTAGTAAGAAAGCTCAGTTTCTGACACCAGCTCCAGTGCTTATTTAAAAGCTCATTAAGGTAATGACTGTACCACGTGTAGTTGGAGCGAATGAACATTAGAACTATAGAATGTAGCTATTTTTGTAAAAAGCGCTACAAACTCGGTAATACAGGTTTTTAACCCAGGGTGTGCCCACATACTAACTGAGCATTTACATCCATCAACTTTATGCTAGCCTTTCCAACAATTATTCATTTTCAGTCTTAAATACATACTAATTGTTGCCGTGCACATTTAAGTGGCCTTCTCTGTCAGCCTCCAGAATAGCTAATATTAATGAATAAGTAGAATGAATTAATAATAAAACCACTTTTACTTCATTAGGCAGGTATCTGTGTTGAGCATATACGGTCTGTGATGCAACCATATCAATTAGCTACTCACTTGCCAGAGGCAAAGGCGTATGCTCCTGGCCATCGGTTAGACTGGAGGATTGCAACAGCATATTGCGGGATCAGGTTTGTAGAAGGCTGAGCTGTCCATGCAGGGATGTTTGGAAATCCTGGAGGCAGCCAAACACACACAGCCTATAAATACATTTGTGAGCATCTGCAAAATATTTAACATGGACCTACAAGACTTTCACAGAATTCACGCAATTATTATAATATGTTGCAAACTAGAAGAACCGCAAGTCAGAAACAATAAATGTAGGCACTGTGTTCAAGCAGGCAGTTGGGATGGATGGGTGAGCAGCACAGGGATGCTATCAGAGCCACCTGGAGAGAAGATCATGTTCCTGAAACTTAGTAGTACTCACTGCTGTTTCTTTTGTGAGGACTTTTTATCACTTACGGATAAATTACATAGTTATATTTCATCTTGATCAAAGAATGGAGAGTTGAAAAATAATTTACTATTGATGTAATCTAATATTCAGGTTCCCATATACCCATGATTTGCTGCAGTAATATGCTACAGGATCTAAATCCCTATCTGATTATCTCTGCATGTGTGTACATACATATGTATTTATTTACATGTGCACACACTTTTTTTTTTTTTATCTAAAAAGGTGATGAAAAATAGCTGAAGGTATTTAATTAAGTGAGCTGTCTTGAACTTGGAGTAGCTTGACAAATCTGAGGTATTTTCCCCTTTATTCTCCACAAGACTGTTAACTAGTAAACCAATTTATTTCAGTTTTAATGTCAACACCATTAAAAATTTTGCTTTTAATCACTTTTGTATAAGAATGCGCTTACCCTACAAGGCCAAATTATATTGCCCCATTAAATGTCAGAGTCTTATAACTTCAATTATTTACTACCTACACATCAACATTCCTAGTGGCTATCAAAAACTCATACTCCACGAAGAATACCTTCATCTTCAGAGAGTGGAGTGAGAAGAGGAGGTCCTATTTCTTGCTGTAGTTCATCCGGCTCATCTGCTTTCTCATCCTCTTCCTCTTCTTCTTCTTCTTCTCCTTCTTCCTCTGATTTTTGAAAAGGATCAAACCAAACACAGCGACCCTATAATTGATATGAGAAAATAATACATACACATAATAGTCAATGAAAGCATACAAGTTAAAACAATTGTCTCAGGCACATGGCACACACAGGTAAGGGGGGAGGGAGGAGGAAGACAAGATGAATATGTATTCCATAATTGGTATATTGTTGGCAGAATACATTCCTCCTTCATCCCTGCTTGCTATTTCAGAATAACCTCTTACCTCTGTAATCAGGTTTTTGTTATTTTGTAGTCTTCAGTTCCTTGCCCATTCAGTTTGTACCCTTCCTAGGTAACCATTTTAAGAGGCTACCATCTATGGACTTTGCTCCTTCCTCTTAAAGTCTGCCTTGTTATTTAGCTACCCGTCAGAGGCACATAACAAAATATTGTTAAGATTCTAATGCATACAGATTTTATTTTTACAACGATTGTTTTGCTCATAATAGTTTTAAACCTTATTTCCTACCATTTGCTGTTATTTTACACTAGCATTCTTGAATTGGTAGACTGGCCAGCAAGTCATCCAACAATGACCATAAAATTAGCAGTAACTCTTTAAAGCACTAGCCTGATATCACAAATATTTTATGTTACAATTTTATTTACAATGTTTGGTTTTAAACTTTTCTATTTGCATGTTTCACTGAAGAAAGCAAGCAACAAAGAATAAAGCAGAAGAAAACATCTAATAAGTTCCATTTAGCACACAGTCAGAAGCTGTCTGCATTTTAGCATCCTACCCAAGAAAAATGAACTCATAACATTTTTGTAAAGTATGGACTTCAAAAGAGAAAACCCGGTATAGTAGATTGAAAGAAATTATTATCAAGGCTTAACTCCATACTGTTATCATCACTGAAAAACCTACTGCTACAACTACAGAAAAAAAGCTATACGTAAATATGTGCAACATATCAAATATATTTTCTGTAGAAAAATAGTACACTACGATTTCTGGTGATTAGTTCAAATGTGCAGGTGAGGAGTTTCAGTTACATTCTGAAACCCTGCAAGTACTCCCATGTGCATGGTATTCCAGGCCCACATGAGCTATGCCAGAACATACCTGCTCAAGAATACTCTGTACATGGTGTACCCACGAGGAGCCAGAATCCACCAATTCAGCCACAGAAAGAGGCTCAAAATCAGGGTTTTCTTCATATGTATCTCTTCCTCCTTCCTCCTCCTCCTCTTCATCTCCTTCTTCCTCTGGAAACTGGTAAAATCCAATGGGAGAGATCTGGGTTCCCGCTGAGATCCGAGCTATCTGTGCACGCAGGTAATTGGCCTCATTTCCAGGGAAAGGAGGAAAGCTCACAATAGGAGCATCCAGCCTACCAGTGAAGAACTTCTTGATTCTCCTGGCACAGACAATCTGGGCTGGTGTCACTGGAGGCAACTTCACCCAGGGTTTGCCTGGCTCATTACAGACAAAGTAGACATATTTATTAGTCCCAGTCCCATTTTCTTCTTTTGGGATGACAGGTGGAGGCTTATAGGTGGACTTTGGTGGTTCATCTTCTTTCTCCTCATCTTTGTCTTCAACCTCACCCACCTCTTCCCCTGTTTCCTCAGCAACTTCTTCCTCTTCTGCTTCCTCCTCCTCTTCCCCCTCTTGGTACTGTACTTGAGCTATAATATAGTTGCTCTCCAGGCCTAAAATTTTGCCCCAGAAACGACAGGTCTGGATTGGTTGAACACTAATTAGTTTTTTAAGGGCAAGGAATATGTGATAGGTTTCACCTTTGCTCAAGCCAATTCCAGCCTGTTCAAAATAAAAGGCTGTTTCCATCACATTAGGTAGAGGGGTTTCTTCCTGGGAAAGAAGAACAGGTGTTAAAGCTGAAAAATAGTATAATCATCTTTTTGAAAAACTAAGCATATTATCCACTGAACATTGTATTTCACTTCCCCGTAGTGCCACTTATTCTCTCAAACTGCTTTGCGGACATGCATTCTCTACATCTTCCATTATAATTTAGAAAAAATAAAAATTCCATTTTAAGGGCAAAGAAGAGAACACAGATGAACTGCTGCCTTTAGAATACAAGATTGAAAATTCAGACTCCAAATTAATGCAAAATAAAGGAAAGCCAGAATTCTTATACAGGATGTACAAAGGACTTCAGTGCTGAGTCACATCAACTATGTAAGGGGCCTTTATGCCCACAGTGTCATTGTGTTTCCTTATGTTCGCAGAAGATACATTTGGGGAAAATATAATACATATTTAATGTAGACACCAGAAAAGCAGTATTTCTCTGGAGTGCATGTTGTTCTTTTGAAAGCCTTGGCATAAAGCTCCCTGCGTTTTTTAAAAAATGCTGGTCCCTGCTCTTACTGAAGTCCATAGTAAGACTCCATCTAGCTTCAGTGGAAGCAGAACTAGGCCGAGAATGAAGATTTTATTAAGTATTTCCATTTACTTTATCACCCTTCTCTCATTTCATGGCAGTAGGTGATTGTATCACACACACAAAGATACTAGAAGTTGTACATGGCAGGGTAGGGAATCTGGAAGAAGTACTCCTAGTTTTGTATGGTATTTCTTTGGCTCTTCCACCTTTCTTATATCAAAGCAAGATAGGCAGGAGTATGAAAAATTCAAAATCCCTTTCTGAAATACCCTACTTTTTCCATTTTTACCATAATATTCTCTTACTGTAAAATAAGAAAAATGGAAAAGATGAAAGACTCTATCTTCTGGTTTTGTATTTGTATTCTGCAACAGCAATTCACTTGAATATACACTGGTAACTTCATATAAAAATCAACATCTTGTTGAATAGTTTCCCTTGGCTAATATAAGAATTATCTTAATTTATCATTGGGTACAAATGCTTCTCCATATTAGCAACTGGATACTGAAAAATACTCTTTTTTTAAGAAGCAGCTTTTCAACACTAGTAGTTCTTCATTATAACCATATTTTTTTTAGTTGGAGAAGCACAGACTGGAATTACAGTTGGAGCTGGAAGGATCACAAAATTCTCCATTCTCTATTTTACAGTAGGAGTTGTGCACAATACTCTTGAATTGGTGTCCAGAATGATGATGACTTTAAGTAAAGAAATGTCACTTTCATATAAATAAATCTGGATGCAGTATTCCATGTTGAACTGTCATGTGGAAGATATTGTAAACTTTACTTTCTGTTCATCACCTCTAGAACATCTATGATTTTAAAGTCTCAGGATATTAAATTTACTGCAGGAAAAAACCCCGGCTAAGTAACCAGATAGGTTTTCTTCTTCACAACTAGACATGGGACCAACTCAACTCTAAAGAGGATGTAATTATTTATATGGCTGTAATTATTTATATGATTGTGAGAGGCAATACTACAAAGGAGACCACGACTTCCTCCCTTAGTCCTTTCCCTTCCTGCTATCCTCCCAACCATTCCCTGATATATAAGATATATGTGTTTTTTTCTGATAATAACTCACAATCTCTTCTTCTAGTTGTTCTTCTCCTTCTCCATTTGTCTTGAGGAACAAAGCTTTAAGGTTTTCTGAAGCTTCAAATGTTGGAAGAACCTTATGTTCATCTCGAAGAGTGTCCATTTTTGTCTGAAACTGAGCCCACTTCACATCATTGCTGATATTCTCAATTATGTCTACTGCATTTGTGGGTTGCTCATCCAGGACCTTTGTTAGCATATTAGCAAGATGATCGTATCTGTCATATAAATGCAAATATTATAGGCCTACTATACACAAGTCTTAGAATGTTACATTTTTAATATCCAAAGTAGAATATAATCACCTGGAGCTTTGGAAAAAACACTGGAATATTTAGATGAAAGAGGATTATGGAGCATTATGGGAAATTAGATTTGAAACTAGCCTGGTTCTAACATACTTAGGAGTAGACCCATCTTCCATTTCTGGCATATACCGCACCCGTCTCAGGAGCTGAAGCTGAATTTTAACTTGGTCTTGATCAAATCAGTTTCCCTTTGAACTCTACAAATTCCCCAAGGAATTTTGAATCTGGAAGATGCTGGACACGTACAAGTATCACATAGTGATGAACTCCTGCATTTATAACATATTCTCCCATTTTATAGATATCCCCCTGCTATCCCTCCCTTTCTTAACACAACCCTTTGCACTTTAGGCAACTCTACTTTTTCTCTCATACTTCCCATCGATTTCACCTGTGTCCCTTTTCCAGACTTACAAGTTCAGGCCAGATGTTGTGCTGCTCTTCAGCAAATAGGCTTTTGCATTCTGGATTGCCAGCATTCGGGACTTGCTCTCGGGTATCTGATGATCATAGGGACTGTACCCTGGCTGATAGAGACCATAGCCTGGCTCATGTGGCTGGTAGGGGCCATGCCCACGTTCATAGCCTGGGGAGGAATCAGACGGCTCAGCACGGTCGGCGCTTTGCACGGGCTCTCCAGGGCTCGGCTCCTGCCCTTCCCACGGGACAGCCTGGGGCGACTGCTCCGCGGGAGGCTCGGCCATGGCCGGTCCCAGGGGTTGCAGGCCAGACACGGCACTCGCTGCCCCTCAGCCGCCGCCGGCCCCGCTCGTCGCGCCGCTGTTTTTCTTGGATCTGTGAATATAATTTGTAAAAGTAATTATCAAATTTTACAGCCTTTGTCTCCTTCTAAAAGAAAAAAAAGTTGTGATTTATGACAACAGCATGATACATCACCACTAAAATGCAGAAGACCAAAATACATTTTCTACTGCAAACAATGGAAGCAATTAAGGCAAATTAATGTTGTGGGTTTTTTAATCAAGCTTTTGAAGATTCATTCTGCTGCTCTCAACAGAAAGTTTGTGGTACCACAAACGTTCAAGACAGAGTATTAACAGCACTTCGTGGTTTATGGGCCCCACGGAACCGTCCTCAGGGCGCTGTGGGGCTCTCTGAGGGGCTTTGCTTTCTCCTACCCAGCAGAGCTGGTGCGTTTGCTAGGGGGGAAACCCCAGCGAGTTGCCCCAGTTGTTAATTCTTTTTCTAGAAGGATTTTGAAGCCCTGCTTGTTTCCTTTAATCGTGGCCCATAAACCACGAAGTGCTGTTAATACTCTGTCTTGAACGTTTGTGGTACCACAAACTTTCTGTTGAGAGCAGCAGAATGAATCTTCAAAAGCTTGATTAAAAAACCCACAACATTAATTTGCCTTAATTGCTTCCATTGTTTGCAGTAGAAAATGTATTTTGGTCTTCTGCATTTTAGTGGTGATGTATCATGCTGTTGTCATAAATCACAACTTTTTTTTCTTTTAGAAGGAGACAAAGGCTGTAAAATTTGATAATTACTTTTACAAATTATATTCACAGATCCAAGAAAAACAGCAGATGTAGATTAAGTTGGAATTAAAATGTTCTGATAGAGATCAGCTTTGTCTATGTGATGCAATCAGTGATAAGGAGACAGCTGGCTGCAATGTAAGTAACTTGTGTTTGCCACAGTTTCCGAAGGCTAAAATGTGAATGATAAATGTCACATTACAGAGGAAAAACTTGCTAACATCTATCAGTTTAGTTACTAGTGATGTGTTTTACAGGAATGCAGTAGTGCAGTGCTGTATGCCTTTGGGGTCCCATCAGGTATTATGTGCTACAGTGCTACCTACCTGAACAGACACTCAAAGTTATGTTAATATCCAGAGGATTCATTATATGTGTACAGTTTGCTCACGAGTTGTCTTGCAATTAAGTCAGTGAAGAACTTTTACTGTTTGACTGAAATTGAACACATATCTAGTATAGTATAGGTAGTTATGAAACAGATATATATAGCAGGTGAGGTTAGTTGTCTTGGTTTTGTTTTGTTGTTTTGCCTGTTGTTTGCCTTTTTTAAAGGACTTTAAAGGAGTTGCATTTTAGCAAATATCCACAGCTTTCCCAAGGGTAACTGTAGAGTGTCCTCTAATGACTCAACAATCCATATGGGTATCCATATCAAGAAAAATTAGTGCTGTAGCAGTCTCAGCAAAACGACCTATTAAGATAAGTAGTGTTAAATAAAGTAGTGCAATACCTGAACTGTAAAATGTATTTCTGTCATTGATGAATCAGTTAATGTAACTTCTAAAACATACAGTTTATTTTGGATATTTTTTAGAAGTAACCATTAAAAAAATTTTCAGACAGGCATTGCATGTTTCTATCAAGTTCCAACAGACTAAATGCCATTGAGAAACCTGACCCGTTCTGAAACAGCAACAAAACGTTTCCGCATCCCTTAATATGCAGAACATTTGTAATTTGTATGAAGGATTAAAATGTGTCTGTATTGTGCTCCTATGATTCAAACAAGGAAGACAATACCATCAAAATGTTACTTCTGCTCGATCTCAACTTGCAGAGGTTTTATTATTGACCTACTGATCTTTGTAAGGAATGTACACAAGTTCATTATTTTGCAGATGTATTTGCAAACCTTAAACACTGACTGCAGAGGGCAGTACAGTACTTGAAAGTTACTTCTTAATTCCTTTTTATTTAATATCCATGTTTCATATTTGGAGGAAAAATTATTTGTTTAGTAATTAACTTCTATAAAAGTTGTATGGAATTATCTTTCTACCTGTGATGTTTAGTGTAGCAGCTGCTCAAGAAAGGGCAACTGCTTTATCTTTTCAATCTTGTTCAGCAAAGAAAGAGAAAAGTAGGGGCACCTATATTGCAATTATTTAAGTTAGGACACATAAAATGTATAATGGCTCAGGGCAAAGAGTATCACAGCACAGAAGGATGTGTCAGCAACATGCTGTGATGATCTCTTACTGGTACAGAAAAGTAGGAAAGAGTTATGCAATATTGCTGCAGAATATTACTCTGATGAACACTGTCAGTAGCATGGGTTAGTTGGCTGAACAGTAACTACAGTATTAATGTTTTCTCTTTCCAAAAGAGATACATTAGTGGTTTGTATTGTCTCTGCTCTGGCCAGGTAGCAACAGTCTCTTGTCCTATGGATTCAAGTCTGTTCAGTAGTGCTTTTTTAAAAACTCAACTTTTGCCTGTGGCTGATTTCCAGGTGGAAGTATGATGATGCTATAAAATGCTGCATGTAAACCTGGACATCTGTTGTACTGCTATACAGTTTCATTGGTGAATGTTGGATAGGGTGCTAGAAGATAAAGGAGCTCAAGATAGCTGGTCAACATTCAAGGACCACTTCTTGCAAGCACAGGATCAGAGCGTCCCAATGGTTAGGAAATCTAGTAAGGGTGCTAGGAGACCTGCATGGTTAAAGAAGGAACTACTGGGCAAACTTAAGTGGAAAAGGAAAATCTACAGATCATGGAAGGAGGGGCTGGTCACTTGGGAGGAATATAGGACTGTTGTCAGAGGATGTAGGGAGGCAATTAGGAAAGCTAAGGCCAAAATGGAACTTAACCTTGCAAGTCAGGTTAAGGATAATAGAAAGGGCTTTTTCAAATACATAGCTAGCAAAACTAGCACTAGAGGCAATATTGGCCCATTGAGGAATGAGGTGGGAGCCCTGGTGACAGAGGATATAAAGAAGGCAGAGGTGCTGAATGCCTTCTTTGCCTCTGTCTTCACTCCTGCAGGGTCTCCCTATGAGCCCCAGATTCATATAGCCCCAGAAGAAGTCAAGATAGAGGAAGAGTTTGACATGGTAGATGAAGATTGGGTTAGGGATCAGTTGAGTAATCTGGACATCCATAAATCAATGGGTCCAGATGGAATGCACCCAAGGGTGCTGAGGGAGCTGGCGGAGGTCATTGCTAGGCCACTCTCCATCATCTTCAGTAAGTCATGGGCAACAGGTGAGGTGCCTGAGGACTGGAGGATAGCAAATGTCACTCCAGTCTACAAGAAGGGCAAGAAGGAGGACCCGGGTAACTATAGACCGGTCAGCCTCACCTCCATCCCTGGAAAGGTGATGGAACAACTTGTTCTTGGCACTATCTCCAGGCACATCAAGGACATGGGGGTCATCAAGAGCAGTCAACATGGTTTTATCAAGGGTAAATCATGTTTGACTAACCTCATAGCCTTCTATGAGGAAATTACTAGGTGGATAGATGATGGTAGAGCGGTAGATGTGGTTTATCTTGATTTCAGTAAAGCATTTGACACCGTCTCCCACAGCATCCTTGTAGAAAAGTTGATCAGGTATGGGTTTGGTGACCAGGAAGTGAGGTGGATTAGGAACTGGTTGAAAGGAAGGAGTCAGAGAGTTGTAGTCAATGGGGCAGAATCTGGTTGGAGGTGTGTGACTAGTGGAGTCCCACAGGGGTCGGTACTGGGACCGGTGTTGTTCAACATCTTCATCAACGACCTGGATGAGGGTATAGAATGTACCCTCAGCAAGTTTGCTGATGACACTAAGCTGGGAGGAGTGGCTGACACACCAGAAGGCTGTGCTGCCATTCAGAGAGACTTAGATAGGTTGGAGAGTTGGGCGGGGAGAAACATGATGAAATTCAACAAGGGGAAGTGCAGAGTTTTACATTTGGGGAAGAACAACACCATGTCCCAGTACAGGTTGGGGGCTGAACTGCTGGAGAGTAGTGTAGGTGAAAGAGACCTGGGGGTCCTGGTAGACAGGAGGATGACCATGAGCCAGCAATGTGCCCTTGTGGCCAAGAAGGCCAATGGCATCCTGGGGTGCATTAGAAAGGGTGTGGTTAGTAGGTCAAGAGAGGTTCTCCTCCCCCTCTATTCTGCATTGGTGAGGCCACATCTGGAGTATTGTGTCCAGTTCTGGGCCCCTCAGTTCAAAAAGGACAGGGAACTGCTCGAAAGAGTCCAGCGCAGAGCTACGAAGATGATTAGGGGAGTGGAACATCTCCCTTATGAGGAAAGGCTGAGGGAGCTGGGTCTCTTTAGCTTGGAGAAAAGGAGACTGAGGGGTGACCTCATCAATGTTTACAAATATGTAAGGGGTGAGTGTCAGGGGGACGGAGTTAGGCTTTTCTCAGTGATGACCAGTGATAGGACAAGGGGTAATGGGTGTAAATTGGAGCATAGGAGGTTCAAGGTGAATATCCGAAAAAATTTTTTTACTGTAAGAGTGACAGAGCACTGGAACAGACTGCCCAGGGAGGTTGTGGAGTCTCCCTCACTGGAGACATTCAAAACCCACCTGGATGAGTTCCTGTGTGATGTACTCTAGGTGACCCTGCTCTGGCAGGGGGGTTGGACTAGATGATCTCTCGAGGTCCCTTCCAGCCCCTAAGATTCTATGATTCTATGATTCTATGGTTGCACTGAGAACGGAATGATAAGTAATCTGAATGGACCTTCCCATTTCCTTCTGTTCTCTGTTGATTTCTGTGCAAACAAATATTGAATTGGCAAGCCCAGATTCAGGTTCCTTGTGTGCCTTCCTAGAAGAATGCCGTCATCACTAAATCAGGAAGTAGCACCTGTCAGGCAAGGCAGCTTCAACTGAATTCCAGCCTGTATGCGAGGAATCAGGTGCTACTGCTTTCTCTGTGGAGCTTGTTCTGGCAAGCAGGCTGCCAGGTTGTGTTGTCAGTTCACTTACGAAAAGGCCTAAGTAGTATATTTTTATTTGATTTGGTATGACACAGGTTTCAAACTGCATATTGTGGTCAAAGACTAAAGAGTCTTGACTTACGAAGATGATCTTTAGCTTTTCCTTTATACTATGCTTACGAATTAAACACTTGTTTGCTCCAACTGCTTCTAAATGACTTCAAGAGGAAAGATGCAGCTTCTGTCTCATTACCTTTGGTAATTCTCATAAAAATTTTACTAACTACATAGCTACTTTTAAAGCTCTTTTTTTATTCTGTTCAAAAGCCTGTGATGTTAATTTCTCCTATAGTTCCAAAAAAGCCACATGCAATTTTTATGCTTAGTTAAACATGGTTTTAATTGTGTAGCAGTTTCTTTTTCTTTAACCTAGAGAGGATCAAAAATCTATTTCTGCATCACTTTCAGAATACAGTTTTAAATTTGTTTGAAATTCTTCTTTTTATGTCTCTTCTAATTGGAATTTCCTGCTAAATATCTAGGGGAGTGTATATACAAAAGCAAGTATTATTCTGTGAATTTTAGATGTTTATTGTGCAGAGAGGAATAGATGGTCATACGAAATCTTAAAATATGGCTGTGACTTTCTTTTGTTATAATTGAGTCATTGCTGTTAGAATGCCTCTTTCTTTTTCTGTAGGGCGTGATTCTTTAGGTTTTATGCCGAAGTCAAACTGTGTTCCTCAGGTGGTCATAGACATGAGATTTGTGCTGGCAGTCTGAGGGGCTTTTCTATGAGACAATATTATTGGAAAGCTGAGAGACCATCCTCCTTCTGCAGGGGGCTGATAAAAAATGCATATGGTGCTCTGAAGAGAGTAGTTTTTTGAGGCGAAGTGCTGGCTTTTGCTCTTATTGAAGTCAGTGGGAGTTTTCACTACTGACTTCAGTGAAAGTAAGGGTAGGTCCTTTGTCATTTCATTATCACTTTTTTTACATAGACCAGGTTATATGCTAGGAGTCAAATGGATTTCAGTTCTGATTTGTAGTGAAGAGTTGTTGTGATTAAAGCTGAGTGTGAGTTTGCATCCTGGGGTGTAACTTCTGTATTTTACATTGTCTGAGTTCAGAAAATCACAGTGAGTTACAGGCTAATGTTCACCAGACACTTAACTGTAACTGTGCCATGGCAGCAAGGTTTGTGTGGACCAGCAAGTTTCAAGGAGTATTTTATATCACCTGGTAATCTGAGTACTAAATCTGTGTTGTAAACAAAGCTTTTGTACAGACTATGTTACTACAGTGCCATGGTGAGATTTTTTTGCTAGAAGTGCAGGAAATTGAAGTTGATAGGTTTTCAGATACTGGAATGTAATGTCTTTGGGAGTATTATTTCTGTTAGTGAGGGGTGATGGTATTTCTCTGGTTTTGGGCACTGTGAAACCGATTAAAAATTGCAGTGGGTACTATGATTAGTGCTTTCTGGGTGCTGTTGGCATGCTGTTTCTTACATATCAGTACCACCAGAGTTTGGTTTTGCTATCCTTTATAAACTAATATTTCAGTACTTGCCAGTGCTCATGACAAGTTTTTGTGGATTTGTCATGGAAAAACAAGTCAACATAGAATATAATTTTCCATTCAGAATTTGGCATTAACATGCCAGTCATGCAACAGAAATAATTCTGAGAATGCTTATTTAAAACCTTTATTGCCAGTGTAAATAAAAAACATCTTTAGTAGGTGGGATGATTAAACTTATTTTATTTGGAGATGGCTCAGTGTGTAAGATGAAGACTACCTTTATAATAACTTGTCACATGTTAAATCTTTGTACTGTAGAAATCTTATCAATGGCCATAAAGGATAATGATCGTATCAGAAGTGTGGTCACATGAAATACTAATTGGAACAGTCTCAGTTGAAACTTCTGAAGAAGTTAATCTGAGAATTTACATGAATATGTGTCAGGAATATTTTCAAATCAGTGCATAAGCTAGTAAAAGACAAGTGTACTGCCAAATATTTAATTTTATATACTAGATTGCTTAAGTGTCTTTTCTGATTAGGTCCCTGATACTGTTTCTAGAAACAATTTCATGTTTTTTTCCCCTCAGTCAAATTTACCAAAAACTGACCAATGCAGCAGTGGTGACCAGGCTGCCCTTTTCAGGTGAATTCTAGAGCTTTTTGCATATGAGGCTGCTGCAGAGTTAGAAAATAGATTGAAAAAAATCAGTTAATTAGTGTTTGAATCTCTGTAGAAAGGAGAGACCTTTGAAAATATGAACAAAATTAATGTCCAACTCATATCTGGTTCTTACATTCACATAATTTGTTCTCAGAATACTTTGCAAACTTTAAATTTGGTCTTCTGGTATTTCCTTGTGGAGGGAAACAGATATGAGACCAGCTTCTGTAACACTGGACATGAAATGTGCTGGGTCTTCTGATAGCTATGAAACGTGGAGAGTAACTTAGGCAGAGTAGCAGTTGTTATAATGCATAATAGCATGGTGCCTTCTCCCTCCAGGATCCTTCCTGAGTTCTTGCTTTGCTTATGTACCCATTGATTCCCTATTGCCAAGGTTGGTTTATTTGGCAGAGTTGAATGCAGTATGAGTAGAACTACTCTTAAACTATGAATTTAGCATGTGACTTTTCAAATATGGAGTTTAAGTAAGTAACTGGGAATACAGAAGAACTTCATAAAGCTAAGCAGCAGGCTACAGATTTTGGATAGTGTGATAACAACAGTTTTATAGTTGTTGGGTATTTTTTTTCTGAACAGCCTTTGAACACAATTTAGCCTTTAGTCACAAATTCATAAAACTTAGAAATTATATTTTTGAGTAATAAAATTCAAATTGACAATAGATGAATCATAAGGATCAAAGTTTAGATTTTTAAATGATAAAATCTGAAATGATAGATTGGAGGTTACAACTAAATTGTTCATAGACAATTGTGCTGACTGTTTTTCAAAGGCAATTTATGCAGGAAAAATTATGGATGTTCAAACAAAGTAATTAAAATCTTATCAGAATTAATCAGAGTGCAGAATTATAGTATTTTAATTGAAATAACTCAGTTACTAACTGATCTAATTTAATATGAATCTAATAACTCCCCTGAGAAGGAAAGGAGGTCATATTCTAGAAAACAGTAGTTTTATACATTTGTTATAGTGATGAAATGCTTAAATCAAGTTTTTCTTGCCCTTTTTCATGCTAGCTTAAAACTGTACCTTGACAGACCTGACTTCCAAGGAGAAGTGTGTGAGATGGTAGGAGTTTCTTTTGAAAACATCTATTGAATGTAGACTTATATAATTTTGTGGGGAATAGTAAAAAAAAATAAAATTAAAAAATTCTTTTAACTTCTTTAATTAGAATCCATGGAATAGAAATAACAATAGCTTGTTTTCATTTTAATCTCTTCTTAGTCCAAATGACAAATGGCACAAGTAGAGACACATTACTGGTGCTGAGGACCTGACATTCATTCTGTCTTTTTTAAGAGACAAGGAATTACTTTGGAGTAGGTTTAATCTAGCCTTGTTGATGGAATGTCTGCTAGTCTTTGAGGTGTGTCATGGGTTTAATCTCCTCTGGAAGATAATACTAAGACCATTTGGAGATGTAATCCAAAGTGTTTGCTGGTAGGAGTGGAATGATAAAGACTTGTTTCAAAAGTGTTCCCAATTCAAGTATAAATACTTATGTAGCGTGCACGTATGCACCAGTTTGAGCAACCAGAAGTTAAAAACTTGCTATAGTTGTGCAAGATGCAAGTGTTCTCAGTCTTGTCGAGTTAGAGAAGAGCAAGGAACCTTTAGTAACGTGAGTCTTCAGTCCTTGAATAGAAAATACTTACTATTCCTAACACCAAGTCTGTCTTAATGGCCTTCTGTTGTTGATGGAAAACAAAGAACATGCATCAAACAGTAGGAAAATATTGGTTTATAATTCTATTAAGAAATGAATGTGAAAAGAGCTTTGTGAATGGACTCCAGTCTTTGCTGGAGCAATTGGGATGAGTAGTGTTCATTAGATTTTTCTCTTCAGAAAACTGCTAGGACCTCTTGTACAATGGAATACTTTTTATTTAAAAAATATATTGCAAGGATCACCAGTGGAGCAGTCTAGTGTTTTTTTCATTGTATGAGGAAGTGCTTTAAATGACTTCATTATTTGCTAAATAGATGTGCAGAGACAGATGCATTCTAGATGGGTCATCTGACAGGTGGCGTTTTTCTCATGCTAATATGTTAATGTGTTTTAGTACTTACATTAGCCTAGTAGGTACAGTTTATATATTTTCAAGTTGTATTTTCATGGAATTAACTTACAATTGAAACACTAATCACCTTTCTCCCAATGATTAGACTTTTTCTGTTGTAGGAAAATACAAATTTTGGAATTTATCAAGCCCCTTAGGAACTAGATTTGTATTGGTTGTGCTTCTGTCTTTCTGTTAATTTTCAAGCTCCATTGCAGTATTTTTGATATTTTAGACAATTTTTAAAAAATTTTCAGTCACTGTATTTCTTCCCTTCTTACTCAGCTTTCATGAAGGCAAACATGGGGCTATCCAGCGTTTTCCCAGCAGAGTGTGCTTAGCTGTTTCATTTAAATATGTATGTTGACAACTATGTTTCTGAAGCTTGCAAGGTGGGACAAAATAGATTTTGCTATACATTTGCATAACATTTTTGCAAACTATGCAAGGTGACTGATCTATTTGCCTGCTACATGATGATAAATACCTTAAATATGATACTGTAAAAATCAGTAAAGCCAGAAATATTTCAAGCCCCTAATTGTGTAGTAGTATGTACATGTGTGTGACACCTGTATATTTTGACCTGCTATTACATCCAAATATATCTGCCTGCACATCCAAAACTGTCATATTTAAGCATCTACTTAATTTCTGTTTAAACAAATGCTGAATGTTTGTACTGTGAAATTCCAAATGTGCAAGCAGCTGGCAGAATATTTTGCAGCAAGGCTTAAGCAGATGGAGAAGACACCATCTTGCACTGATGGGTGGTGGTAGAAAAAGCTCTGAAAAAAGGCTGTGGGACAGGGAACAGCTGATGGAAACTAGGTCTTTTTCCTTGTTCTGTTGCCATGACTGAAAAAGGAAGAGGGAGAATTGACATAGAGAGACTCTGTCATTTTTAACTGTCTCTATTTCTAGACTTTGAACAGCACTTTAATGTTGTTCAAAGCAAAAAGGCTAAAATCACTCTTACTATAAAGCTGTACAGCCCTTCTAATTAAGAAGTCAATGGTTGTATACACCAGAAAAGACTCAGGCCAAACCAATATATTTTAAAGTGTTCTTTCTGATAGTATGGATAGAAGTTGAAGTAGAGTTAGGGCTGATGAGAGTTAATATATAAGGAACCCCTCCCATGCTGGAGGCTATTTAAGAGTTCTGTCACTTGCTGCAGCAGCTTCAGAGGAGAAACTGCAATATTAAACTTAATTTCTATTGTGGCCGTAGTTTGATATTTACCCCCCTTGAATGGTGTACAAAGAGATAAAATAACTTGCAGGTTTCATAGGTGTGAAACTTTCTTCCTGTAATAGTGTCCTGTTTCTGTTGTTACTGGTTTTTATTGATCATCAAAATGATGGAAGTCCTTGTTAATTGTTGAGAGAGAATTCCATGTAAGTCTTTCAGAGTATAGCTTTTTTTGCCAGTTCTGATATGCCAGACAGAAGAAATGAATGGTTTAAATTAGAAATATAATAATACTAACTATAAAATAATAGACAGAATTCCATGGATTAAAATGCTAAATGAATTAAGTGCACAGAAAGCAGAATTAAAGCAAATTAAACTGGGATGACAATTTCAGTGATATTATATAACCTATTATTTTTGCATCAGATGACATCTATATGGTTTCATTTGAGCCCTACACTCTGGGTCTTGAACTGTGGAGCACTTACATGTGTACCATTACAGTGAAACAGTCAACATCGCATAAAGTAGTAGACTAATTGAAAGGTGGAAGTCCCAAGAGTGTAAAGAAACTGTGCTTAAAGAACATGCAGCAGCAAGGGAAGCTTGCTGTGTTTCTCTATTAGTTATCCAGCTGTAAAGAATAGGAAAAATGGAAAAAACACAAAGTACTGAGGAGAGCACTGTGGTTGTACCACTGCAGATACTCATACATTGTTAAATTATGGTTTCTGGCTATCTCAAATTCCAAATAGCATTACAATATAGCAGGTCAGTTCCTTAATTCCCCTGGAACAGAGGACATTAAATTTGTCTGTGTACCAGATCCAAGATTATCTTAGAAGTTTCTGGATCTGAACATAACATCTGCTTGTGATGATTAATCAGCCTAAAATTATTGGGACAATTTTCATAGACATATAATATGGGTTGTCTTAGATATTTGTCACTAAAACAGCTGTATATAATAATGTTCTTAAGGCATCTTGATGAAAAAAATAAAGCAACCAGCTTTTAATAAGTAGCCATAAAATAGTTTTTCACAGGCTTTCTTTGATAAATATAGCTCAGTGGGAAAGCCTTTGTTGGCAATGATTCTTACTATAGTAAAATATTTATACAGACAGTCAAGATTGATTATGTTAAAACAAAAAGCAAAAGTAAGATTTTGGTCTGCTTTTACACCTGCAAAAAGAACATTGTTTTAGTGTGAGGTCTATTTTAATAAATGCTACTCCAATTACAAAATAAATGTCTGATAAATATTAAATATATTGGATGATCATTCTTAAATGTCATGGAGGTTTTTAAGGCCAGGTTGGACAAGACTTTGTCCAACGTGGTCTAGTGGTAGGGTTCCCTGCTTCTGGCGGGGGGGTTGGAACTTGATGATCTTTAAGGTCCCTTCCAACCTTTATGATTCTATAAGCAGAAATAATTCTTTGTGAATGGTGTGGGGGGGAAACTCCCAATGCAACTTAATATTTTTCCTGTATTTAGAAATTTTTGGGTTTGAAATTTTTGTGGACTAGCTAATGTTTGTTTTTCTATGATAGAACACTTTTATAGTATAATATGTTGCTATTTTAAAGTAAATTATTTGACAAATATACTTGTTTTGTTCTAGTAGCTGAAATCTAGGTAAGCAAAGCCTATGGAAGAATAAAGAGCTTCTTGTTAACAGCCTCCTTGGAGGAAAAAAAAAAATCTCCTTTTGCAAACTGGACTGTGTATTCATCCAGGCAAGGTGAAGGCTGTAAAAGCTTCATATGAATCAAATAAATATTGTGTGAGCTAGATTATTTTTTGCAATAGCTAGATCAATAATTGATTTCCCCATTGAATGGCTTTCATTTGTTATAAAGAAATTACTAAATTTCTATTACAGAGAGGCAGCCAGTTGATGCAATTGAAAATATTTTTATTGGATGAGAAATTGAGTTTCACCTTTATTTCTGCTCTCAGATGACTTCTGATATTTTCTCAGTATTAGAATGTCATCTGGGAACCTGTAGGCAGCTTAGTTTTTCTAAGACCTCTCTAGTGATTCTTACATTCATGTATATTTGTCTATTTCCTTATGCAGACATTCACTGATTTTCATGTGGTAAGAGATCCCAAGTTCATTTATAGCATATGTAACTAAACACAAAGCTATGTATTGGCATGGGAAAGCCTAAAGGCTGGATGTAATAGTTTAATTCTGTGGTACATAGCACTTTATTCTTGATGTCCTTATGGATTAATATTAAGGTATGCATGAACACATGACTTGGCAGATGTCCATGCCTCAGCAAAGAGGGGGTTTCCTAATGTCACTGCTGAAGCAAACACAGACACATCCTTGTAAGAGTAAGATTCCTTACCTTTATGATTTTTTCCCATGTATAGCACATCTGAGTGAAGCCTTCTTTACATCATTTTTATCACCTATGAGGTGAGCTAGTTGTTTTGCAAGAGTAAATTGGCTTAGTAGTTGAATAGTAGTTAGGATTGGCTCCTGTATCTACTGGTGACATTGTCTACTGTCTTTTTACAGGTATGTACATTGTGTCTTTAATTGATCTGTCTATTCAGAGTCAGTTCCTGCTCTCCTTCACTTGTACACACCTTTAATTCAGTTGAAAGGATGAAATTTCTTGTAACACTTAGTGACTTTACATGTGTCTTTTGGTTCATATTAAACAAAACAAGAAATATTTTGACAAAAGCATTAGAGACAACACATTGAATTCATTGAATTATTTTACAATCTTAGTATAATTACATATATAGGTAAAAATACGTGCAACTTTTAGCACTAATGGAAAAAACCAGAACAATGACCCTTAGAAATCTGCCTGAGAAAACCAGTTGCCTTCTGTACACACCAACTCTTTCTGTCTCCTATAGACTGTTTGCTTCAGCTAGTTCAGCTAGTCTTGCTTTTCCTGACCATCTTTCCTTCTAATATATTTATCTAGTCTGATGAGTGAGTGACACACAAACACTCTCAAAAAATGTAAGATTAACAAACTTCATGTGTACACTCCACTTTTTCTCTTTGATACAAAAGGTAGGCAACAGACCTTAACTATGTTTTTCCCACTTCAAATGTTTACATTTTCCACAGGAAGAAGTGGCATTCTTCTTAATGTAGATTTAATGGAAGTTCCTGGAGAGATGCCACTTTTTAAGTAACTTAGGTACCATGTAAGCTTCCTGCCTATGGCTTTTTTTGACAGTCAGATGTGAGTGTGGGATAGTCTTCAGTAGAGCAGATAGTGGAAGCTTCTTTAAAGAAGCAAGAAAGTGGTCAACATTGGTGAGAACCAGATGAGGTAATTTCTGAGATCTTCTGAATAAGCCTTTGGGCATGAAATGGCTTTTTTTTTAACTAGCTAGCTTATAATGAAGAGAAGTTCAGCCTTCTCTTATCTATTAAGTCACTGAAGAGGGGCACTCTACTGAGTAGACGAGAAGCAAATACTGCTAGAAAAAATGTGAATACATACTGATGGGAAGGTACAATTCAGGTAGAATTCTTACTCTGTCCATCTCTAATAGACATTGTGACATTTGACAGTATGAAGTATTTTTGGAGGAAGTCAGTAATCTTCCATGCCACATAAAGTCACCAATCACCAAAAGAAAAAGAAGGAAACAGGAGTGGTTCAAGTAGAGTACTTGGTTAAGCCAGTAAAACTGGAAGATTATTTTTGGCTTGCTGTTTGCCAAAGCCGGAGCATAAGGGAAACCCCAGACCAAGCATTGCATCCTGTGTATCCAGCCAAAAGTGTAGATCACTGGACTGTTTCCTCTGGACAAAGACAGACTAGTTTCAGAATAAAAATTATTTTACCAGAGCCTGAAAGTTAAAATGTTTGTAACACAAGTTCTTCCTCTGGCTACTAGAGTACTGTGTTATCACAGGAGTCTCACTTATGTGTGCACTGGAAATATGACATGGGCATTATTTCCATTGTCTTTGGAATCTTTATGATGTACTGTTTTACTTCACACTCTGTCTGATACAGTAGTACCTCTCCATTGCTCAGTGTGGTACAACAGTTTGTTTATTTCAAGTTTCTTTATCATAATAGAGTATCAATCCTGGACACATATTTTAGTTACTGCTTTTTACAATAGTTGTGTTTACTGTAGCCTCTGCCTATGAATTAAGGAGATTAAGGGCTCAAACAAAGCTTTCAGTTGCTGCAAGTTATATTAAACTGATAAGTTAATTATCTAAAAATGGCAGTTTTCCAGAGGTGGTAATCACTGAACAGAAGCACTCATTTTGAAGATCAATGCCTGATGCTGATTTCTGAATGATATTGTAGCAACCATCAATGACAGCTTGAAATCAATCACATTAACAATTAAAGACATCTGAGTGAGTAAACCACTATCAAGTCTACTAATGTTTGGCTTACCTACTACAAAATAATGAGAACAGCTTGATGTCATATCTAATCTTCTGAGACATATTAAATTATAAAAAAAACCCCTCATCACTGTGAACACAGTTTATTTCTCAATTTGCAGAGGCACCCTTCTTGACTTAAAAAATAACCAATTCCCTGGCAAAATATTTATAATAGGAATTAAAATTAAACCTAGATATTGGTTAGAAACAAATATTTGATGTAATACTTTTACAAGACATCCTGAGTTATGGTATATTCCACAAAAGTTCTTAAATATTTAAGGCAACAGATTGCTTAATTTCCCTCAGAATATTCTGAAAACAATAGCCTTTCCTGTCACGAGACTTTATGCTGACAATGCTGCAAATCTGAGTGCACCACAAACTGTGATTCTTATGGATAGGAAAGGGAGCATTTGTGTTTGGCTCACTGTCTTAGGAATACTACTGTAAGTTATTGCAACTTTTTTTTTGTCCATTTTAGAGACAGTACTATGACTAGTGCTTTAGCAGAGAGTCATGCCTCAGAAGATCAGTGCATAGACGACTTCATGCTCCATTACCGTTTTCCTTTCTTTAATCTGGTAGAGACAAGCAAACTTGAACACAGTGATTTACTGTTGGACAAAGAGACAAGGGAGAGTAAGGATTTTTAAAAACATGAATAACAACATGAAACAAGAAATCAACTGGAAGTTAGTTGTTAATGAAGGAGATAACTATTTTAAAATGGAATTTCTTTTTTTTAGGGAGGCCTTTTTCCTGTAAAACCCTGTCGTTATTGATATCAAAATGAAGTGTAATTAAATGGACTAACTGCAAAACCCAAGGGAGGTCTGTGCATTCCTCTGAAGTGTTATATAACAGAACTAAGAAATAACTCTCTTCTTCCTGAGTAAACTTCACCTTAGCTTACAACCACATGTTTAATTCTAGACATCTCATAACTGGAGCTAGAAAGTGATGCTAGAAGTAGGCAGGAAAAAAACTAAACAGTATTAAGTTTAAAAAGAAATAAATACAAAACCTGATAAAAGTTATTTGAAGAGGAGGCAAATGCATATTGGAGTAGGATTAGTCACTGAAAGGTCTTATGTAAATGGAGCAGAATGGGTTATAACTAAGGTTCATTTTATTCAGTTCAAGAAAGGGCAACTTCCTGACTAACAGAAAAGATCTGACAAACAGGTTCGCTGGGCATGGAAAATTTTCAAAGGTAAATGCAGGAAACTGATTTTTTTAAAGGATGGTATGAAAAATTATAAAACAAGTGGCAAGACATTTTTTCTAGCAAAGTTATCAGCTCTGTAATATATATTCTTGTAATGATGGTGTGTGTGCATTTTGTAAGATACCTGCCCAAGAATAATTTTCAGTGACACTTTCGTCAGAGAGCTCTTTTCTTTAGTTCCTGCGATTCATCCATTTCAGTACCTGAATTGCTCAGAGAAAGTGCATTATACTCTTCAGCCTTTCTAAGTTTCACGTTTAGAGTAAGACAGCTTTCTGCTTTGTCTTGTGTGATATAATGGGTTACCATTACATGCACTTAAAAGTTTCTGATTTTTAAAGGTGGTGTTTTTTGGTGAACTGCTCAAACACCTTTAGGTACAGATGTAGGTATGGGACATGCTGTTTTACTCTTGTCTGTGGTCTTGTGACAGAAAGCTGGGATGCAATCTTCATGAAAATAAAATTAAAGTGCAGATTAGGAATATATTCTCATGCTGTATTAGGCAGGTTTATGTCTGATGGAGATATTACTCTGGTTAGTTACTCATAAATGTTGTCTGGCCTAAGGAGCAGAACTGTTAAAACTCCCAAGTTACCAGGTATATAGTTTGCCTTATAAAAATAATGGAAAGTACAGAGGGGCATGACACATGAAATACATGCATGGCATTCACAAAAATTGAATGGATAAAAGAGAAACATTTTTTCTAATAATGAAAAATGTAATAAGTATATATCAGATTTTATTTAGTACATTGTTAAGCAAAAATTAGTGTTTTTTTTTCTTTCAGTTTAGTCAGTCCCCTTCTAGTTCTTCCTAGTGCAGGCTTCCCTGCACAAAGACTTTCCAAATGCTCAGAGCTTTTCTGTCTGAAAGAGAATTCCTTTCAAAGTTTTCCCAATTCTCTATTAATGAAATCCACAGCTTAATACTTACATGTCACATAGATAAAGTGCCTCTTGAGGAATAATAGTTTTTAATCAGGAGAAGATCAATCCAGATGGAGAAGTTAAGAAGCCTCTATGCAAGGCATAAGCTAGCATGGCAGCTCAGGAGGATTTAGCTTCCTTTCAGTAGTGTAAAGCTTCAGACCAAGGAAAAGCAGTACCTTCCATCTTTGAGGTGTTGCCAGCAGCCTTATTTTTTTCACTTAACATCCAAGAGGTTAATTTTCAGTCTTGCAGAGAGGAAAGAGCTGCTGGCTGGGCTGCTCTGGGAAGTCCTTTGACGCTGGAACCTTTCCCTGTCCTCAACTTGTCAGACCTCATCTGGCAGAACATCTGGCAATCTGGAGACACTACAGGAAGTTTTCCCTTGCATTCAGGACCCACAGATTTGATCTGTTGTTACTCTTATTTGCATTTGATTATGTGGCAGTGTTACAGAAGAGCTACTGGGTGTTTCAAATGTTACAGATTTGTAGCATTCAGTTGGTGAATGCTTATTGATTAAATGATTAGTTGTTGGGTTTTTTTAATAATCCAAAGCATGTAAATACAAGCAGGCTAGGCAACAATTAATGTGACTGATGCCAATGTCACTTTTGTTTTGCATCACAAATATTAGAGGGAAAATCTCACTGCTTGGAAGCTTGGAAACAGTGATTCTAGAGTTTGTTTTACAGAGTACTCATACCAGGCAAGTTTTGTTTTTGTAAATGTAACCATTTGTTTTGGGAAATCAGATTCCAGTTGTAATCCAAATGCATGTTTCAGTTTTATAGGTAGGAGAGAGGTAATCTAATTAGCCAATAATAGTATACTATGTGATATGAGCCTGTCTGAAACAATTTGAATTTAAATACCCACAGCAACTGCTCATGGCATGATAAAGAATTATCTTTGCAGTCAATACATTATTTTGAAGTATAAACGTAGAACCACTTGCATCTGCTCATAAACAGGAAGACTTAATTTAAACTAAATGCATTATTTAATACAAGGAACTTGCACAACAATTGTAAACAATGGTGTATCTTAAGTATTATCTCCTGCATCTTTTGTAGCAATATGTGGAGATATTAATTAACAAATAGCACACAGTAATGGGGACTCTAAATTTAAAGTTCATATTTAATTATCGGAGGAAGTACAGCAGATTTAAATTTCTACCAGAGATGGGGCAACTTCAGAAGTCTTGAAACAAATGCAACAGGAACTAATGTAAGGTTTTGAAATTTGTATCCATGAAATGGGAAGTTCTTTTTTACTGCTGCAAAAGAAATTCACCAGTATTAATGGAGAAATGTCCATATGCAAAACACCTGAATGTTTTTATCTAGATTAAAAGAAGGCAGCTACTAGAATTTGTGGTTTTCTCTCCTTTTCTGTACTAGTTTCTTTAGTAAACTATTTTTTAACACATATATCCATATTGGTCAATGACTAAGACTAAAGTGGACTGGAAGGGAGATTGTCAAGGGATTCCTGCCAAACAGCTACAGGCTGTAATCTACTGATTTTATCTTTTATGAGTGCCTTGAGCAGTTGGAGTTCATTTTTCCTTTCAACATCATGCTTTTATATGAAAGACTTGAGACAAAGATGTTCTAAATCTCTATTAATGAAATGAATTTTTGACTGTAGTCATGCTTACCTTTTGCCACTCTGGGGATTTTTTTGTTTGGTTGGTTTGGTGTTTTCTGTTGTGTGGGGTTTTTTTTTAATTTTTACAAGTTTAGCCAATATTAAGGGAATGACAAAAAACTGGTGCTGAATGTGCTGTCTCTGGACATGTGAAAGTTAAACCCGTCCTATACCACAGGCAAACTGCAAAATGACAGTTCAGGGAGCAGTGAAGTCTTTAATCAGATAAACATTTTGGAGGCAGACTCCAGGAGGCACCTGGGTTGAAGTAGTGGGAATTCATATACATGAGAAGGACTTCTGTCTCTCAAGATCTTCAGGCTCAGAAGATCCTTCCTGATACTGTTGAGTTGTAGCTATTTTAGATTATTATGCTTCTCTCAGTAGGAAGCTAGCTCAGTATCTGTCATCAAAAGTGAAGAGTGTGTATTGAAGGTTTCAGCACAGATGTGAGCCTGCAACAGTGCTGCACTAGCAATCACACAAACATCTGCACTGCATGCAAGCTAAGAATGGCCCGATTTCCTCTACTTTCAGTGACGGATGTCTGGAGGCCTATAATGAATTTCATAGTGACCAGACACATACTGAAAAATGTTTGTTTAGAAGTAGTCACTCAAATTCAAGCTGATGTCAGTCATGGCTTTTGCTATGCTACTTGTTAACAGTGTAATCCATCATGTTGTTTGAGGCTGAGACAGATGGATTTTCACCATGTATCGCTGTAATATTTTAATAAAGCAGTGCTGGGATTAAGAGTACACATTTCTTCATTTGTTGTACAGGAGTATCCTTTAACTTCAGAGGACAACTACAGGACTGGTGAGGGTGGTTTGGACACCCCTACCCATGGATTACTTGTCTTGAATGTCATATCCTAAAACATGTAGTGAAGTGAAATTATTTTACTTAAAGACATAGACATGAGGAAGCCACCATTGCATTCTCAATATTTGTCAATCAAAGATAATGAAAGTTGTATGAGGATGATGTTTTGTACATTTGTGAAGCTGTATTTTTAAAAATAGCTTTTAAGATTTATAATCTACATTTAAAACCAAAATAATCTCATTACAGCCATACTGTTCAGACTTACATCCAAGTGTTGATGTTTATCAACATTCATTTTCTAATAGCTGTAGTTAGAAAAGACAGTTTATTTCACACCTATACATTTTTTTTGAATGTATGTTCCTCAAAAGTTGTACATGAGCTGACAGAGGACTTTACAGCATGTGTTTGTAGTTTATCACTATCAGGTTAATATGCTTAGGTTCCTTTTTTGTGTCTGCAGCTATCCTGAGTCTTCCCAGCAGAATTGTTAAGCACCTGTGAAGATTTAAAATTTTTAAAGCAGAATATTTTGGGGAGAAAAGTAGAAAAACTTTAATAGACATTGCATGACACTTGCTTGACTACTGTTCACGTGTTTTTTTTTAAGGAAAAGTAAGAGCACAACTATGGCATGATGGAAAATAGAGCTGGTTTGTTTTGTTCTATTTTTTTTTCACCAGAAATGAGCATTGCTGAAAAGCATGAACTGATATTTTAAGGGAAAGCCATGAAGGAACAGAGTTCTTTGCTTTGGTGGATTTATGGTTAGGGCTCAGGATAGAAAAAGTCTGGAATTCTGATACATTTTTATCAGACCACAAAACTTGATGACCGGGTTCTTCAGTTACTCCACATGTAGAGGGTTTAGTGTTGAATACCAGATTTACTTATTTGAGGGTATTTGACATTGTGCAGATTTTGATTCAGCAGAGTGATAGAGCAATGTACTGAAATCACAATACAAACGCAAGTTACACTTAGCAGAATATAGCAATTAACTATACAGATGAATCACAATAAAAACATTCTCATTACTAGTCACTTATGATATGCTCACCAGCACAATCTGGGCATCCACAGTTACTTGGAAGGAATGTGGACTAAAGCCATCTCAAGGCTTTCTCTCTTCAAACTTCTCTTACTTAATTGGTCAGGTTTGGTACTTTGAGATGTGTACATGTTAGGGTCTGTCTGACTCAGGAAGACATTCATACCCTTTTGCTAAAGTTTTGATTAACTGTTTGAGAACATTCACACTATCATTTGATCCACACAACTGATACAGCTATCTATCTAAAATAATGCCTTTTGTGTATCTTGACTGAATTGGCTGGGAAAGTGTCTGAGTAGCAGTGCCTAACATTTTCAGAGGCAGCTGAGGAGTATTTTTAGATGCACCTAGCTGTGGAAAAATTGATAAAATAGTACAAATATTTTTTTTTTCCGGTGAAGGTGTTTCATAGTGAAACATTCTACTGTTTTTTCTCTTGATAAGAGTTCATTGTTTCAGTGGTATATTTTTGTTTATGTGAATCTCTGGTTTAAAATCTTTTGACCTCTCTAAAGTCAATCACAAAGCTCTTGTTAGGATCACTAGAGGAAGATCTTAGCCTTAGCACTAAGATAAAAAGCTATAGGATATTCATCTAAGCAATATGCCCTCTTGGAAGTACACATTCCATTGGACTCTAAAGTTCATTAATAAAGAAACTTCTGTAGAATTTAACTTATTTTCTTAGAGAATTTCTCCTTTTAAAAAAAAGCATTTTTCATATGTTTAAGAAATTGTACTGTTGCAGAGCTGAAATTCATTCATGTGAACTTAATTTTTTCTATTTGCCTGGGAGTAGGTTTAAGTTGGAAAACAGTTGAACAAGTGGGGGCTCATTAAATCTTCATTATAAAGAAATTGTTTTATCAGATCTTATGCTATTTAGTTATTGTAAATTAATACACTCATAATAGAAAGAGTGGTACATTTCAACTTCACTAAGTAAAGGAACCTGTTACATTTCAGTAAGTGAAACATAAATGTCACAGGTCAAATGCAGCTGAAACAATGTTTTTTGTGCTGCTGGCTTATTTCACATGGTCCCTACGAATATTGACATGTGTAAGGTGTGACTGTGCTTTCAGACTGATGCATACATGTGACTTCAAGTACCTCTTTCTCTCCAAAGCAGAAAAGTGAGTGATGCCTGAAATATTTATGGCTGGGCTTCATTTGCAGGATTATGTTTGCTTTCCTGTGGTATGAATATCTAGTCCCAAAGTAGGAGAGCATTATCCAGTATTGCCATTCCAGCTACAGTCACCATGAAATGCTTAGGAATAATCATCTACTGGTGTGTGCAGTGAACTGATGAGACTTGAGGCTGTGGAGACAGTCTTAGAATTCCTCTGTGAGCAGCCATTGAAATTTGTGTCCCTCTGCGCTGCTCTTTTCTTATGGCTGGCGTGGGTGTTGTCTCCATCATTAGTGTCAAGCACCACTGTCATGCTGGACTCCATTCTGGACATAGCGTATAGGCTGCTCTGCTGCGTGGGGTGAAACCTGGCTGCCTTGAGCTCTAGCTCATCATAGCTGGACACCTCAACAAAGGGGCACCAGCGGAAAGCTTGCTTGAAGCCAGCTCGGAACCTGGGAGGAAGGATCTTGGTAAAAACTTGTACTTGCAAGAGCCAGCACAGGTCTTCATCTGAAAATGTAAACTGTGCTGACAGGACACCAACTCAGCTAATTGTTTTACCCCTAATCCTGTTTGTGGTGAAGTTAGTGAGAGTTTACTTGACTGAAGTCGAAGTAGGGTGAAAAAAACAGTGGTAATGGCTCATTTCTATTTCTGATTTTCTATACTTTCCCTGCATTTTAGCATTGGAATTTTCCTCATACTCTTATTTCCCATCCTTTGCCCAGGTCTAAGTAAATGAACACCAGCTTTCATAGCACTGTCTTCACAGAAATTGTTTTGATTTGACCTGTGATGAAATCTGCACTTCTATTTTCATCTTGTCCAAGCAAGAAACTTTGTGGCATTCTTTTCTTTAAAATACAATCCTAGCTTCCAGATTCCAATACACCTTCTATGTTTCCCTCTCTAACAGAGATGCTTACATGAGAATGAGGTAATGGCTAATGTTCATATAAAACATTTTTATTAGACTACTTTAGATGGGTATTCCATGATTGTTACTGGGGTTTTCTAAATATTTAACAAAATTGATATAAAGCTTGTCAGCAATTAAACTTGACAGTGGCTGCTCACTGAAAATAGCTTGTAAATAATATTTAAGAATACTTCTTCAGTACTGATTCAGACTGAGCTTTTGAACTACTTAATTGTTCTTGGCTATCCTTATGAAGCAATTCTAGAAGAAATACCAAGAAATGGGATGGCTGGGATGATATTTGTTTGTATCCTGGTCCTACAAGCTAAAGTGAAAAACATGACTTCATTTTGCAATTCAGTAGTCTCAAACTAGCAAATACCTTTAAAATCTCACCAAACTCAACAAGTGCAGTGCCTTTGAAGTTCACGACATAATGCATTGCTATCAAACAGTACTCTAATTTACTGTTGAGTAATGAGAATAGAAATATTTGTTAGCGTGTTATGGACCTTAGCGTGCAATAAGAATCTAATGGGGAAGTATAAACTACACAGTAAATCACATTTTATATTGCATCTTTGCAGTGTTGCAAAACAAATTTTTGGCTAGTATTAGTGAACGTATAGATTGCACTGTATATCACCAATAGCTGCCTTCAGTTCATTTTAATGTTTTACAAGCCAAAAAATATTAAACTGCTTTAGATTTAGACTTTGCATATGGAATAGGAAAGGGCTGGTTTCTGGATACTGAATTTTGCACTGAAATTTTAAGTAGATCAAAATATTTACTGGAAGTGCACACTTGTTTTTTTTTGAGATTAGTTTCAAGTACAAACCTAAAGAAGTTTTGCTTTCTTTACCAGTAACTGAAAACTATTCAAGTGAAATGTTTTTGCCTTTTATCCTATTTAAACAACTTACATTCTCGTTGAGGTCATGCGTACAAACATGCATACAAAACTTAGGAATTCATAAGCAGCTCTTACCTCTTATTAAGACAGCAGTAGATAATGGGGTTGTACATTGTAGAGCTCATGGCAAGCCAAAAGCTGGCCAGATAGATTTGCTGAATGTATTTCCACCGATTTAATTGTTGATAGATCGCAGTAAGTATGAAATAAATGTGGTAGGGCAGCCAGCAGATGGCAAATGTCAGCACAACTACAATCATCATTTTTACCACCTGAAAGAAAGTAATAATGTTATTTTAATATACATATGAGCCTTTTCTATTTGGACTAGTAATTCAACATCTGTTAATATAATAGCATTTGATTATGAGAGTCATAGCAAAGATTAATATGCCTTCATAATCGGACTTTCCAAAATTTCTATTAATTTTCCTTTTTTTTAAGATTTATTTTTCTTTTCCATTATGAAAGAACATGCTCCTTTCCTAAGGAAAAAAACCATGAAAAATCTTCTTTAACTTTATTTGTATTGTTTCTTCAAAAAAATTTATTTGCTTACATCTGGCTAAGATACTACTTTTTTTGTTCACCTAATCATGGAATAAAGTTACATGGTGTTTATTTGGCCACCTCATTTTGGCCCTTATTGACCCTGATATCTTATTCTGTTCTGTTTTCCTTGTTCACATTTATTAGATGTGATTTAACTAAGCACTAGGTTGTAGGAAATTAGCAACTGCAGTATCTTATTAATTTCAGAGACTTAACAATTTCTTTGGCTGGTGATCATTATTGTCCTGTTCTGCAGGCATCATAACATCTCTTAGCTTCCATGGTTTCCATTAAGCAGAAACGAATAGGAGCTCTGTTTTGTGCTTGAAGTGCAAGGAGAGAAGTTGAGAGTCATGCAAAATTTTCACTCCTGTCTTTACCTCTTTGGCTATGTTAAATACTAGTGCAGTTACCATTTTCAACACAACACATTTTCTTTTTATAGGTAGAATGAAACCGGTTATGATAGATCTATGCCGGCAGGTCTCTTGTTTGTTTGTATTGTGAATACTGAGGAATAACAGGGATTGCTAGCGGCAGTTCCTTTCATTTCACTGTACAAGGTGCCATTTCCTACTGTTCATAGTTTTGCCAGGAAAAAAAATAAGAGCTGAAATTTCCCATATCAATGTGTCTTTGGTTGATATTTTTATAGAATTTCAGCTAACATAATTAGATCATTTTACATGTCATGATGCCATCCTTAAGTCATATCACATCTTCCTGTGGGAAGCATAAAGCAATTTTTCATTTAATATCTAGCACCAGTTTACAAGCTTTACTGCTGGTTGGGACTTTATTGTACAACATTTTGCTTATGGGAATGCTTGTTATTGCTCATACATATACCAGTCATCACTTAAAGATACAAAAGGGGCATCTGCCTACACATTAAGCAACATTGCTAATATTAGTGTCTTCTAAAGCACTTTTCATCAGTTAACTGTAAATAATTGCAGAAGGAGGATCATTATTGTAAGGGAAACTTATAAAAACTTATCACTTTCACCTTTGGTGTGTGTACGTCTATATGTCTATATCTAGTCATGTGTAGGTATATATGGGACTGTATATGAGATGTTGGTTAGTCGAGGAAGAGGTGGTGACTCTGTGAATAGACATTCCTGGATTAAAATACATCTTTGAAATGATGATATAAAAATATGTTGTCAAATCACAGTTTATCATTAAAAAAGATGTCTTTCTAGTCCTTTGGACATAACTTACACTATTATTCTGCTTTACACCTGTGCCTTGCACACACTGTGCAGGTAGAAGACTTAACTCCAAGTTTTACCACAATATTTTAGCGCTCTGTCAATTTACAGGTGCACTTTGCTTCTTCCTGTGTTTTTATACCTGCCAGGAATGATAAGTATTACTTCAACACTTGAGAATCTAATTAATGCCTTGATATTTAATTAACAAGTCTTGCAGTACCAACTCTG
Organism: Chaetura pelagica; assembly: GCF_000747805.2. Taxonomy (NCBI): domain Eukaryota; kingdom Metazoa; phylum Chordata; class Aves; order Apodiformes; family Apodidae; genus Chaetura; species Chaetura pelagica. The sequence continues at coordinate 507,375 of NW_009954196.1, read as the reverse complement.
TGTGTGAAATTATTCCTAGAATTATTTATCATTGGAATATCATAGGTACTAAATAGACAGATTTGACACCTGATTTTTTTTTAGTTTTTCAAAGTATAGTCAGACAAACCTGTATGTATACTGAACATTTCACCTGTACAGTGCTTAAGCACTGAAACAGTGAAGCTTCCCAGCAATAAATGTAGTTTAATCTGTTTGAACACTGCATCATTCATGCCACAGAGCTGCTATAAATCACAGTAAAAGTGCAGGTTGGCAGTTTGGCATATTGAATTGTGTTAACAACATTTTCAAAATGAAGTTAGTGATCTTTTTTTCTGACATCCAAATTCTCATTGGTCAGTTTTCTGTGTTGTATCAAAGGGCAAGGCCAGCAGTGTTTTAAGAGTCTACCTTGAGGTCTCTTAATGCTAATAAACCTTCTCAGGTTGTACAAATACTTTTTATTTCAACAGCTGCACTCAAAAATTAATGCAAAATTAATTAAGTTGTGGTTTAACCCAAATGTAATATTACAGGTTTTCTTCAGAGAAACAAAGCCCCAAATAACTATTTACAGTGTGACCCAAAGAAAAGAATCCACTGTTTTGTATCATAATTTCAGGCAATTTGATTCTTATATTAAATATTTTAACTTGTTTGTTTGTTGTTTTGGGGTTTTTTGTTTGTTTTTAAATGAAAAATCACAAGTTGCCCCCAGAAAATAATCACATCTTTTCCTCAAGGTGACTGTTTGTTTAAACCAAAACACTCATCTTTAAAACCAGTAAAATGAGCATAAAATTGTCTTATTGCTGCTTCTGTCTGGAAATCCATGGTTATGTATTAAATCATCATAACATGAAAGCAGAAATTTCTAAAGCAAATAGTTAAATTAGACAAGAAAAGGATTATTTTAGATGGTCAATAGTGTTTGATTTAATTTAAAGTAAAAAGTCTGTGGAATGACAGACAGTGAAGCACATGTTCTTAATCATTCCGGTTTGCAGCTGCTATTTCATAAATAGTAAAAATTACCTAAAAATTTTAAGGATCACTTTCCACTCAGATAAGGCTGTATCAGTCTGAATTCCATGGAAGGGAATGTAATATACAGATATGTGCATGTTTAGAGGGAGACATGCAATGTGGTTTCCTTATTAATTTAGAAGTGGAATAAAAATGTGCTAATTTTTCCAGCAGAAAGAGGTGCTTAAGAAAAGTCAAGGTTGAGTTGTCATTCTTTTGAGTATTTATGTAGTACAGTGCACTCATTGATGTATTACCTAAGGAGATAACCTAGAAGTGACACGTTGCAATTCTGTGTGCTATAAAACAATTTGAAACATAGGGCAGTTACAGTTGACCATGAAGTCAATCATAGAAATTATGAGAGGAAAAGGCACTATATCGTCCTCATTTAATCAACTAAGAATGAGTATGTATTGGCACAAATGGAGGAAAAGAAGAAAAGAGGAAGCTGAAAAGGTGGAAGATTATTCCCAATTTTCTTTTGTCTTTCAGAGATGGGCAAACACAGTGTGTAAGACCCTGTTTATCGCTGTGGTTCCTGTCCATCTCTTTGCTCTTTTCAGTGTTAAGTTTCATTTTTTGATGATATCAAAAACTGGGAACAGAAACGGCCTTCAAGGTCTATAAACCCAGGGTACTTGGATTTTACTTGATGTAAATCCTGATGAATGACTGCCGGTAAACTGTTCTATCAAGGCACAGGGCCAAGTATGATCTTGCTGCAAAAGCCTGATTGTCTCTTCCCAGTACACTGTGATGTTTCCCTAAAAAACCTGTGGCTCTGACAATACAAAGTTTTCTTTTTAATGTGCCTGTTCTGCTTTTTTTTTTTTTTTTTTTTGAGATATTATAATTTTCCAATTGATTTCTCCTCATTGTTGCATAGAATTCATTAGTAAGGTTTTCCTTTTGTGCACTAGGAACCATTTCTGAAGCAAGCAAGCCAGAAAATTGCTCAATTCAGTTGTGCATAATGTCTAGCTCTGTTACTGCCACCATTTCACCATGGAGCTTTCCAAAATGCATTATTGCAGTAAACATCACCAGCCTGTGCCCTAGTGGCACTGTTTTCCTCTGATGTTCTGTTTAATCTTCTTTTGTGTATTGTGGGCACCGTGGCTGGAGGAAAGAGGTTTTATTTCTGTTCCAGGTTTTATTTCTGTTCTGCTAAAATGGGTAGTACTGAGTCTCTCAGTTGTGCAACGTTTAGGCAAGTCTTGGGCCTAGATTTGGAATATGATGAAAAATCAAAGCATTTTATCAGCATGTTCTGCTGATATTGTTGTACACCTATGTCTGAGAAAAACTATCTATAAAATGTTAATTTATCTGCTTTGTAGTCTTACTGTTCCTTTAAATTCTTCCTCTTTAAGTAAAAAGCACTGTTTCATTCATGAATGATATGTAATGAGAAAAAAATGTATTTAAAAGAACAGAACAAACATAGGCTCGTTGGAATTGGAGTTTGCAGGTTTCCTTTTGCTGTGAAACATTTGAAGCAGTAAAAGTGAAGAGGAGCTAACAGATTCTGCTATGTGCAAAAAGAGCATCAGATATAGGATTTTTTTCCAACTGTGTTTATTTTGCATGAAAAACAGCTAGAAAAATGAGTTTGATTTACGTGTATCATGAGAACAGTTATTGAAAGATTAGGAATAAAATACACTTGTCTGAGAGACTCAGTTGATGCTGGGCATCTAAAGAAATTTATATTGGAAGGCACTGATTTGCCATCTTTAGCTAAGACTTATCCAGGCAAAATTGTCCTTTTCAATCTGCTCTGCAGCTCCTATTGCCTCTCTAAGTCATCTTTGATATTCATTCTTCTACATGGTCAGAAATTTGTCTTCTGATTTAATTTGCACCACCATCACACACTATAACATCATTAGTTTCAGAACCTAAGGGGTTTTAGGTGTTTTGCAGATCAAATGAGAAGCACAGCAAATAGTTTAGGAATGCATACGGTGTAAGAATATTTTTGTTTACCTACTCATAGATATTAACTATACATGTGAATGCAACTTAAACACAGTTCACAGATAATCTCTGAGAGTCATAACGTGTTTCTCTTTCTGCTCTGTACTCTTGGAAAAAGTGAAATGCCAAACTAATATTGCACAAAATATTTCTCCCCATGTATTAGGATGCAATTGGTAAATCCAATTCTCAGTCCTGGGGACATACATGGCACTTGTTCAGTAATCACCATAGAACAAGGAGCTCCATTATGGCTTTTACTTCTCAACAATGTTTAGTTGGAGTAAACTGTCTATCTTGCAAAAAAATTAGGATTCACAGGGATTTGAAATGTACAGAGACAGGATTGTTTTCTGAGATAAGAAGTTTTCATATAATTTTTACATGCTCAGGGTTTTTCCATGCTCTTTTATCCCACAGAAAGTATAGACCCTCAATAGCTGAAGGAGATGCACATTTGGAAGGAGAAGAGTTGGAGAGGTTGAAAGTCTTTCAATCAGGTAAGGTACTTGCCAATTGCAGTGCTTCACAGATTTTATTCTTCTGACTTGAATTTTCCATCCACTTTGTCTCAGTTGCTTGAAATAAGGAAACTACTTTTCATTTCAGTTTGTATAATCCCTTGCTGCAGACAGAATTCACAATCACTTTATTTAAGCTGTAAAGTTGAAAAAGGTATTCTATTCTAAGTAGTTTTGAGTCAGATTGTTGTCTTACAAATCCTAAAATACAGAGTTCCCCCCAAATCAAAGCAATTCTAACATCTTTCTTGAATGATCATAGCTACTGCCATTTTTTAATGATACTTTTCTAATGTTTCATGGAAAACAGCTTTGACAGTGACTGTATGATTCTCTCAATATGTCAAGAAATATGAAGATGTGATTTTACAAACACCTCATTGAGGGCAAGGAGAAGTTGTTGCCACAAGTCTTATATTACTTTTTCTGCTACTCAAATGTTTTTTACTGTAACCTAGATGAGAAGTATAGGTAGGTGGCCTTATATCATTGTCTTGGTCTTCAGCATAGAATAGCAGAAGTTTTTTTAGTAGAAAATGACTGAGTGGTTGTTGAGGGCTCAGCATTACTGAATACAGTTATTTACTTGAAATCTAGTGCTGAAAGCAAGTGAAAAAGCTTATCTAGTGCTGTTGTGTTTAAAATTCACAGAAATAATTTATTTGACAGTGGTTTCCTTTTGTAGATATGACTTGGAAGGAGTGATGTGGCACACTTCACTTCTGTGCTTCCAAGCAGCGATGAGATTTGATGTGGGGGAAGGAAAAAAATAATATATTCTTATGTTTTCCTAATAGTAGTAATTGGTTCTTAAGTTTACTTTCTGCCACAATTCTGAGAATATTTTGGGACCTTCCAGAACCTTGCCAATCTTTTAAGGCTCACTTGAATTTTCCATATAAGTTTACAGAAGAATTAGCACATGTGATTTTTTATTTATTTTTTTTAAACTAAACCTTATAATAAACATGCAATAACAAATAAGACTATGCTGAATTCCGCCAATAAGTTATGCAAAAGTATCCCTAAAGAAGGTCATCTTTTTGTGGGCTCCTATCCATGGAGTTTTGAACCCAAAAGCAGAGGGGAATCTGTGGTGGTCTTCAAAATAGGAGCACAGGTTCCTATTTCATATGGAAAGCCTAAAGTCTTTTGGAATTTTTTATTTTCATCTTATTCACTTAGGAGACTTGAATAAGTGACTTACGTAATTAGAAACCATTTTTATGTTTACCATATTCCTGTATAATTTTGGCACAGGAGCATAATGGGAAAGAATGCAGATTATTTAATATCTAGCTTTAAAAAAACTCTTCTGTCTTCTGTTGATAGTATAAAATTGTGTTGCCTGAAGATGAAATTAATTATTCCTGGACTGTACTAATTTAAAATGCGTGGAAAAGTTCTGTTGAGGAAAAAAAACCACATATTTTAAGCTATTATTTTGCCATCATCATGCTTTTGCAATGAAAGTAACGTCTTTCCTTTCAAAGGTTAAGCAAATGTATTTGTTACCACATAAGAAAAAAAATAAATTCCCCCAGACCTATTTAAATTGAGTTGAAAGGAAACTGTTAATGTCAGCGATACCTAAGGCATATTTTGTTTTTGATGCGCTTAGCTTATTTTTATTATTCCATAGATGACTGTACAAGGTTATGAATTTGAGGTGAAGTAGACTTGTAACAGCTGTACAGAACATTTTGGAAATGTTTGGCCATTAAAAAGGTAGTTAAAGCTCTGGTCAATTATTCTTGCTAGAGAGTATCAGGAGTGTCATTGTCCTGACACCATCTGCTATTTCTGCTTTTGTACCAGTATTTTAACAGTGCTTCAAGTACTAAAATATTTACATTATTTGGCCATAGTAGACAACACGCTAATCATTACTGCAATAGTTTGATACTTCTGTGGAATAAGCCAACCCGTTCTAGAGTGGCTGAAACTGATTCCTAGGAAACCTGTTCCAAAGCCTATAGAAATCAAAGGAACTCTTTGAGTGAGAGGAGGTATTGGGGAGGGCTCAGCAGGCAAGGCAGAGTGGAAGATGGTCTCCACTTGTTCAAAAGCCTCAGTTAAAAGCAGTGTTGGAACCCAGGCTGATCTACCTCAGAGGCTTGCAGCTGTCCAGGTATTGGGCTACATGGAGTGTCTGAGTCTGTCACTCTTACAGGATGACAGTAAAGACAAAATCTGTGTGTGCTGCGACAAGGTAAATTATTTGCTCAGCCTGGTTGCTGAGCTTAAGCAGGAAGTGGAGAGGTTAAGGACCATATGGGAATGTGAAAGGGAAATAGATTGGTGGAGCTGCGCCCTGCTATCCTCAGGGAAAAGGCAGCAGATGGTAGCTTCACAAGAGGTAGAAGATGCCCAGCCCTTTTGTCACCAGGTGGAAGGATGGGAAGTGGGAGAGGATGGGGGGTGGAATGTAAGCAGGTCCCTGCTAAGGGTAGCAGAAGAGTTCTCACCGGACCCTTCCCACATTCCCAGGTACCCTTTACAGAACAGATACAGGGCTCTGGAGATAGGGGACCAGTCAAACAGTGATGCTGAAGAAGCCCCATCCAGGAAGCTGCCAAAGCAGCCAGCTTGATGCAATAGGACAGCTCCTGAGAAGTTGCCAAAGCAACCGGCTCCTTAGATTAGAACTGCTTCTGAAAAGAGCAAGAGAAGGATGATAGTGATAGGTGATACCATTCTGAGGGGAAATGAAGGTGCTATATGCCAGCCAGACCCTTCCCACAGGGAAGTCTGCTGCCTCCCTGGAGCCAGGGTAAGAGATATAACCAGGAAACTTCCTGGTCTGATACGGCCCTCAGACTATTATACTCTTTTGATCTTTCAGGTAGGTAGTGATGAGGTGAAGAAAAGAGTTTGAGAGTAATAAAGATTTTAGGGCATTGGGGCGACTGGTCAAGGGCTTGGGTGCACAAGTTGCGTTCTCCTCTGTCTCTAAAGTCTTGGGGAATGATGAGAGGTTTAACAGGAAGACCTCGCAGATCAATACCTGGCTCTAAAACTGGTGCTACCAACAGGACTTCAGGTTTTTGATCATGGTTTGGTTTACAGGACACTGGGCCTGCTGACATTGGATGGGAAGACCCTGTCCCACATGGGAAAAAAGGTACTAGGGCAGGAATTAGCTGGAGTCCTTGATAGGGCTTTAAACTAGGTTGGGAGGGGGTGGGGGATAAAGCCAGGCTTACTACAGATGAGCCTAGGGGTGGTGTGGTGGTCAGCTAGTCAGGCAACCTTACTGGAGGCCCAGCTTAAATGCCTTTATATGAATGCACACAGCATGGAGAATAAACAGGAGGAGTTAGAGATGAGGGTGAGCCTGCATGGCTATGATGTCATTGGCATCACTGAGACCTGGTGGGATGGCTTCTATGACTGAAGCATCAGAATGGAGGGTTATGAACTCTTTAAGAAGGACAGACAGGGGAAATGGGGTGGGGGTGTTGCCCTCTATGTCCAAGACCAGCTGGAGTGCATGGAGCTCTCCCTAGGGACGGATGAGAAGCCAACAGAGAGTTTATGGGTTAAAATTAAGGGGAAGAAAGGCCAAGGTGACAATAGAAATACAGGGGAGAAACATCACAGAAATTCAAGTGCACAATCCTTAGCTCACTCACTGACCACAAAAAAACAGTCTGTTGTCTCTGCCTGTGACCTGGAGTTGTTGCTGGCTGTTCTGTAACAAAGTTTTAACAAAAAAACTTACATCAGTCTGTCAGTAAATACTTACACTGTGCAAAGTTTATGCACAGTATAAAGCCATTTTTAGAATTCACTGTTCTCTTATTCCCCTCTGGTTGCTGCTTGAAGCATGAGCGAGGAGTGTGGAGTGATGTGTTCACAGCTCACAGCTGAGTTTTACTAAAACTTGAGACAGTGCTTGGAAGCTGGTACTGTTGCTGAGTGTGATGTAGCTATTTGATAGAGAGCAAAGCAGGGCAGCTTCCAGTAATTTCATTTTATTTTGCTGTTCCAGTGCTGTTCAGAAAATTATCAGGAGGCCTGACTTAATTTTTACCTCAATAGGAAAACTTGTTAAAAATGGTGGGCAAATTATTAAAAAGAGAACACATTCCCAGAAAAAAAAAAAGTTCTGAAAAGGATAAAGGATAATCCCTGTTTTTCCAAAGTTCTAACCCTATAAAATAACTCTGTAAAAATATTTTGGTTTTAACATGCAATGAAAACAATTCCCTCATACCTCATGTCCTAGTCTTTCACTAGACAACTGCGAAGAGTGAAGCTATAAAATGAAAATGATGATATACAATGTTAAGTAGTACTTTGTTCATTCCCTAAATTTTCAGTAGGTATTCAGCCCATGTACTTGCTAATAGAAACACTTTAATAGAACTTTTTAAAACTTAAAGAAATTTTCTCAGAATATTGGTTATGCTGCCATGTACTGTTATAAAAAGTCAGTCTGTGTATATGTATTTAGGGAGGGGGATCATGCATTGTCATTATTATGTTGATTGTGCAAGAACTTAATTTAAGTAATGGCAATAGCTGTGGGAATGCATTACTCTGCTATCAGAGACAGGCTGAGTGATTGTTTTATATGGATGCAAATTGGAGCATAGGAGGTTCAAGATGAATATCTGAAAACATTTTTTTACTGTAAGAGTGACAGAGCCCTGGAACAGGCTGCCCAGGGAGGGTGTGGAGTCTCCTTCACTGGAGACATTCAAAACCCACCTGGATGCGTTCCTATGTGATGTACTCTAGGTGACCCTGCTCTGGCAGGGGGGGTTGGACTAGATGATCTTTCGAGGTCCCTTCCAACCCCTAGGATTCTATGATTCTATGATTCTATGATATGGATTCCAGTCCATTAGTTCATCTCTGTGAATGACCAATTATGATTAATCTTTCCAAATATAATTTATTTTATAAATCCTGATGGAGAGCACAGCAGGGGAACTGAAGAGCTGTCATGCCAATGAAGTCACTGATGCGGTTACAATATATCTGCAAATAATTTAATCCACTTGTTGCCTGTGTTGAAGGCATGAATTCCAGTGCTCTCACTTTTAAAATCCTTTATTTAAGGCCACTATTCCTTGTCTCATGCATATATTTAGAGTTCTAATAGGTGCTGTTTTTCAAGTATTCAAGGGATTTAATTGGACCCTTCATAGAATATATTAAAAGCCAGCTTTTCTCTTCAGAAACCTTTAGTTTTAGAGGACGTGATTATTTTACTTAGTCATTATGATAACAGGTGCTGAAGTTCTGAGGTTCAAGTCAGCTTTTAATAATTTTCTTTCCATTCTTGCTTTTTCAAACTGTTCTAGAAAGTGTTTCCTACCTTAGTGTTTACAGTCAGACCCCAGGCACCCTCCACTATTTGCTTCCCTTTCATCACTGGCTGAAAGGGCAGTATTGGTAATAGCACAGTTAATTGACCATCAAAATCTTTTTCTGCTTATACTCTGTAGGAAAAGTAATTTCGTACCTTTGAAAATACACTTTTGGGTAAGAGACAACGTGGATGCAAAGATTGTAATGGTAATGTTGGCTTTTAATGGATAATGTTAGTAAGTGAAATGCTGGTATTTTGAAATGCTTTCATAATTTCTGGAAATTAGTCCAATAATTTCTGGAAATTAGTGCAATAATTTCACTTTGGAACAAATTATGCGAAGCATACTATATAGTTTTAGATGATAATTCTTAATAAGTTTTCTCTCCATTCACATTCCAAATGATCTTTAAACTGTTACAAGGCAATAGCAGTGATAGTACTAGTCAAAATGCATTTTGCTTCCTTAAGACAGGCTAGTATTCTGCTTGCTTTAAAAAAACTATGTAACAGTAAAAAAAAACATACCACCACCTTTGGTTTCACAGGGGGCATTGCACATCATACCTTGAAGCTGTGTGTTCATGTCTACCATTCTGCCAGCTGAAACTTGCCATAGAAAGTTCTGCACTCGTCTCTTATGAGTCTGAGGGTATATGAATGAGAAGATGATCTGATCTTTCCTTCCATATATCCTCTGCTGTAACAAGTTTTTATGTGTATTATGTGGGGAAAAACCACTTTCATACCCTGACAGTGTCCTGAAAGAAAGTGAACATCAGTGTTCTTAAGTATTTGCAGAAGAGTTATTGCTTCAGGATCCAATATGCTGCACTCTGCTATTGCTGCAGTGTGGTAGCAATACACCACTGTTCAAACATACTCACAGTGTTAGGAAACAAACTGAGCAATTGAAGATGTGCTCATCATTGTGAGTTAGAAGTCCATGTTTAGGTACCTTTTTTTTTTTTTCAAATTTGAAAGGCTGAATGCATCTTAGTAGGAAAAAAAAAACAAACAGAAATAAAAAGCAGAAGAGCTGCCTTAATAATGAAGAAAAGTTAGGCTAAGAAAAAGAATGTTATAAGAAAGACACAACCATGGCACTGCAACAAACTGAACTGGAAATAGTCAAATCAGCTCTTAAGCAATCCATGGTCTTGTTAGATCAGGCAATACTTAAAAGGGAAAAGATGGAAAGAAAACAAGTGGGGAAAGTCTGCATTTGTCACAAAAAATTATTGATTTGAAACTCAAATTATTCAATGTGAACATGTCTATCAGCACTACTCTCAAAGATGCATGAACCTTAATGTGCTTAAAAGTACAGCAAGATTCACTTTTCTTTCAGTAGAATGAGAATTTGGCCTAAGAGTAGCTAATGGTTTGCTAGGCCATTGTTCAAATCAGTAGTTTAGCTCTGTAAAGGCTAAACATTTGGGCTTAGTTTCCACGTATCACACACAATATATGGCACTACATGTGGAGCAAGAAGTTAAAATCCAAAAGTTACCTTTATTTAATGCTGGACAGCTACAAAAAGAACAGCTAGTGAACATAGAAAACAACTTGTCAAACTTCATCAGTTTTGTTTTGTTTTTTTTTATTGCAGTAGACCTCTTATTACTTTTATTTCAAGTGACTTGGTGTTTCTGACAGAACATACTGTGATACTTTGCAACACAACCACAGATTATGTTGTCAGATTCACTTAGAGTTAATGGAACAGTACCTTTCTCTTAGCTTTGAGCTGCTCATGATACTTGTTGGATGTGTCGCCTGGTATTTCTCCTCCCCAGAGCGTAATTCCCACTATGGAATAAGTGATGCCCATGACAAGCAGTGGAAAGCAGTAGACCAGAACAATCACAATGATATGATACCTGCAATGAAAAAGCATTAAGCTGATAAGTGCTTTCAGAAGAGCTATACCAATGGGATGGGCTGCTAGCAGTCAAAATTGCTACTGTAGCACAAAACATGTTTTACATTGACTGGCTAGTCCTTGGTGTTTTCACTGTCTTTTTGGAAGTCTTGAATTGCGCTGTAAATTTATTTACATCTTAATGCAAGTCATTTATGGCATTTCTAGTTCTGATTCTGAACTTGTGCTAGCACAAATTAAGAATGACTCTAAGTTTTCATTATTGGAGACCGTACAGTAAGATGTGTTTGTCCATAACTAGCTGATTTAATTTTATTTAACTTAAATAATTGGTTTAATTATTCCACAGCCAAGTATCCTAAGGGCAAGCTAGGTATTTTGAACTCTAGTCTGGACCATAAATGAAAGAGAAAAATAAATATTTAAGTGGTATATTTATACAAAGGCCCTGATAAGTGTCCTGTGTTACCCCACATACTTCATATGGCACATCTGTTGCACACTGAAAAGGCAGATCTGTTGCCTATGTGCAACGCAGTCATTGCTGCTGATGGTAAGCACTGGGAAAAAATCCAAACAAACAGTAACTTCTTTTGCCTCCTGTTAGTTCCTGGTTAATTGCCATCTTCAAATAAAATCCCAGTGAATGATCAGTGAAGAGTCTTCAGCTGCCAATGAGAGTAACCTTAGTGCCCTAAAGAGGGCTCCTAAAGTTATAAAAATGATATATGTCCAGTGCCTCTCTCACCTGCCTGAAAGAGAGCAAAAGGTCAAATTTGATGCTGGATGGTTACACAAGCTTTCAGCCTGGCACACAGGGTTCATCTTAAAAGGGAATGAAGACATAAAAAGGCAGATAATATTTCTGTGGATAGATTTGTGATTCTGCCAGAGGGACAAAAAAGGTATATTTATTTGGCTGTTATTTTACAATTCCGGAAACTGGAACCAGTTACAGGTTTTACAGTTTTATTATTTGGATTGATACTTGAGATAAGTAATTGTGATACTGTAACAGAGTGAAGTAGGAAAATCCACCCCTCTCTTGAAGGGATCCAGAGAAAAAAATCTTATCAGGACGAGGAGAGGCTGGAAATACTTGTTTTCCTGGTTAGACTGGAAAGGAAGATTGCTTTGAATTGCATGTTCTGTCTCCATTTCAGACCTCTCTGTCTATATAGAAGCAGCCATCTTAAGTGAAGAAGTGGTTGTAAAACATGCAGCATGGGATGGAAAATGTTCATAGAAGTGGAAGAGAATGAAAGTATTCCACTTATCACTTAAAATGCTCTGTCTTCCAACTTAGAAAACTTGTTTTACATTTCTCAATGGTCAGTGCTGTTGGCTATTCTGCATGTAGAGCATCTGCATGATCAACAGCTTTTGCAAAGTCTATCGCAAGTGTAGGCACCACCATGCACAAGTTTAAAAGAACAAAAGCTTACGTAAAATGCTGTTTTGGACCACCTGGCCATGCTACATAGCAAAGAGTTCTTCCAGGCATCACCTTGGTTATGGAGTATAGGCACTGGGGAAAGGCCAAAAGGAAAGCCAGAATCCATATGCTCCCAATAACCACCTTGGTAGCAGCTGCAGAGAGCCTAGGTTTCAAAGGATCAATAATGGCCATGTATCTGTAAAAGAAAGCAAAAACCTGTGCATAAGAAACCTTCAGAGATTAGTATGTATCTATAATCAACTAAAGCTTAGGATTTGGAGGAGGATATAAGCAGAGATCATAGAATCATAGAGTAAGTTGGTTTGGAAGAGACCATCTAGATCTAATCCCCATGCGTTGGCAGAGACACCTTCCACTTAGACCAGGTTGCTCAGAGCCCCATCCAACCTGGCCTTGATTGAACACTTGCAAGGAGGGGGCTCCCACAACTTCACTCGGCAACCTGTTCCAGTGTCTCATCACCCTCATAATGAGGAATTTCCTATTAATGTCTAATCTAAATCTCCCCTCTTTAATCCATTAGCCCTCTCTTCTTACTACCCACCCTAGTAAAAAGTCCCTCCTCAGCTTTCTTATCTTCCTGGAGTTCTGATGGCACTATGCTCTTTGGGCAATTTAGCTGTTATGAAGGCAATGCTGAAAAAAAAAGAAGAATCATTCAATATTATTTTAAACGTGTAGCACACCCACTTAACCATTATGTATACTAGTAGAGCAACTGTTCCTCAAAGAGTTAGTTAATCCTGTTACTGCACAACCTGATTGAAAAGAACAATAAAGCTGGATCCTTTGTTACTCTGCTACATAATACAGGGTTTATCTCTAATTAAAAATATTAAAAGCCAAGCTGTCAGGTTTGTTAGTCATCTTGTAAAAAGTGACAGGAAGCTGGTAAGTCTGCATGCATTTGTTTCAGTAGACAAAGATGGACTTTGGATCATCTGCTAAAGAGCTTCAAACTGCAACTGGTTCACACAGAGATTGAGAGAGGAACCAGATGAGCATTTCCTTGGGCAACATAGAAGCAATAAAAGCACAAAGAGAAACAGATACATAAAGCATGAAAACATCTCATTTGTTTTTTCATTTCCTGTGTTCTCAGTTAGGATAGCATTCTTCTTACTAGATTTTATTGGCAACCCACATATGCTGATAACTTGAGTACATGCAAAAAAATAATTTTAAAGTTTACTCTAAGTAATTACTATTTAAAAGCTTAGGAGAAAAAGAGCAACAGTAAAAGAAAAACAAGTCTTTTTTTCTGTCTTTTGACCTCTGTTACAGATGCAAGGAACAAGGAAGACTGCATTGTTTTATTTTATATGTTCCCTATCACATACTTATGTGTTTTTCACATATTTCTTAGCAAGACAACTGCTTTGATTTCCAGGCTAAACCCTGGATTAATGTATTTTCCACCAGCTTCCCTGATCACAGTATTTTGTTTCATTTAACAATTACCAAGTAATGACTTACAAAATCATTAATCATATTGATTAAACAGAAAAACTATGCAACTTTCTTCCACTATTAGGGGGAATACCAAGAATCAGCCAGAATCACATTTAAAGAAATTTGTGTAGTTTTGCAAACCCAGTGAGATACTGGCTGTATATATGTCTATGTAGTGTTACTAATACAGCATACTGAATAACTAACTACATGTTCTTTAATCTAACATCCTAATGTTTTTCAAAACAACACAAGGAAATGTTTTTTACATTAATATTTTGTTCCAGATTCAGAGGGTTCCCAAAATGCATGGAAAAATCCTTTTATTGAAACACAATGCTGTTTGTGAATTAATATAGGAGTTAACAGATCAGCAACTTAAATAAAACATTTCCATGGAAGAATTCAGTGTATCTGTACTTATTCAGGAAACTGAAAATCTGCCCTTCTGTAGTAATTGATATAATTGACGTTCTACACCATGTTCCCCAAATAATTGCTTTTCTGAAATCAGAATTAGAATAGCAATGATTTAGGACCTCCTCAGGAATAACTAGGGCAAGTTAAAAGAAAATTAACAATATTAAAATATGTTTTTCTGTGTTTCCTTGTGGTTTAGGTGTGGGGGTTGTTTGTTTATTTGTTTTTAAATTTTATTTTATTTTTATTGTTTTATATGGAAACACCTGAAGCAGATAGAAAACTAGAATGGACATGGAAACCAGCTTGAATGTTTTTTTAATGAGAGTTTTCCAAATTTCTAGGAGAATGTTAGGATAAGTTTCAAATCTGGACTTGAATTGAAATCCATTGAAATAAATTAATAAGCTGCCATTGATTTGAAAAAAAATCCTTTTTTAGGTGAATAAGTTCTGTTCTGCTGCAATGAGAAGAGCAGCACTCATTTGAAAAGTAGGAAGGTGCATCATGTCCTAATTGTTACAATACACACTTAGATTCTAGGCAGACTTGACCAAAATCTTTAGGTACAGATGTTAACTGCAAGATGATAATATTCACAAGAGAATTCTCCTGAAAAGAATTTGTGCAAGTGCATCCATATTTATCTGCTACGGTAAACAAATTTAATTTCAGATATTCCTACTTTTTGAAATTTCATACTGGAAAGATAGGTAATTACAGAGTAGGTATTTGTTTTAGCAAACTTAACTCCTTTTATAGTTAACTATCAAATACATGATAAATCCAAAATCTACCATCATAGTGGTACTGTGTGGGACTCTAGCTCTACTATACATGATAACTGTCCTAATGCCTTCAAATATATAAATGCTCTCAGAAACAAAGTGATCTAAGAGATCTGCAGTTCCGGATATAAATTTCTGTATCTACAATTTCAAGCCTATTAATTCTGCATTTTTTAACTGCACTTACACAATTTTTCCCCACAAGGTAATGAATTCCCCTCTTCTTTGCCTGCTTCCCCCCCTCAGCTAAGCGGATGCTTTTGTTATTACGTACTAACCATGAAATAACTTTATTCAAGTCTTGTACCGAGAGAGCAGCAGATCTCAAGAAAATACATATCAGATGGATTGTTGCCCTCTACCCCTTAGTTCCCTTCCTCTCTGAAGAGTAAGTACAGCTTGGTAATGAAGATAAGTTTGTAGTCATGAGTCCTGTCTTTCAGATTGAGCTAGCTTGAGTGTGGGCTTCTGGATACTGTCTAAAATACGTGATGATCTTTACCTGTAGTAGGTGATAACCCATTACATAATAAATCATTTTCACATGCTTGTCGGACTCTTAAGAGATCTTCTCCTAGCCTGGAATAATTCCTTTCAATTGCTAGTTTTCTTCTGATTGCACGTTGACAGTGTTTTATGTGCTGTCGTCAGATTTGTATTACATTCACATTATTCTTATTCCCAGTTATATTATTCTTATTCCCAGTAGGTACCAGCAGTAATTCTTTTTGGCTGAGAAAAAATTATGTTGTTTTATTTCCCTGTCTGGTGACTGCCCTTTAAATATGTGGGTTGTTTGTGTGAAATGACTCATACACCTGTACTGATGGAAATCTTACCAAATGGCTGCCTGAATGAGGTAAGTCAAAGGACTAGGATCAGACTAAAAGCAGGAAACTTGTCTTTCGTGTTGAAATTTGAGTGATAAGCCAGCAGCCTCGATTTTTGCACAAGACAGATTGAAAAATATAGCAGGCAGTCATTCTAACAAACAAGATGGGGAGGAGGTGGAGAAGCCTTGACTATTCCCTTTGTCCCATGTCTTTGTCCAGGTAGGACTTAGCTGACCAGAGAATATTGACAGTTCTCTACTACTGAGCCTTGGATAACAAAGCACATTTTTTCTTGTATGCCAGTACACTGACAATTACAATTAACTATCTAACTTGTTCCCTAAGACATTTTTCATAGAAACAAAATTGCTTAATTAACATGGTGGGATATTGCTTTATAGCTGCAATTGTGACACTCATCATATAAGTTTGGTAGCATTTTCCTAGAGAAGCTGTCATTGCCATAACTAAAGATAGTGGAAAAATTGGGATGACTCTCCACTGCTTGTTAAAAACCAGCTCTGCAGTTGAGCTGTCTCTGGATGTTAATCTCTGAAGCCAAAAGAAGCCCAGAAAAGAACTGAGTCCTTCCTGAACTGTTATCTGTCATTTGCAAAGCAGGCTTAACCACTCCTGCCTGTAATTTTGTTTGCTGGAAACAGCAAACTGGTACCTAACAGTTGTAAGTTTTTTGTCTACCTCTTTAGCCTCAACCTGGAGGAGTAGTAGCTAATTTTTCAGCTGGCCTTTGCCTTTGATTTCTGTCTGTTTTGGCCAGACTGTTTCTATCAGGAATGAAAGCTTTTGCTAGCACAGGCTAGATGTTCCATACTTAAGTGTTGCCCAGAAAATTAAGGAGGTGAGGAGGCTAAGTGTGGGATAATGTGTATGCTGCAGGATATTACCTCTATATTCTAATTACCCACATCTGACAACTGTCTGTCATCTTTCATGGAGTAGCTCTGTCATTTCCTTACTGTTTGATATCCTTATGTATGTTTTTTATGGTAAAGTGCCAGTTATAAGGGGGAGCAGTGGAATTGTGTAACGAATGGTGATGAACGTTGTGTAGAAAAAAGAGGTTTGTGTGAGTAGGCCAGGAATGAAAGGGAGAATGATGAGCTACAGGATCTGGAGCAAAAGCAAAAGAACTGAGACTGGGAAACAGTTTTCTGAATGCAAAAATAAGAATAGAAGTGAAGCAAGAATGATGAGAAACTAAAAGGAGGAGAAGCAAAGAAAGGAGAATTATAGAATAATATCAGATAGAAATTGGGTTGACGGAGGAGACAGTAAGGAAGTGGGGTCATGTAAAGGCAAAAGACATGAGAAAAATCAGTTCTAGTGGACCAGAGATTCCAAAGTAAGTAGAACTGATAGAAAAGCAAAATGTTTTGACAGCAGGGCTCTGTAGTGGCAAGCCCTTTTGCCCCTGCAGGTGTATGGGAGGGAACTCTCAAAACTTGTTCTGTCTGTGATCAGCCAGCCATAAGCTGCATGCAGGGGGAACAGATAGACTACT
Organism: Chaetura pelagica; assembly: GCF_000747805.2. Taxonomy (NCBI): domain Eukaryota; kingdom Metazoa; phylum Chordata; class Aves; order Apodiformes; family Apodidae; genus Chaetura; species Chaetura pelagica. Next base: position 490,181 of record NW_009954196.1, on the reverse strand, counting down.
CTGGTGCTCTGATGTCATCTTTCTTAATGACCGTTTAGATTCTCCACTGTTCTTTCTAGTGGCCTGAGCTTATGCAGTCCTTCTGAAGTCAGTGATAGTGGGGAGTGCTGAGGCCTTCGTAGGTCTGACATGTTCTGTCATATTTATGCATAGGCGTTGGATCTTCCCACAACTCTATCTCTAAGTTCCTTAGTAGATGGGTACGTAGGTATTTGAGCTGAAGCAGGATTTGTAATTGTTACAAGCAACTGAAAACATATTACATTGCTGAAAAACATTCTATAGCCACAAAAACATTATTCATTGTGATGTTGTGCCAATTTACTTTGCAGTCTTTGGATATTTACTATTCAGTCAGTCGCCAGGCTGAAGCAACAGGCCTTCATGCCAAAAAAGGGTTCTGAAGTCTCACTGAGGTTGTTTGATTTCAGGATTTGACTTTTAATGCTTTCTCACTCCAGTGGGTGCTGCTGGTAATGCCACAGACAGCTTGTTTGACATAATAAAGTGGAGGTGCTGAACCTAAAGTACATACTAACTGAAAGGAGCAAACTCATTATGCTCATTACAACAAGCAGAAACCATTATTACCCCTCCAACATAAACATTAACACCTGGAAGATAATTATAAGATAGAATATGCACATTTAGAAAATCAGGGATATAAATACGTGCAGGTAGAGACTCAAGGCAACACTTACAAGAACATGGATTATTTACCATCTGCACCATGTTCTGTGTATTACTGTAAAGCATTTTTAGGCAGCACATTAGTTTCAGTACTAGAGTCATTAGCACATGATTTTGATTGCTGCAATCATGTTATATGCCACTGTCATTGCTTTTCTTCCAACTTTGGTTTGTGTTAGTCTTTGTCCCTAGCTAATTACTGCTGAAGTCAGCAAGAGTCTTTCCATTGAACTGAAGGAGAAATCAGTCAGGCTACAGGATATGATGGCCGTGTCTGTGTGCTTGCTGCAGTGCTTTTTACCTTCAAGACTTTTCTTATCTGCTGGGGTCAGAACAGTTCCTTCAGAACTGCTCAGTTTGGCTGGAGTCTACAAATTACTGTTTATTACTAGTTTCTTGGATTCATCAAATAAGGAAAATCTGTTTTCCTTAAAATGATAATAGAAACAGTTCTCATTTGAGTAACCTTGATAAACTCCTTAACCCAGTGGTTACAACAGCAGCATATTTGTGCAGCGCTGTACAATTTGCTGGTAACATAACAGACAAATAGCTGGTATTATAAAAGCTCCTGAACGTTATATGTTATCGTCCTGACAGTAGAAAAGAAAAAAACAAACAAACATAATTGTGGCAATTTAGGACCAGCTGGTAATGAGGCCTCTGCACACTCAAGGGAGGAGAAAATCCAACTAAGAGGTCATTAATCGATACAAGGACAGGGAGGTTTTCACTCCCCAATTATGGTCACAGGCAAAACAGGCAGACTTAACTTGGGGAATGAAAAAATGAAACAATTTAGTTTATCAGAATGTGAGAAAGAGAAAACAAGATAAAATCTCAGTTACCTCCCCCAACCCATCTTGCTGGGCCCAAATTACTTCACTCCTACCTCCCCTTCAAGTGGCATGGGGGGATGGGGAGTCGGGTTTAAGATTAGTTTGCCACATATTGATTCTACCCCTCCTTCTTCCTCCAGGGAGCACTCCTTACAGCCTTCCCCCACTCCACTGCAGAATCTCTCTCACAGAAGAGAGTCCTTCATGAACCTGTCTGACATGAGTCCCTCCACTGAGGTGCAGTCCCTCAGGAACAGGCTGCTCCAGAGTGGGCTGCCCACAGGGGCATGGGCTGCTTCAGATGCAGTCACCTCCCCTGGTGCGCAGTCCATCATGACTGCAAATCCACATGTGTCCCATTGTGATCCTTCATGGGCTACAGATCCATGTTTGCCCCACTATGGTTCTTCATGGCTACAGATTCAAGTCTGCTTCACTGTGGTCCTTCACTGGCTTCTCCACCATGCTCCTCTATGGGCTGTAGGGGGACAGCCTGCCCTCTCACCATGGGCTGCAGGGGAATCTCTGCTTGGACACCTCATCCTCCTCCTTCCTCACTGACCTTGGTATCTATGCTCAGGTATGGCTCTCACCTCCCCCTCTCCTATGCCCTGCAGGTCTTTTTTGCAGTTTTGTTTTCCTCTTCAATAAATTACTCACAGAGATGTGATGGACTTGGCCTTGCCAGGTCAAGAGTTTGAAGCTGGGGGAGCTTTCAGCAGCTTCTCACAGGAGCCCACCCCTATGGCCCCTCCCCTGCTACCAAAACCCCACCACACTATCACAAAACATGAATTTATCTTTTTGTAAAACAGCATACAATGTGTAATACAGGCAGGAAAATCTTCCTGCTTTAACACATTATTTAGAAAATTGTAGCAAAAATACATAAGATGTTTTTTAAATCAAATGTTCAAAATTGGATCCTACAAACACCCATCTGGAGACACAATTGCAATCCTCAATCATCTTAAGTGATTTGTTTAACCTGTTTACAGTGTGTTTATAAACTCAAATGGAGAAAAAAGTAATAAATTCAGTCCCAGATGACAACAGAAAATTGGGACTTGATGAAGGAAGAGACTGAGAGAAAATCGTAGTGCTCGCTTGTAGGTGACTCATCTACAGAAGGCAGCAGAGTATGCACAGCTGGTTTTGAATCTTTGTATTTGGAATCAACTGGTAATTAAGAAACTTAGGTAGGGAAATTGCTATGATTCCCTGCCCTTATTTAAAATATTGTTTTGGAAAATCCAACAAAGGGTCTCTGTAAGGTAGGTACAGTGAACTAAAGGGGGTGGAATGATCTGTGAGATTTTAGAGGCATTTTTTGTATGACAAAACTTAGGTCTTTCACTTTTGCCTTCTTTAATCTTTATTTTCTACCTAGTAGTGCCAAAGTGATCTGTATTAATTAATTTAGACTGGCTATGGGAATTTTTGTAAGACTGTCTCTGACTGTTGGGCAAGACTGGTGGCCAGAAGGATCTACAGTGAACAGAATTAGTCATCTCCTTAAAATTAACAGTATAAAGGGTGTATGACAGCATGCTAGATAAACAAACACATTTGGATAACACTTTTCTTTAGTCTGCCTCATAAAAAAATGGACTAGGTGACTTTTCCCT
>NW_009954196.1:480994-486795 GCF_000747805.2 Chaetura pelagica | reverse complement strand
AGGGCTTCTGTCTCTCCTGTGCTTTGAAGATCTACGTGTGCTGTCAAGGACCAATATCAATGTAAAGTCTGCAAAACCAGCTCCCTCTGCACAGACTACAACCCACCCTCTTATTGTCTAAATTTCTGACACTGTCTTATGAGCAGCTTACTTCTTGTTTCTGCAGTTATTTTGAAATTTTACTTTAGGTAAACAAAAACATGTGAACAATACAACTTTCTCTACTGGTTGGTAAATAATTCAGAAATACATGCATATAGGTAGTAATATTCAAGAAAAAACAAAACAAATCAGAACAAAAAAACCAAACCCGTGACTGTCTTTGAAAAGTACTGTAGGCTGCATTTTGTAGTAAACCACAGATACATGTTGTAATATTTTTTATTAAGCTATAAATCAGGGCACTGACAAAATGTGTTTAAGGCTAAGGCTGTCTAAAATGAACTTGTGCTTTGGACATATGCTTCAAACTTATCTCATGTTGTTTTTTGCCTGGAACAAGAAGACATGGGGCTAGTGACTTGTTGCTCATATTCCTCAAGATATTAGCATATCAACCCATTTTTACTGCATCTTTTGAAAGCAGCTTGTTAAATAAACTACTCAACTCAATGCAAAAGAGAGGGAAAAAATAGCTGTTAAGTCTGTATTCCAGACTGTCTCAGTATGTGATCAATAACATAACTCTGACAGGAATTTTGACCAAAACCCAAAAATATTTTATCTTTTTGTCTGATCACAGAATTACAGAATGTTAGAAGTGACCTCTGGAGATCATCTATGAGTTTGTACCATACCAAGAAATGGATTAATTTTCCTGTGTCTCTGATGGTCTGAAACTTGTAGCCATTGCATCAGGATGTTCTGCAGAAACTATTTAACCTCTTTTCTCAGAAAGAAGAATTGTCAAACCCAGAAAATAACTTCAGGCCTCCAAGTCCTCAGGAGTCCTTTATGTTTCACCTCTTGATTTTTGAACCCTTAATGCTCTCCTGTTCAGCTTCTTCTCTCTGGTTCTGGGGACTAGTATACTTAAGAAGTCAGCCTAATTAGTGGAATCCAGGAATGTGATGTGCTTAATCTTGAGATACAAATTGGTAAACACATAGAGATAAGGAAGGGTTTTCCTATTTGAGTTCTATAGTTGACTGGCAAAGTAATAATGGTGATAATTTTAAAAGCATGTCTTTTGCATTTTCCCCTTCACGATATGCAGTGATCAAGGCAGATTCATGAAATCATGATTATGAAGTCATCCATTAGTTTGGAAGAAAAGCTGTATTGAAGTCTAGTTTGGAGGTTGGACAGGTAGTATTTTGTGTACTTACATGGCACCAGAGGCAGGTAAAGCTAACTAACAATCAAATGTAATTTTGTAGAAAAAGTAGAACAGTAAGTTTACATAAACTACTTTCATCCATTTATTCAGATGAAAATATTCTTAGATATGAGGGGAAGATCTCTGTGGGGAAAATAGCCTATAAAGCAGGAGAAACCTTAAAAGAAATTAATATATAGCTTTATTTTTTATTTTCTTGTTCCTATGTTCATCTTTCTCTCCTCAGTTTTCAGTGCAAATTCTCACTTTTACATGAAAATAATTTACTTTGAGACAACAAAGTTTGAGGGGAGGGGAGTGAGAGAAAGGCCAAAGGCTGCAGTTCTTTTTGGGCTGAGCTCTGTGCAAAAGATGTCAGCTGGTGCTGGGTGATGCAGGTCTCCTGCCTGCCATTGCTTCTGCCTCTTCTACTCACTCATGAGCCAAGCATGAAACACTTGGTACAAGAATGCAAGTATCAGTATACACCATTTTGGTGTGCATCTTTTGCTGATGCCACTACCACCATATGACCACAGCATAGGGTCATGCCCTGTGCACTCCATATCCTAACCCATTAGACATATTTCAGATAATTTTTTCACATACATATTTTCCTGTATTTGAGTGTTTCTGAGTGCTCAGGACAGGTAACAGATACTTAGTCCCAAGTTCACATGATGTTACTCTACATCAAAGATGGTTGTGTATAGCGTGGCATGTGTATCAGTTAAAAAAGTTTATGGCACATGAAGGCCAGGAATAGGAACTCTAGCAGAGACAGGTACCAGAAAGTATTCTACTGGAAAGATAATGTAATTTTCAATGTGCCCACTGCCTATTTCAGAATTTCAGATTCATTTACAGTGCTTGTGGTACTACTTTGTGACAATAGTAACTGTTCTTACAGCATACACTCAAAAAGAATGAAGAGCCTAAGTGATATTTTGAGGATCCACGTGTTTACAGTTAATGAATTTAGGTTTCATTTGATAAATTGAATCATGTGTTTATGCCTCATATTTGTCTTCTGTTGCAAGCTTGTATCATTTGTGCTAATGAGTGCTTAGAGGGATTAACAGCCATCAGTAACTGAACAATGTTGCAGAAAAATAGAAAACTCACCCAGTGTATGTGTGCTTCTGTAGACATACTAGAAGTCTAAGGAATAAGGTGGAAAACTACAATGAACATTTTTGAATAAGGATATTGGTGTACTAGGCTTACTAGAAACTATATAGGAAGCATGTAACAATGTAATACTAAGGTTGATAAAAAAGAGAGGAGACTGTTGAAGAGGAGGAATAAAACTGAATGTTAGATATAGTTTAAAATCAAGTAAAGTAAAATGCATTAATGAATAATATAGAACATTACAGTTTCAAACTCCAAGCATGACTATGAAAAAATAAAATTCAGGATAATACACTCAGCTAATTCACAGTAATAATGGTGACATGCCAAAAGAAATTAGGCTGTGATAGCAGGTTATGCATTATTAATAGAAGGTATCAGTGACTTCTGTGCAGACATAAAATATATTCTTGGTCATCATTAATGACTACTTTATGGAGCATCTATGAGAAGAAGCCCAAAGCAAACAAGGAGCTTTTGAGTTGATTGTGAACAATGTCTATGATCAGGCTTAAGTGTTATTTTTCTTCAGAGTGTCTGGAGCATGGCTGGTTTTAACATCTCTGCCAAAACAACAAAAGTGAAAAATAGCTACAATGGTAGTGTTTCATTTAAAAGGGGGGAACTATGAGAACTTGAGGAAGCTTATTAAAAATAAATGAGAAGGGCAAGCAAAAGGAAACAGAGGCTGCTGATAAGAATGAATTGCATTCTGAAACGTGGAGATTCTCTATTTATCCAACATTTTATTAGCGAAGGGTAATTTGAGTCATGTTTAGCAAAGTGAGTGTAGAGGTGTTGGGACAGAGAAAGCTGGGCACATGGCTCTTGGATTCTAATTCTCATTCTGCAGCAAATTGTTTGATTATTTGTTTTTCAATCAGATTTTTAAAAATATCCGTCCTGATGACAACATATTACCCATGTCTACAACATGATGCTGTGAAGTCATGCTTAAGTTAGCTGCCTGGGGTACCAGAAGTAAGAGTGCTAATATACCTGTCTTTTGGTTCTAATTTTAACAGCCTTATTCCTTCTAAAAATGGTGTTGCAGACACAGTTTTGTGGAATAAATACAAATAGGAAGTTTCATAGCAGCTCTTTTGGACTAGACAAATACAGAATAAAGTTCTGTATCTGCTTGTAGGTCAAAAAAAGGGCATTTCCTTCTATCAGAAGGACAAAAAAAAGGTGGAAAAGATGAAGTTATTAAAATAATAATGGGACTTTGGGACATGATCAAGTTTTAAGTGGGGATTTACTGCGATAATATCTTGATTTAAAGTTAATTATTGTACTTTCATTATTAATGGTTCACTGAGACATCTCTTTAATATTGGATTTTATTTTATTATTCTTCTTTGCAATACCTTTGACTCTGCAAGTATGCGAACTGAAAAACAGGCTGGGATTTTTGCAGGGTATAGGGCTAGGCTAAGTAGGTAACATTTGACAGAATCTGATCTTTAGGAAGAATTAGGTCAAATCCATTATTTTTCTCTTTCTTAATTGTTTGTTAAAAAATCATTAGGTTGGTCTTTTTAATGCTATTATGTTGACCCATGTTGAGCAGCAGTAAGCCTGGTAGGCTGTTTTGCAGTAGTGTAGTATCATAAATGTAATTTTGTTTACAGTGGTATGAGTATTGGCATATTTATGTAATTCCTTTTAATTACTTTTGCATATGGAGAAATCTAAGTTATATGTAATAGCTCTTTAAAGACTAAAAGTTTGCTTGCATATTAGGAAGAAAAGTAATGGCAGGATGGGAATAGGATCAGCAACTATTCACCCTCACTGTTAGAATACATTGTTTAATTCCAAAGCAGTTGCTTTTACAAAGAGTTAAAATTGCCGAAATGAGGAAATAATTGTGGAGTTGCTGGGAGAACAATAACTGAGGAAATCATACTGTAGTTGTGCTAATAAAAGGAAAAAAGGCATGAATATATACTAAGTGCTCTACTGAAGGCGGATTGTTTTATGCTACATTGTTACATCTCTGAACTTCCACTTTAACCATCAGGTATCTGCAGAGAATTTCTAGGCCTGCACACAGAACTGGTTGTATAATGGAGCAATCTTGGCATTTGAAATTAGTTGTCAGTGTCCATAAACTACCTCTTTTGTTTGCTAAGACAGCGATTCTTCAATTCCCAGGGGCAGATCTTCTTCTTCTAACTTCTGCCTAAGTTACTGTCTTTAATATGTCTGAGAATTGTAGCACAGCCAAGAACTCCACAAATGGAGTTAAGACACATGACCCTTTAGGATCATACACCAACTAGCAGCAAGGCCATGTTGGTTCCAGAACTATTCTCTCTTCAGTTTATTTTAGATTGTTAAAAATTTAAAGGAACTATTGCAGTGGAAGTAATGTAACTGTGCTAGTGTGCAGCGTGACCTGCACACACAAGCTTCCTTCTGAAGGAAGGAATGGATGAACCAGTATAGTGTAAAATCTCTCCTGCTTCTGATACTTGAGCTGGCCTGATTAAAGCTACCTGTGGCATCTCTGAAGTACATGCAAAGAATCTGTTGGAAAAGAAGCAGAAAGCAGAGGGGAAAGGGGTGGTCAGAAGTGTGGATAAACACACATAAATTTGAGTCTATGTTCAGTGACCAGGTGGTTGTAGCCTGGGATACTTCCACCCTCAGCTCCAGATGCAGCACACCCTGCTGCCTCCACAGAACTGCCTCCTCCACAGAAGCCTGTATCAGTCCTGTGTTTTCACAGTGCACACAGTTTAGACAACATGGGCTACAGAATCAGATCTGAAAAGAAACATGTACTTCCTATGAGCCCTGCTCAGTGAAATCTAGAATCACAGTGACTCATTCATACTTTGCAAACATTTGGACATTCTGAAACAATCAATGGCACATATCACAACATACTTTTAGTGAGTTGCAACACATGACCTTTCAGTAGTTTGGGATATTGACAATTTCAACTGGAATATCGTCTGATACAATCCCATAATTTCAGTAGCTTTCTCCTAATTTGTAACTTTTTGAAAGTTCATTTTTAAATGATAATTAATGTGTGAGTTGAGTTTACTGGGTCAAAATAAATGCAGAGGATGCTGTTTGAAGCACTGACTGAACACTTACAGAAGACAAATGGGAATCAAAGTTTTAAAAAATATCCACTCAGCAAATCTGTGCCCTGGAATAGAGCCCTGAATCATACATCCAGGGATATTCCTTGGGATTCACATTGACCCTCAGTTTTCCTCTTGGCTCTGTAGAAGTTATTCTCAGAAGTAGTCAGGGTTAGGGTTAGTGATACTGAATGTATCAGGTGGGATTTGGTATAAAAGGAAAAGGAATAGCAGTTCAAATAGGG
>NW_009954196.1:467474-480872 GCF_000747805.2 Chaetura pelagica | reverse complement strand
AAAGAGGAATAGACTGCTCTTCCATTTGTTTTACATTATGCTTCTTGGTACTACATAGAGCTCACCTCAACACAGCTGTGGCATTGTTTACTGTGCTCTCCCCAAGGGAAGATTTTGATTTGTTTGTCGGGGCAGGTGGGCTTGGAAGATGTGAATGGGGTGGAAATTGTGATTTCTTTGAGGGATTTTCAGACAAGAAATAGATCAGAGGGAGTAACAGTAGTAATTTACTCACTTCTGAGCACCAGTTTCTCATGCTGCTAAACCAAGGAAAACATTTGTACCTGACTGTTGCATGTCAGTCAGTGTGGAGCAAAGCAATTCTGGAAATACACCCTGTTGATTCCCAAGGAACTGTATTCACCTTTGTTTTCAGTTCCCTAGCAAAAATTTAGGAACTTTCAAGGTATAAGCATTACATCTTTGTGGATGTTTTTGTCAGAAAAATGAAAAAACCTTATGTAGAGCATCCTAGTAACTGCCCAGCTGATGACATGATCAGCTGCAACAATAACAGTTAAAGCTTCAGCATTGACTAAAAGCCTTTTATCATTCTGAAAACCACAGGCTAGATGAGAGTCTTAAGCTAAACCCAAACTGACAATGGAATAAATCTTTGCCTGGTTAAAGATACTATCACTGGCTTTACACTACCTCCTCAATTATTAATGGGAAGTAACAGTTGGGAACAAGACACATCAGTGGCAGGAGGAATGTATGCTAATTTCCCCCTGTGTACACCCATCCCCAGAGCAGAGAGGGAGAAGAGCTGCTAAGAATCTAATTTTCATTTTTAGCTTTACAGAACCGAAATGCATCTGCCTGAGAATGCCACCTAAAATCTGCAATTAGCAGGGCCAAGAAAAAAGCATTATTATGAATGTGCCCACAGCAGAAATAAAAGATACAACAACATGTTTTCAGTGCACCTGGAAATGAGAAATCACATTTCAAGGCATGGATTGAACCTTGTAAAATCCTAACTGCCATCACCAGAAAGTGCTGTAGTTCTGCCAAGTCAGTCCTGGCAAGATGCATAACATGATTTGAATGTGTAGAAAGGAGTTTTGTGAGTAATTTCAGCGCATTGCTAAAAGGATTAAAATATCTAAAGCACAAAGTGATCTGATTTTCTGTATGAAAATTTGGGAATTTATTTGATTTCTAAAGCATGTGGTGGGTTACCTCTCTGGTACAGCAAATGTGAAAATGATCATAAAGAATGGAAATTCTCCTAGGGGAGACTTACCGCACTTTCTGAGAAAGATGATCCATCAAAGCATCTCTACTGGAAATCTGACAACTACATTTCCCCTTTATTCTATGGAGAATACAACCGTCCTATTCCACTATTTTTAAGAGCACAAAGGTAAAGTTTTTCTCTGTCCTGTTTACTTTTACAGTCACAGAATCTTGTTTTGCTGCAAGTAATCAGGAAAAAAATTAAGCACTTTGAAACTGTGTTATTACCAGACCTCTGGATATGCACAGATGGCGATGTAAATAGTCTCATTATTTAAAATCAGGAGGAACCAAGCAGCTCAGAGCTGTCTGTGAGGAGCTCTATTAAAAACAATGCCTGAAGTGATTTCTGAGGAGGAAGCAAATGCCTCTGCCAGCTGCAGAAATACAAAGAAGAGGGAAGTTTGAAATCCTCTCCCTTCACACACCATCTGTCCAACTCCTTCTCAGTACCAATTAGATGACATTACCTGAGGGACATATCATGTTTTCACAGGTGGGGAAGCAAAACCCTGAGTGAAGGCTGCTGTTACAGAATTAGTACCAAAAGGTGGAGCACAGAAAGCAGCTGAAGTCAAACAGAGAGATTGAGTGTTTGTTGCAAAAGAAAGCAAGAGAGTAAAACTAAGGAAAGGCTGAAGGAGAAAGACCGAAGACAGAGAGGAAAGCAGTGTGTTAGGGAGAGATCCTTAAGGATCACAGGAACACAGTCAACAAACTATGGATGTCTCTGCCTCTTATGGCTTAATGATTGTTATATCTGTATTTTTATTTCAGCAGAGAATCTGATTTCCACATCTCGCCCCTAAAATTTTCCTCTCTTTTCTCACCTGTCCACAGATATTGCTGTCATGGAGTAGATGCTGGCGAAGACAGCTGTAATTGGGAAGAAGTTGTGGAAGCGGCAGTAAGCCTCTCCAAAGTACCACTCACTGTGCAGTGCGTAGATGAAGTTGATGAGTGTATTGAAAGCAGCCATGGAGGCATCAGAGAAGGCCAGGTTCACCAGGAAGTAATTGGTCACTGTCCTCATGCGCTTGTGAGCCAGGATAATCCATATGACTATGAGATTTCCAAAAACGGCCACTGCCACCACACCACCATAAGCCAGAGACCAGAGGGCAATGCGCCAAGAGGGCTGCACAAACTGATTGGAGAAGTTGGCTGCTGAGGATGCTACAGGGGCAGTAGTGTTTCCAGCTGCTGCTTCCAGCACCTGTCCCCAGGGTTCACCCGCTGCAGCAAGGCTCATGTTCCACCTGCTGCTCATGCTCACGTTCCAGTCAGCTGTGGGAACAGAAGTCATTTTCGATGTTCCTCTTGTCTCTTCCAGGAACGATGTGCCTCTCTCACCTCCCTCTTCCAACCCTCCAGAATTCCCACTAACAGATAAGAACAGGAAAGAAAGCAAAAAAGGAAGGAAGGTAGCACAACAGATGCTGGGAAGGAGAGATCCGTCAGGAAAAGCTTTGGCTTTGGTGTTCAAACTGTTACAAATGCAGTGCCAGTTGAGTCAGGAGAGCTATCTCTGAGTAGAACAGCATCCCATTCCTCCTCTATGCAACCACCCCTTGCTTTTGGTTTTGCAGACAGAGAATTGGGACTGGGAGCCAAGGCACCTTTTATAGGCTTGTGAGTTCTCAGCGTCATGAAGGGAGGGGAGCGCTGAGCTCTGTCAGCTGGTAAGATCACACCCCTTTCTCTCTGCTCTCCCTCCTCCCCTTTTATTTCATTCATTGCCAGTAGCAGGCTCTTTCAGGAGCTGTGGAGAGTGCCACGGTGAAAATGAATTCTTGTCTCATTTTTGTTGAGAGATTTGTTTTATATTGCCTTTATTTAAGTATCATTATTTCCCTTTCTTTATAAGTAGCCTTTTTGCCCTACCCCTGCAGGGCTAATTAACTGGCTTAGTTGAACATCCGAGACTGAGATTGCTTTTTATTAAAGCCATTTTGAGATTAATTTATGTAATTATTCCAGATTAATTCAGATCACCTTTTTTTTTTCTTTTTTCTTTTTTTTTTTCTTTTTTTCCCCTGCTTTCTTATATTTTAGTATCTACTTTCCTTTTAACCATTCTGTTAACTACCAATTTGGAATAGTGACCATTTTCAGATAAAGAAATACATCCTACTGCTCCCTAATTTCACTTTTCAATCTGTAATATGTAACTGACATTGTGAAACATTTGTAAAATTAAAATGTGACTATCTTTGTCTTACAGCACTAACTTGGGTGCCTGTAAAGCCATTGGCATGTTCATCAGATGCTGATTTTTGTTGAAATACTATACAGCACTAAACACAGAAGTCCTTAAATATAGGTGAAATGGCAGGGGTTTGTTTCCTTTATATCTTTGAAATTTTTAAATTTTTTTTTAACTTATTTGCATTTAGTCCACATTTAGTGCTATTATTATTTTGAGCAAACAGTATTTTTATGTGTGGTAATTTTTATACTGGTAGAAAAGGGTAAATGAGGAAATTTAATACCTGATGTTTTCACATCCAAGAAACCAGTTTTCTTGTTGATATGTTAAAAACAGCTGGCATTGGAAATGTATGCTCTGGAAATGCAAGGGCTGATTGCAAGGGACTTCAATTAACAAACCTTTGTTATTCAATGCAGTCTTTAGGGAGAAAATTTGTCTTAGTGCTGATCTGTTCTATGCTTCGACAATTTAGAACTACTACTTGTCAGCAGCAGAGATTTCAACTGCATCAACAGCACTGGGAGCTATTCAATACCCTTGTCAGCAATTACACATTCTACATTTTTTTAAACAAAAGCTTCATATAAAAAAAATTTAAAAAAATCTGTGTGCTGCTTCTTCCCTGCTGTATTTACTCAGTGAAGTAGTGTCTGCACTTGAACTGTCAGGTCCTAACTGCAGATTTAATTTTACTGCAGTTGTGGCCGTTTCTATATGCTTCTCAAGTCTTACCAGCTGACATCATCCCCAGCAGCAGCCTAACCCAGGCTTAGAAGCTCTGCTCAGAACCAGCCTTTGCTAAGAGCATGTCTAGAAACTACCCATAAGCTGCATATCCTCATCCCAGGAAAACCACTAGAGTTAATCTAACAGTTCCATTTCAAGTCCCACATCTTCTACTTGCATTATCTTTCATCCTTTCATCCAGGTGAGTCTGATGAAGGGAACAGTAGTTCACATGCTGCTTTCTCCAATGGCCACTGTGCTGTGTTCTCAATAGGTCCTATCATAAGAAGCGCAGAGTCAACAGAGACAGTAGTAGTGCTGAGGGGCTTGAACCATTTTTTAAGCTGGCTTAAACTACAGTGAACTGTAGGAGTCCCGTAACTGGGCAAAGGGCATGTATAGAGTGGACGGCAGTGAAGAATAAGTAGGTGAGTAACTTAGGTGGGCTCTTCTACTAAAATCAGTGGGGTGCTGGCCAGAGGGTTAGTTGCTAGGGCTCCCTGTTGTAGCATACTGTCCAAAATAGCCCAGTGGAACAGACTGAGGGAGTCCCGTAACTGGGCAAGGAAATCTGACTTGTAATAAATTATCTAAGTAAGATCTAAGTAAGAAATTGAAATTCTTTACTAAAGAAAATCTCTTTATTGAAAGAATTCAAATGGTGAATCCAATGGCTGAGGAATACTGGGCTGACTAGTTATAGAAGAGAGTTGGACATGTAACTCTAGAAGCTTCGCTCGAGATTTTTGTACAGCTATGGGCCAGAAAGCACAAACCCAACTCTGTGCCCTATATCTCTCCACCTTTATGCCCAAACTACGAACTGTAGACTGTATGCCTTTACTAAGTTGATGATCTCCATATTCGCACACTGGGTGCCCAAGTCCTTGTGTCCCATGTGCTTCTGTTGCTTCTGCTGTTCCAAGGCTGGGTCCACCACCACCTGGTGTGCAAGAAGCCAATCCACACATAGTTGAGGTATTTGCTTTAATATCCAGTTCTGCGCAGAAAAGGGAGCAGAGTGGTATTCCACAAAGCAAGCTCAGCTTCCTGAAATACAAGTGCTAATTTTATACACAGAAATGTGAGAAATAACTTTATCTCTAACATTATCATTCACACAAGATTGGTCAACTTGTTCCTTGCGTTCATTTAAAGTGACAGTGCTCAAACATTTCACTACACATGCTCAAAGACTAAGGGGCTTGTTGTTAGTAGAGGTCCCTCTAGACTGTGAGTGGGTATTTTTGTATGCTAATAGCTCATTAATATATTAATGGTATGTTAATATGGTGACTCAAATCACTCAGTGTTTTTCCTCCAGTGCTCCAGGCTGTGTGCAGGATAAGCTGTGGGGTGGGCTTCTTTCCATCCCTTTAATCTGTCTTGCAGGTGTCCTGCAGACCTGTCTCAAGGCCTGGCTCTTGACTACTTGGGGTCTATTTTCCTCTAATTGGAATGTGCTTTTCTAATTCTTACTGTTTCACTGTTATCTAGGCCCTATTTTTATTCTGTGTGTCCTTCATGTTCTCTTCCATGTGATTCTTCCCCAAATATGATTTTTTTTCTCAAATTTTACTTATTTCAGTTATAACTGTCATCACTTCTACCCAGCTCTCCCAGCCTCTATTTATGCTTTTCCTCATTTTCAGCAGAGACACAGAGATCTTACTTCTTCCACACAGTACAGCTAGGGGTGCAGCAGAGTGCAAATCTATTGGAACAGCATGCAGTATAGCACATGCAGTAACGTCTCCAGCATAGAAACATAAAGGAACTGTGTTTGAACCATTTATTCTTGCATAGTTCATGGAATCACATGCTGTTCTTGTGTACAAATTCTGTGTCGGTGGTAAATTCACCTAAAAAATATGCAATTTGCAGTAGTTCTGCACCAATGCTGCAAACTAGGGATTGTTTTGACTTTGAGAGGAGGAATCTAATTTCTTGTTCCTCTTTTAATGCAGGGATGAAGCTTGTTTTAGCTCTGTGTCTTGGAAAATTGCTTGCCATTGCATACCATGTACTAATTTCTCTAATCCTCTATAGTGCTCCCAAGGGAAATTGTTCTCAATACATTTCTACTCACAGTGTGAGAACCTGGTAGTCAACACTTCATTATGAAAGCAAAACAAACACTAAATTGAGTCCCTGAGACTTTAAACCAACTTCAGGAAACTTTTTGTATTCTGTGTTTGTGTCAGCCAGACCACCAACACAGTGTGTGAACAAAAGTGCCACCTTTGCAGTGTAGAAATTAAAGTATAATTGATTCCTGCCTTCCTCTTCAGGAGTATCCTGAGGAAACTGAGGAAATATTCCACTCCTTTAAGGAACTTTTTATACCCTGTGCTCTTCTCCATTCCCTCTGCACCGTAATTGAGAAGAGAAACAGTGGTGTACCATTAGTGTTGTTGAAAGAAAAGGGCATTCTCAAAGATTCCATGTTTCTCAACCAGGTGGACTTGTGCAATTGATGAAGGGGGTAGCAGGCAGGTGATACCAGATCTGGGCAGGAGATCTGACCTAATCTCGAAACAAAGAGTAGGAGCCTCGAGATAAGAGGATGCTAAATTCTTGCTTTCATATGTGGAGTTAGGAGTGACAAATGACTAACCAAGCATTTACCTTACTGACGTTTCTTCTTTGTTGCTATTTTGTATGAGACCCAGCTTATTTTTCAAAGGGTGTGCTAGCTTTGTGAATGATTGCCTGGCACCTCTTTCCGTGCAGAACTGCAATCAAATAAATATATTGTCTTTGTGTGTGGGTTGGTCTTTGCACGCTGGGTAAAGAGCCCAGTTTTGGGACATAATTTTTGGCTACCCAGGTAGGACAGCCACAAGGTCTTGCCTGGATCATCGTGTTTTGTTTGTTTTGGCGTTTTGTTGGTGGTTTTTCGTTGTTGTTGTTCTGGGTTTTTTGTTTGTTTGTTTGTTTTCCAACAGTGTCTGTGGGAGGAAATGTGTCAAACTACAGTAAAATGAATTAAAATAAAAATAGTGCATATAAAGTGCATTTTCAAATGTGGTTCTACTTCCCCTCAAGAGGCTTGAATCTAATATTGATTCCAAGCACAGCATTTTAAGTCCTTCAGCAAAATTCATGCTTACAGACCCAATAGTTTTGGATTCTGCCTCTGCTGTCCCGGCACAGTGAAAGCTTTTTTATTAAAACAGCAAACACAATAGTCATTCCCATTATTATTCCAAGTAAACAAATTGCCCCAGAACCAGTAGAACTCATGCAGGTAACAGTGTAGGCTTTTGTTTTCTGCATTGCTGTATTTCTTCACAACAATAACCCAGCATCTTCCCTAGCCCCCTGCCACAATAACCCACCAGCCATCCCCTTGAGTCAGTGCCTGGCTTCCCCTGTACCATCTCCAGTTTCCCTCTTCCTTTGGGCACAGAGGGGACCCTGAATGGCCCATCCTTCCAGGCCCATGGTATATCTATGTCTTAGTAGTACCCCTTTCTCTGTGACTAGGCAAGGGGCTGTGTGTGGGTTGGAGTGGCACATGTGCCAACCTCATCAGCCAGCCAATGCACAGGACGAAGTGGTTCTGACTGCTTGCTGGCAATTGCCATTAGACTCACTTCCAACCTTTCTCTCAATGCAGGACATTAGTTTAGATCTCTCTCATCTGCTCTGCCATGGACTGTCATGAAATTTGTAGGAAATTATTTGTCAGTGGTATCTTACCTTTCTGTCAGATGGGCTTGTGGTCAGCACATAACAGGTGAAGAGAGACAGCAAGATCACATAAGCTGCATTGTCCTGGGAAACCAGGCTGAACGCACATAAGGTGCATGTTACAGAACACACTGGCTCAACTTTTCTGGCCTGTGTTTGCATGGGAAGTGTGCAAGTTAGTGAGAATCAGAACAGAGGGAAATCAAGATGAGTTTGGGATGATATACTGGATGTCTGAATCTCCAGAAAGTAATTCTTCTTTCCACAGAAAAGTACTTTTTTAATACTGTTTTTCTTTGAGTAATAGCACATCTTGTACACCATTTGATATTACATTTCCTATAAATACACAAATGGATTTCAGAAGCTTCATTCTTCTACCATTTATAGTTTGAAAAATATTAGCAAGCTTTTGTTTAATTTTATTAATATTAACAAAAGGCTGAAAAGTCTGAGCTGAGTGTAGAGTTATGTGAAATCTAGTCTTCCTTTTCATGTAATTTTTCCAGAGTATTCATGACTACACTACTGTCATCAGCAGGACCTGTGAGGGTAACAGCATAAAGCAATTGATAAGGTCAGGCCTTAAATCTGCAGTGCTGCTAGCTTCTAGTTTGAAGAACAGAAGTGGAGACAACAGGGGTCTGTGATTCCCTTAGTAAACTCTTTAAATCAACTCTAAATTAACTATATATAAAATATTAAGAATGCAGAAAGTGACAATTAAGTTAAAGATGTGAAGGTCTTCAGTAAGCTACATGAAGCAGAACTTTACACTGTGGAAATCCTTTTTCGAAGACCAACTTCAACAGATTTCTCTGCAAAATGATTGTTAAAGGTATTAAAATGCAGGTGATGAATGTTGCTATGAAGTCCACTTCTAAAGCAATGCCAATTAAGCTCCAATCTGCCTGAGGTTCTTAGAGGAAAGACTTATGAAGTAGAGCCTAGAAAATCCAGATAACTGATACAAAATTAACTTGGATTCAAACTTGTAAGAAATAATTCCCACTGTGTATGAACGTGCCAACTTTTCAGTTTCCTATACAGGACTAATTGGCCTGTAGAACTATGTGGGGTCAGCTAATTTATTTTAGGTATTTCATATTCACTTCCACATTTTAAAATTATTATGTTTTTTAAAGAACCATTGTAATGGAAATGAAAATTTGTTCCCTCTTTTTATTTGACTTTTATTGATAATTTTTTTAAACTGGAATTGGTCTCTCTGTCTATTAACCATTATTTTTTGTCTGCCCCTCTCACTGTCAGGTAGAAATACAAAAATACTGCATACTAGTGATAATGGGTAGTATCTCTAACCCAGTTGCCATGCTAAATGATGTTTTCCTGAGAAAATGTCACCCTCTGAGGAAAAAATGAGATTTAAAAAAAAAATTCTATGTTGCACACACTGAGGATTTTTTTGGTTGTGTTTTGTTTTGTGGTTTTTTTTTTTTTCAGTGCTTATCTGATCTTTTTTCTCTTCTTTTAAAAAAGCTTTTTTTGATTTCATCTGCTTCTGGTGGCTGAGTTTTGGGCTAAAATAATGACTAAAGAGCAGTTATAAAATAATTTTGAGAGGTTCTACCCCCAGGTGTATATACACTCAGTAGTGCACTCTCATTTGTAGGTAGACACAAAGTATGAATGTTGCAATGATCACCTGCCTCAGTCTGAGTCCTCACCCTTGGGAAAATATAGAGATTTGGTTTAGAGATGCAGTTTAAATTTGGATTTTGCTCATTAAATTCCCAGCAGGTCAGTGATACAGTGTATGTATTCAGATAACCAGAGACAAGATAACTTGAAAATGGTATCTTGTTACTTACAGAAGGGGTAAGGTGGGATGAAATAGTAACTTTCCTTCCTCTCCCTCCTATTTATCTATCCCATTTTTAACTCCTCCATCTATTAAGGGATGAAAAACAAGGTAATACATGTGCTTTTTATTAACATTGCAGTGATGTGTTACAAGCACATTCACAGACTGGATCACCTTGTTAATTTCTGGCTATGGGATGTGCTCAGATGCCTCCCAGTTCCTCACAGGGCATGAGTCACTTTTTCCAGCCACTCTCCAGCAATGAATACAAGCTGGCACAAAACCAATATCAAATAATTTCAAAAGTATTAGCAAGTGTGTAGTTCAGCATGTCCAGCTCTGTTGGAGAGGCAAATGTAACTCTCTTTCATAGAAAATGGTCATTTTCACTTCTTCAGTGGCAGCCCTGGAAGTGTTTTCTGTAATTCTTTTCTGCTGCACACTCAATATGTGTTCACACAGAAATGTACATCTCACCGCCAATGGAAAAGTCTCCTAGTTTCAAACCCTTGAAAATTCTCATTCTTCTTAGTTTACATTATGGGCTATTGACATACTAAGGACATACTTTCTAGAGCTAGGAAGAGCTGGAATATTCATTTCAGTGCACTTGTAGATTCTGTGTTTTCAAGTTTTGATCTCCCTGTATGTCAGATTTTTATCTGCAAAACACGCTGTTCAGCCCTTCCTTTCTGCAGCCCTTTTACCTTGCCTATTAAAACTGCAATACCTTGAGGACAAGAACTGTCTACTTTCTATATATTTGTATATTACCTAGTGCAATGGAGCCTCATAAAACCTTTTACTTGGGTATTACCAGGCTGACCTTGACAATGCAATGAAAAATTGTATTATTCATCATAAACCTGGCAGTGTTACAAACTAAAACAGTATAGTCTGGGATCTGACATTGGCCTTTGAATAAACACTTGAGATTTGATTATTGTCTTCAAGGTGTGACTTAGTGTGGGATTTGCAAAAGAAAATGCAGTGGAGCCATCTATCTGGTATATTTGGATATGAAACTAGCTAGTGCCCTGATAATAATTTTTTGTTTTGCTGGTCAGTGCGTGAAGACTGCAGGATTTGGAGTGCAAATAGCTGCTAGTCTCTCCTACCTTTTCTTTTTTATTATCTGTCAAGGATCCTCTTCAAAGCTGGACACAGATGATAACAGCAGGTTGCCTGCAGTTAGAGTCAGCCAAACCTCTTTATCAACTACAGGTGCAACACACTTTTCTAAGGAGTAATTAGAGCATTTTTCAGATGAGGGGCTCAGTGCTGCCACTAACCAGTGGCTATTTCTGCCTCTCAGTCACTCTTGAGAAAGACTGTGGCCCTGTCTGTGGAAAAAGCTTCACAATCAGCCATGGCATTGGCTCCCAAATCGCTATTTTTCTTTTCTTTCTCATGTACTTACCTACTTTTCAAACTCAGCATCTTGACTTAGAGTCTCAAAGTACCTTCCTGACATCAGAGTGCTCTTCAGAGCATCAACCCACCAAGTCTACAATGAAAGGAAAAAGATCCTGAAGGGGGTAAGCTGCAAGTTAGAATTTCATCTGTGCCTTACGACAGATGCATAATACATCATTACCTCTGGTGACTGCTTTTACATATTCTTCTTCTTTTGTGTCAATTTTCTTGCTTGAAACAAGACAGATATTTTCTTGGATGACCTTTGGAGGCCTAGAAGAAGGCAAATAAGGTTATGGTGGCTGCTGTCAGCTGAAATCCAATCCTTATTTTGAATACTCTTATTTCAAATCTACTTTTGAAGTGAGAGTCAAATTTTTTTTTAGGGGGTAGGGATGGGGGAAGAGACCAAAATCTTCAAGAGTTTTATGCCAACAAGTAATATAAATAGGTGCAAACTTCTAATAGCTTGGGTTTTTTAGATTGATTCTTAAAGCAATGATGACACTATCTTCCCTGTGCCAATGTGTTTCTCCACAAGCAGGTAGCTGATTTTCTCTAGTGTTTTGCTTAAGCACCAACAGCATCCCTCATTAGTTTCCTTATTAGTACATTTAAATACCCTTTTAGTACTGTTAGGTATGAAATGCCTTTATTATTTGCTCAACTGTATTTGCATTCAACATATTTTCTCAGTGCTCCCTACAAGGGTCCTTACAATAGATGTTGTGACACAGTTGAAGGAAAGTGAACCAAATTGTAGATAATGGTCCACATTTATTTGTTTTGTGTAACCTGTGGTTTCTATAGCTACTGTGCATCTGCTTCATGCCATTTGCTAATCACTTCTGTAGTTGTCTCAGTTTAGATGTTTAAAGCATGCTGCACAGCAATCTGATAACAACATGACTTGTGAACCAAGCTAAAAATTTAGAAACATGTTTGAAAACAGCTGTTAAGCCTCCATAGTAACTATCTATCTACTACTGGCACAATGGCCACCTCACCAAAAGTTGAAGCACATGGAGGTTCAGTCTCAGCAAACAACTTAAAATACAGCTAATGTTGAGTGCAATTAGGCACAGTCTCAATCTGGTGGCTAAATTGGTCTCCTAGTGTGGGAACGCAGCAGCAGAAACAGTGCACCTCTTTGTATTCTGCACTTTAATAAAAAATCAGAAACCAACTCTGGCTGAGGGATACAATTCTGTTGGGGTCAGTGGAATTACCCAAGTGCTGCATCAAAGATAAATTTGACTTGTTGTTTTTTTTTTAATTGAAGTTTTTCCTTTTGCCATAGGAGCACAACAACAGCATCTTGGCCTTTCAAAGTTTACCTTTTTTGAAGGAATAATTTTATTTTGAAATCTCTGTCACTGAGAATAATGCTATTTGGCTTAAACTGCTTGGATTAAAGAGTGACAGTAAAGACTAATGTTAGTAAATTTGAAGTAATTTTTATATTTTTTTCCTGCCCCCTCTACCAATCACCCTAGCTGCTTTTTCTGGTTTTGGTTGGTTAGTGTGAGTTTGCTTTTCTAACTGTATAAGGGAGGTAGAAAAGCTGAATTAGTACATTCTGCCTTTATAGCTCATTTTCTGAAGGAAGTTGGTCTTATATGATCAGTTTTTCAGCAGTAGTTCATGCACTGAGGAAAAGGGAGTGCTCGGCTGCATTATTAGACAGCTGAGAATCCACCTGGGAGACAACTTCTGGAAACAGGACTTCTGAAGTTCTGCAATACACAGATCTTCCAGTTTCAGATAGTCCTAAATCCTACTTCAACTTTCATTGCAAAACTTAGGGAAGTTGCATTAATATTTAGCCTTTTTTTCACTAGATTTTAAGGTGTTTCTCATCTTGACAGCAACATAATAAAACTTTAATCAATTACAGTGTATAAAAGTCTATTTAGATTTTCTTAATAGGCTAATTTCTTTAAAATATGATGAGACAGTACCTGGCACATTAACAGGCTTCAGCAACTGTCACATAATAACTGGCTGGGTTTTATTAGTTCATAATGCTGGTCTTTCTGTCATAATCTGGCATTATTGATTTTCTGCAAAAAAAATAAATAAACCCAGATGTTCTCTCTTTTCAGTTCTTCTCAAAAAGAAGATGCTATCCCTACTTTCTTTCAGCTCCCACAGAGCACATGGAAATTGTAATTTGTGAAGAAGCAAATAACGATTATTACATATGAAGTTGCTGCTCTAAGATAAATGTAAATTAGATCCAGAGGGAAAACAGAAACCAGATTCTTTACTCAGGAAAGAG
>NW_009954196.1:465154-467303 GCF_000747805.2 Chaetura pelagica | reverse complement strand
AAGAGTGTGAAAATCCTCAAGAAGAAAAACTTACTGACATCTTACTTTCAGGGTAGAAGGGATTTTCTAGGACTAAATATGCACAGTTTGGTTATGAAATGGATGGTTTTAAGCTAAGTGTAGCCTAAGCGAGAAAAGCCCAGCCTGCTTTGTGCCTGAGCTAGAGACATTCAGGCTTGCTTTACCTGCACAGGGCATCACTGTGGGCCATGGCTTGCAAAACACACAGTGCTGCAGCAAGGAATATGACTGTTTGTTCCCCATTTAGTTCATTTGGCAGGAGCTGCCTGAACTTCTTGGGAGGGAGCAGGGAGCTGGTGGCCACAAAGGGAAGGTAAAGCCATCCTGTGGAGGAGGTGGCAGTGAGATGGCTTCATGGGGTGCAGTGAAGCAGCTGGGCAGGAGATGCACTCTGGCTCTTCTCTGCCAGGTGGAGTTGTTTCTGTTGGGTTGATAGTCGTGGTCAGGTTGGCATGCTGGGTCAGGGATGGTGTGGATGCTGCCACCAGGCTGTTTGCTCCCCTCAGGAAGCAGACGGGCACCATGGCACAGGCAGTTTGAACGAGTCATTGACCTAATGTGCTCAGTAACAGAGCTCTTCTCCAAATACAGCCTGACCCAATTATTGTCCTGGTTGCTATTCCAGGACAAAAGGATTTTAAATGTGACTAACATACACTTGGCAGCTAGTGTGTGGTTCAATATGGCGGATCAGAGAAGTGGCAGATAATGCCAGTAAAATAGTATTTGCTGCATAAGGCAGCAACACTGACTTCAGTTGGTTTTAATACTCAGTCTTTCATTTTTTCTATTCCATTAATAGCATTACTTCTGATCATAATAGATATTATCACTTAGCCCAACGTGAAAAGGTGTTAAATTAGGGAAAAACATGTTGGTGAGGTTTTTTTCCCTTTCTTGGAAACCAGCAATTACTGGTCACTTTGCCTTCTTCCCTGCTTAATATACAGATAGCCAGGCCTTGCACCTACTGGTTGTACTTGGATCAGTGGCTGCAGGACTTGGTGTTGCAGTATTTCAGGTGCCTTTCTTTGAAAAGCAGCTGTTAGGTCTCAGGACTAGAGGGACACCCAGAGGAGACTCGGTGAAATTAGTGCAGCGTGGGTATGGTCAGTCGGCTCATCAAAGAGCTAGTCCCAAGCTGTCAGGGCACCTGCCACCCCGTATGTGCATTTGGCCTCAGAATAAGCACTGCTTGCTTCAACAAAAGCCTCCAGCAGCAGAGATGTAGCCACAGAGAGCAATAGTTCAGATGCTCAGAGCTGCCCTCTGAGGGTGCCCATCCGGGTTGGTGCGATGGCAAGTCTAGAATAGCCAATGGATAACAAAGATGTCACAAATGGTTGAAAAAATATTAGTGCTGACCTCCCTTCTCAGTGCATGGCCCACATAGAAAGGCAGGCAAAATCACAGAATCACAGAATCATAGAATGGTTTGGGTTGGAAGGAACCTTCCACTAGACCTGGTTGCTTCAAGTGCATTCCAACCTGGCTATGAACACTTCCAGGGAGAGGCTTGCCACAACTACTCCAGGCAACCTGTTCCAGTGTCTTGCCACTCTGCAGCATGTTGACTGAGTCACACAGCTTGGTGTCATTGGCAACCACGTACAGGGTGCACTCAAACCCACTGTCCTGCTGTCTGCTCCACCATGGAGCTCTATGGGCTGCAGGTAGATGTCTCCTCAGCTGTGGAGATGGGGTGGGACGTGGAGATCAGCTGGGGGCATGGAGATGGGATTCAGACCCAGCACAAGAGCCGGCAGGTCCAGGCAACTCCATCCCTGGAGACATGGGCTGGCCCTGGATGTGCACACCCATGGGACACCCCAGCAGACACAGATGCCCACCCACGGGACACAACCCCGGGGGACATGCAGCTGGCACACAGGGACACCAGGGACACACACGACTGTTGCGTGATCATTGCTGCTTTATTGGAGCCAGGGCCACGGTGGTGCGGCAGCACAGAGACGGTGGTGGCTGGGGGCCTTGAGGACTCTCGCTCCGGAGTTGGGGTCGCTCAGTAGCGGCGTCTGCGTCTCCTCCTCCTGTACCGGCGCCTTCTTGACCTGGACCGGCGAGAGCCCCTCCCATAATAGCGGCGGCGAGAGCGGCTCCGGTACCG
>NW_009954196.1:355161-446163 GCF_000747805.2 Chaetura pelagica | reverse complement strand
CCGGCCCAGTCCTGTGCGGGGGGACAGTGTGTGAGCACCCCCCTGACTGGAGAGGGATGCCAGGGGCTCCGGCATTAAAGATCATCTAGCGACAAGCCCCTGCTTGGGCAGGGACACCACCATCAGATTGCTCAAAGCTGCGTGCAACCTGTCACAGAATCACAGAATAATAAAATCACTTAGGTTAGAATAGTCCCTTAAGATCATTAAGTCCAACTATTAACCCTACTCTACTAAGTCCAGCACTAAGCCATATTCCCAAGCACCGCATCTACCCTGCTTGGGCAGGGACACCACCATCAGATTGCTCAAAGCTGTGTGCAACCTGTCACAGAATCACAGAATAATAAAATCACTTAGGTTAGAATAGTCCCTTAAGATCATTAAGTCCAACTATTAACCCTACTCTACTAAGTCCAGCACTAAGCCATATTCCCAAGCACCGCATCTAGATAACTTCTAAACACATCCAGGGACGTTGACTCAACCACCTCACTGGGCAGCATGTTCAAATGTCTGACAACCCTTTCAGTGAAAAAGCTCTTCCTGATATCTAGTCTAAACAGCCCCTGGCACAGCTTGAGGCCATTTCCTCTTGTTCTATCACCACTTACTTCTTCTGCTCTGTCCCCTCTGTTTCCTAACAGAAACAAGACCTTATCCTTCCTTGCAAACTCAAGTCAAGTAAAAATAACTGCTGCCCTATATTTTGGAGACCAGTCTAGATACTGTTATTACAAATTTTGTCCCTCGTCTTGTGAACAACACCCCCATTGCCCTCCCTCTGTGCTGCTGAGGCAGACAAGTTTGTAGATTTGTTCTTATTTCTCATCATGCCACTCTGAATTGAGTGGTATCACTCAACCACTCTTTTGGGTGAGTGATTCCATTTTCTGGGTACCCTTTAGTGAGTGAGTGCATGCATGTTTTGGGTCATCTTTCTGAAAAGGACTATTTGCAAAGCTTAGGAATTAAGTCAAGTTGTGTAGTTGTGTATTTTGCCTGACATCTGAACTTGTAATTTACTCCAGTCATCAGAGTGCTGGGTAATTTTTGGTTAGAATAAATCTCATTTTGAGTGCCTGCCCTGTCTGGTTTTAGGTGCCTCTGTAATAGTGGCTTGTACTGTGATACACTAGACAAGGGACAAAATTTGGGATAACAGTGTCTAGATCGGTCTCCAAAAGATAGGGCAGCAGGTATCTTAACTTGTCTTGAGCTAGTAAGGGAGGGATCAGGTCTTGTTTCTAATATTTGGGTAAACAGAGGGGACAGACCAGAGCAGACATGCCAAAGAAATGATGATATCCATATGAAGAACTGCAGACATGGCTGGAGATGTGCCCTTGATCCTGGCTCTTCTTCCATATGGGTGGCAAGACACTGAACAGGTTGCTGACATCATGTGAGGGGCCATCACTGGTCTGGGTCAAGAAGGTGCCAGTGCAGGAGGAGATGGCAGCACAGGGGGACATGCAGGTGCCACTGCTGAGCGACCCCAACTCCGGAGCGAGAGTCCTCAAGGCCCCCAGCCACCACCGTCTCTGTGCTGCCGCACCACCGTGGCCCTGGCTCCAATAAAGCAGCAATGATCACGCAACAGTCGTGTGTGTCCCTGGTGTCCCTGTGTGCCAGCTGCATGTCCCCCGGGGTTGTGTCCCGTGGGTGGGCATCTGTGTCTGCTGGGGTGTCTGTCCCATGGGTGTGCACATCCAGAGCCAGCCCATGTCCACAGGGATAGAGATGCTTGGGCAGATACCTACTGTCCTGTTAATTCTGGCTGCTTGTTAGCATTCTGCTGCTGTCATGTCAATGTCAGTCTGCCTGGAATTTGAACAGTTTGCTTTTATTTGTGCTGTGTGAAACACAGCTGAAAAGCTTTTGAACTTGGTTTCTCATTATTGCTTGTGAATGCAAAGCATCCTAGCACCAAGTGAAAATGACTCAGTAGGATATCTAGCAACTTCAGAAGCCTGTGAGTAAGGCTGTTACAACAAAGGGGTAGGCCAAAACCATGAGTAATTTATGTGTCTCTTCATCATAACTAGATGAGGCCAGAAATATGGAGACAGTCAGAGTCAAGACAGTTAGAGACAAGTTTTCTTCTGGAATATGATGCTGTGGTATAATTTTACTGAAATTACTTGAGAATAAAGTAAAATTCAACAGATCTAGGGATGATATGGGAAATTAACAAAGTTAAATGAAAACTATTCTGAATTATACATAATATTCACTAATTGCCTCATATGAGGAAACTTTTATTCTTTGATAAAGAAAGAACCTTCAGGATTTCCTCAGCCAGTGAGAATTTCATCTTCTGATCCTCCTGATAGGTCAACTACACTTGCTTTCCACTGTCACCAACTTAACTCAGCCCTCTGATTTTTAGCTGCTGCCCAGAGAACATGACAGAAGGGGCTGAGTAGCTGGCACAGTGAGGTGCCTGTGTCAAAATGCAATTTCTAGGGCACTGTTGTTCTGTGAAAAATAATTCTTATTCATTTGCTTTCCTGGTCAGCTAGGGCTTTGAGAGGAAAATGCATTACACAAAGTGCTATGCTAGCAATGTTTTGGGGAAAATTAAGTGGACTGATTCAAGTGGTTCTTCCTGGGAGCAGTATATCTGTAGAGGAGTAAAGGCATGGTGAAATGGGATGTGATAAAATAAACATTTTCTTGTGCTATTATGGCTAGTCCTCTTTCCTGCTATTATTCTTGTATCTTCTTTTTCTTTTATTTTTTCTCTTTACATTTTTTGTTGCAGTCCCTGACACAAATTAGTGTGAAATCTTTACTGAATTAA
The DNA here is from genome assembly GCF_000747805.2 of Chaetura pelagica. Lineage (NCBI taxonomy): Eukaryota > Metazoa > Chordata > Aves > Apodiformes > Apodidae > Chaetura > Chaetura pelagica. Next base: position 443,357 of record NW_009954196.1, on the reverse strand, counting down.
AATGTTTCTCTCCTAACTGTGGTACATTCTTTATTTTCTCCTATGGGAGACAAATTATTTACACTTTTAATTCCAGGTGCTGCTGCCTTTTCACACTTCTCCAACTGATCAAGTGCCTGTCTAATGTCATACATGAGATTAACTAGCACCTTACGTAATGCTGTGCACTCATACATGTTCCCCCATATTCTTATTTTTTTTAAATGGCTTTGATTTTTTTTAAAGTTACATTTAACAACAGAATTATAAGGTCACATAAATCAGAGATTAAAATAAAGTATTTTATTAGACCTAGCAGGTTCTGAACCTACAGTCTTGAAACTAATGGGTACCTGCTGTTGCCACCTGAAATTCCTGTGGAATTCCTGTGTTTGTGAGTCTACTAAAGTAAATAGAAAAGACACCTACTGGAAACACAATTTCCCCTATCTCCTACAGGGCTCTTTCCAGCCCTTTCTTTCCTTCCTTCCAAACATCCAAATTCAGGGGGATTTTATTTGTGACTTTTCTATCTCCTGGAGTTACTGAATATATGTTGTCTAAAACGTACGTGCATATTGACACATAATAAAATACATATTTTAATGTCCTCAGCAAGATCAGGAGGCATGAATGGAATCATAGTAACTTAGTGCTGAGTGAAATCAGGAAATAAGATTTTCAGGTAGCTTTATCCACATTATTCATAGAGCATCAGTGACACATCTATCACTGTTACCTAAAAAATAAAACAAGAAGGGCACTTGACTTTTCTCTTTAATAACAGGAGATGCTCCCAAGCTACTATCATAACTCTGTAGAGGCATTCACACCAACAGAAAAATCTACAAATTCATTATGTCATCAGAAAGTGTAAGGATCTTTGCTATATGTAAAGAATGAAATCACAGGAATCTGCTGAATCATAGCATATTTAGCATCATGTGTTATTTTTATTTTAGTTGCCTAGCTGTGGCACTCTGTATAGAGTTGTAACAGGGATATATGTATATAGGTGTCTCTAAAGTTGTTTTTTCATTCTTGAATTTTGGTAAAGCATCAATCAATTACAATATGAAATATTTTGAAAAAGGCAAGAGATAAATTTTGTAAGACTTAGGTACAGTTACTTGGTTAGATGTTAGAATGTCCTCTGACTGAATTGATTTGCCTTAAATAGGTATTACTAGTGTTCATTGTAAAGAATGAATGAAAATTTCAAACTCAATCTGAAGAGCACTTTCCTTATTATCACTGCCTTATCAAGAGAATATTCAGTCTTTTTATGGATTGTTCTTCATAAAGCATAGCAGGCAATTCACAGATTTAGAATACAATCTACAGAGTGATTCTAATAAAATAGTATGATGTCATCCATTTTAGAAGGCTGTCTAATTGGAATGCTTATATAAGACCGTATTTTAACAGCACAGAATAGTTTGTTACTCTTACCTTTGTACAAAGAAAAAAGTATTTAAAAAATAAGTATAAATATACACATGATATTACTACATTCTTATGATTTCTGTCAAAAAATTATTTTAAAATCTCAGTGCTAGAGAAGGATCAGAGTCAAGTGAATTTTACAATTGCTTATGTAGGAAACGTGATAATACTAGGAAAGCTGTAACTGCAAATTGTGTAGCAAATACAGGAGGGACCCTTTTGGCATGATAACAAATTCTTGAAATGAATTTTTTTAAATTGGAAGTAAAGGATAAAAAAAAAACCATTCTCAGCTGCTCTCTCAAATGGGGAAAAATATTTTCTTTCTCCCGTTCTGCATTTTGGGATCTGAGATTCATGACCTGCCACTGCAGAGTCCAGTTTTTCATCTGAGATGCTTCAGGTGCAGGGGCAGAGGGAATCTGACTTTTCTGCATCCTAAACCAATGTAACGGCCTACATGTTGACTATGTCTTCTCATGTTGTGTGTTTGCTTATGTGTCTGTCAGTGGAAAAGAAACAACTCTCAAAATTGATACGTAAGGGTAATTAGTCTATCTCTAAATTACAGAGTTTCTTAAGCCAACAGATCTGCTAGTTGATTAATTTTCAGCAGAATTAATAACTTAATTTCTTTTTCCAAAATTAAAAAAATTGCCTATGCGAAGTTTAATGGAACCCGTTATTGAAATAATAATGTCTTCAGAAATATTATTTTTCAATGCAAGTTAATCACTGTTGCCATAGGTTTGTGTTTTTTCTTTTTCTTTTCCTGTTGCATCTCCCTAATGTTCAGTTAGTTTCTATTCTGCATGGTCTTTCTCCTTTTAGAAACGGAATGAAAGGAAAAACAACTATGTGCATATCAGTGAAGCTCCATTTCTGGTTTCAAGAAGTCAGTTGGTCTCTTGCACCTTTCTGCAGCCATTGGACCTTCTTATTTACAAAAGAGTTCTTATTAGTTTGATTTCCTGTATTCCTGTTGAAGGAAGATTTGCATGTAAGAACAAAAGTAGTTGGCATTCGCCTTCATCATTCAGACGTTGAATTTTTCAGCATGAGAGGATTCCTTCCTGCAGCTAGCTTAAGGAATGACAGTCTGAAATGGACTGGCCAATTTTTTATTCACTGCTGAAGTTTACATACTTGTTTGATATTCAGCAAGTTGCATTGCAATCCAAAAACCTGAGAAAATATGACTGATTACAAATTGACTTGAAGACTTTTAGGTTAATTATAATGCTGAAAAAGATAAAATAGTAAAAGGAAAAAAAGAGAGGATGAGTGATGAAGAGGGCAATTTTGTTAGCTTTCCTAATTGAACATTCTATAGAAATGTGCTACCTATAATTTCCCTCTTCCAAGCCTATGGACAACATATATGTTTTTCCTACAGGTTTGCTGCAAATGGTTCTGTAAATTGCTACTCTGATTCTCCCTGTTCAGTAAACTGGGGTTTTTTTTGTGTTTGTTTTTAAAAAAAGAAACTTTCTAGCTTTATTCACAGGGCCAAAGCTTCCTGTGGCACTCATTTTTCTGTATTGCTTGTAGTTGAAGGAAAAGTAGAATAATTGCATTTTGAGGCTTTCAAAGGAAGTAAATAATCACATTTAATATTCATAACCTCTGTGAAACAAACAGATTAACCAGAGCAGATAAAGGAATCAGAAAGAATCCAACATTCAAGGTAGTAGTAGTAATAATAAAACTGAAAAATACTATAGCACAGTGGATTATTACAGAAAATATGTTTACTTTAAAAAGTCACTGTAAAGAATAAAGACAGAACATGCTGATGGTAGGTTAGGTATTCATGGCAGCTTCCAGTCTCACATTGATGTTGATCGAGAATTAATCTGATTTCTGGGGAGTTCCTCTAAAGTTCTGCCTTTCTGACTAAAGAGCAAAGTCAGCTTTTAACTCCACATTCAAAAGTAAGGTTTCAGTTTCTCCTTTTATCTTAGCCATAATTTAGAATACTTTAACTCATTTTTGGTGAGAAACTTCTTAGTGTAGGTAATCCAGGTAGAGCAAATGTAATTTAGATAAGAATCAGGCCAGGATTTCTGTGTCATTATAATTCTAGGAATATTTTTGACCTAGGAATATTAATCTTGCTTTGATCATCTTATGTAATAGGATGTGCTAGCTCCCTTATGGGGGTCTGATCCATCAAACTCTTATTCTCAGCGATTTCTCTTCCTGAATGCTAGAGAGAAGTATTTTCTGGGCTATGTTACTCTCTCATTTATGAGATACTACTGGAGAATCAGCAGAGTTCAAAAAGTGATTTCTTCCTAGCTTCTCTGCCTCTAACATGGCAACTAATGCAGAGGATCGACTAAAATAACTTCTATTTAGAAATTGTTTTCAAAATTATTTCCTGGGGTTTTTGTTTGGGGCTTTTGGTGAAAATATATAGTTTTTCATCTTTCTGTAAGCCTTGTTTGAGCTGTGCAGAGGAGAGTGAAGAGTAAAGGTATTTCTCACTTTTTGCTTCTTTTAGCACACAATATTTTAAGTATGCTGGTACTACTTAGTCCATCGCTGATCTGCAGTGCCAAAGATTTTTCAAATGATACATTATCTGTAAATTGTAGAAAAGAGAGACACATTGTACCAGTTTGGTCTTAGCATGGGTTGATGTTCCTATTGCCTTTTCTTTTAATTGAGCTGACCTATTAAAGCAGTTGGCTGCTACAGACTTTTGTGCTACATGAGCCTGGTTCAGTACTCTTGACACTGCTTAAAACTAGCGTTTTTTTGGTTTTGAACACATGGAATGAGCTATATTTACTTGAAAAAAAATAAGGAAAAGTACATTCTTAGTTAATATTTTGTTTTTTTCCAAGAGCAGTGGTATGCAAAAGGCAACGGGTTGCTGAGTGCTAAGAGCATTGACCTGGGTTTGTGGAGACTTGTGTTCTAGTTTGGCTGTGGCACAACCCTGGTTGGAGAAATCTGTTCCTCTTACCTTCAAAATTCCCATCCTCCTAATCTCCTTTGTCAAGTACTCTGAGATTACCAGGTACATCAGAAAAGTGTTGCTTTTAAGGTTAGAAACCAAATGTCAGGAATTTTGTCCCAAGCTTTTCTGCGTATGGCCCTCCTTGCAAAAAATCAGATTGCTTTTTAATGTACTAAATTGCAAAACCTTTCTTTTATTTCTGGTGTTAGAGAGGCTGATTTGGCAGAAAAGGAATCTTCTTGCAAATGAGCTGACCTTTCTCAATAATTCAACATGTTCCAGTGGCATTGTGAAGACTACAGAGAGGAAGACAATTAATTTTCTGATGTGACGTGATTTAGACTAATTTAGTTTTTGTGGATACAACATATATCACCAGACGAGCTTAGAGCAAGCAGAAGCAAAGAGGGAGGAAGAAGCACAAAAGCAAAAGGAAGCAACTAAATATAACTTGTAAAGACTGCATCTTAATTATTTAGATAAGCTCCAAACATTAGCATTTGCATTTAGTGACTGTTTCTGAACTTTGTGGAAGTAACTTAGATTTTTATAATCATGTCCTGTCTTTTCTATTTTTAACTAATTCTCATGTAATAATGTGGTATATGTGTGGGTTTTTTCTGAATTAGACTCTCAGTTTATGTGAAGACAGATCTTTCCTGCTGTTTAGCTCTGCTATGCTTTGCTGTATTATACTATATTAAACTATACTATGCTATACAGTACTATACTACAGCTAATATTAGCTGACTTGATGGCAAAATTGCTTTCCTTGTATACTCTTTGTAAAGGGCTGTTCATCTTTCCCTCATGAAAGGTGTAATTACCATATTTCTTAAGCACTGGTTGATTTGTACATTTACCCTGTCCAGCTTAGTGACTGATGCTAAGTGACTGGCCTTGTAGTTATAAATTACAATCCATAGTAGAAACTGTGGATGGCAAATGATTTCTTGTATTATTTTAATGAGTGTGAGCATGATTTGATCAGACAACTTTTGTTATTTTCTGTAGTAATAGGAATATTTTTTTTCCTATGGAAAACTTGCCTTTATAGAAAAGTTATTTGTTTATTTTATTCTTAATTTAAAACCAAAACTAAACAACACAAAAAATAAAAAAGCTCTTGAAAATTGAACTTTTTCTTAGCAAGAAGTAGACATTTTCCATGTAAATTTCCCACAAAAGCATGCAAGTTTCTCATTTGGAAAGTCTATTTCTGTCAAAAACTCTCTGAAACTACTATTTTGACTGATCTCTTATAACAACAGTTTCTATTGCTTATTTAAGCAGCTACACTTTTAAAATGCATAGTTGTTTAATTGTGTATTTTTTCAATGAGTGGGCTCATACATTTCATAGGTGAACTCTGATCTACTCTACTGTCAAAGCAGGTTTCTTTTTTTACATGTTTAAGGAACTGGAGTAGTTATGCTTATAGCTGGTGGATGAACTCAAGTTAAGAAGCTGCTATCAATTTATTAATGTACCAAGTCAAGACCTAGAGATTATTTTAAAGGTTTCATGCTTTAGCCTATTAGCAAAAATTCAATGAAGGACTCTCAGATACTATGCTGGATCCCCTCAGAACATCAACTTTTCTGTTGCTCTTTGGACAGCATGGGGTGGTATGTTGCCTTAAAATATTTCCTTGTTCTTCTGTTGCAGTTACGACTGCACAAGAATTAAAAACACAAAGTCAACTCAACCTTGCTCCTCATTTCTCACTTCTGTGGTGCCTGCTTTAGGGCATAACAGAAAAGCATTCTGCCAGAAATCTGGTGTGCTTATGTATGTGTATAATAAATGTTATACACAAAATGCACACAGACACATAGAACATTAATTGATTATACTATTGGTAGAAAAATTGTCTTATGTGTTTAAGTGTAAAGGTAAGTCTGAGGAGGGACTGTGGCCATTGGCTACTAGCACAGCTCCTGCTGGGTCAACTACCCTTACCCAATGCAATAGCTTTTATAGAGAGTAGCTACCAAAAGGACTGTAAAAAGATTTCTGAGCTCTGGGATTTTTAAAATCAAAACCTTCTTTAGCTTTCCGGATTGAGACAGAGGAAAAAAAACCACAACTTTTTATTAGATCTCCCATATTCCCTTCAAGCTATTTTCTGAAAATAATCTGTTCTCATACATGTAGCAAGCACTTGGGATTGAAGCTGTTTTATAAATCTTTTTCTCTTTTAAAACCAATACAGATGGTGGTTATTGATGAAATGTTTGTTGTCTCACTAAATTGTTCAGATGTTTTAATTTTGTGAAGTAGGATTTGTAGTGGTAGGAATATGTGTAGAGGGAGCATTTGTAGGCTGAAGGAACTAATTTTTTGTGCATGACTTCATATGTTCAGAACGGTATCTAAAGGATTTATTTCCAGATTCATCTGGTTGTGGAAGGGCTCTTCAGCACACATTTTCTTTTATGGAAGATAAAAGAAATAGGGAAATCCTGGACTGGCATGTTTACTTTGAAGGAATTCTAGCATTGCCCTAATGAAACATCTTTTAATCCCAGAAAGCTGAAGTAGTGTTCCCAGCTGCTGAGCAGCGTTTTTCCCTCACATTCTTCTTTCTTACTGAGGAAGTGTGTGGGATGCCCAAGAAGGCAAAGCAAAGGGTGATGGGACTCTGAAGCTGGGGCAGTGGAGAACAACAGCAATTGAATTCAACTTCCATTCAGAATAAAAAGATAGAAAAGTGAAGAGAAGAAGCACAAAGAGGAACAAAAGGGAAAAAGACAAATCAATATGTAGCAGAGAAACGGGAGACTGAAAAGAAAGCACTGAAGATAATTTGAAGATGAACGAAGTTGTTTGGTGGGGGGAGGAGGAAGTACTGAAAAACAGTGTCTGTGGTTATATTAATTCTTTTATAATGCTACATTTTCTCAGGTGTCCATTGTGAGACCTAGAAATATTTGCCATTTTACCTGTCAACACAGAGCAGCTTTGTTTAGACCCCTCCCTTTCATTCACAGTATATTATCCAGCCCCACTTACCACAGAGTCTAGATGCTACTTTTGTATCCAAACCTCAAATGAAAGCATTTGAATTGTGGACTGTTGAAATTATTTATTCTGTGAAATTGGGCAAAACATTTTGTTGTGATGGTTGTTGTTTGGGGTTTTTTTATGTTTTGTTTGTTTGTTTGTTTTGTTTTTAAATCTAAACTTTTGTGAATTTCCACCTGGGAAAAAACTAATCACAAGCTCTATGTTATTTTATTGGTCTTTATTCAGCACCAAAATGCATATTGAAATTTCTCTTGTCTGTATGCTGCAGGCTGTCTTTTTTGAGTAGTATCCAACTCCTGCCATCTCTTTACAGGCAGCGCAAAGCCTTGAGGTCAGAAAAGAGTAGTTTGATACTGTGGACAGAAAATAGTATGTTTCACATAAAGATTTTTTTTATCCAGTTACATCTATCTTGCCCCAACTGCCATCAATCTGCAGCAATCAACTGTTTTTAACTGCTGTCACCTCTTATTTGAGAAGAGTGAACTGTTCTTTCTTTTTTTTTTAGTGAAGTTCAACCTGTCATTCTAGGATTATATGACTGACAAATTCATATTGTTATGCTAATCAATGCATGTTGTCACCTTTGTGTTGAGCTCTTCCTGTCAGAATGTTCTGTGTCTCAATGGCTTTGTTTTTTGCAAGACTCTGCTAAATCCAGTTAATCAGGTAACCCAAGAATCATCTCCCATCACAGAAAACTGAAATAATATTTTCTGTTATATGTACTTTGCATGTTTTATCTATGGTAGAATAATATACTATTAGATGGATCTAGAATGTTTTGAATAATTTTAAATCATTACCATTACTACCTCCAAATCCTATGGAAAAATGCCACTATATACATGCATTTTTCAAAGCTTGTCTATCATTACCACTGACTCCACTGAGCAATCAGTCCAGTGGAAACTCCTTCTTCAGTCTCATGATCATTAAGTCTTGAAAAGCACAAAGATCCAAAAGCTCTAAGGTCTATACAGAGTACTTCCTGGTTAGCACAGAGCCTGTGAAACCAGATTTAGAGATAAACATCTTCAACTTTTAAGAGAAAGGAAGCTGAGTGAAGTAAATTACTCTTCTGAACTTCCACTGCAATGAAAATGTTTTTCAACAGCCAATGGGCATTTCATATAGAGTGATGCTTCTGCTATTTTTTTTCATACAATAAAAGAGGCCCAAACAGTTCCAGCTAAGTACAGGATGTCTCTGTGATGACTCTGAAGATGAGCATCTGGGTGAAGACCTCAGCACCACGTCTTTTTCAGTACAAACATGGATAAAGTTGAACCTTCTACGTCACTATGATAATGGAATCATAGAATCACAGAATGGTTTGGGTTGAAGGGGACCTCTGAAGTTCAACTAGTTCAAATCCCTTGCAGTGATCAGGGGGTTTTCAAGGAGATCAGGTTTCTCAGAGCCCTGTCCAACCTGACCTTGCATGTTTCCAGATATGGAAGCAGAACCTTGCACTTGGCTTTGTTGACCCTCATGAGGTTCCTATGGTTCTTGAGCTTGCCCAAGTAAATCCCTCTGGATGGCATCCTGTCCCTCAGGTGTGTCAACTGTACTACTCACCTTGGTGGAAGAAGGCTTTTGCATTCACAAGCAATAATGAGAAACCAAGTTCAAAAGGAGTTTTCCAGCTGTGTTTTAAGCTAAACAAATAAAAGCAAACTGCTCAAAATCCAGGCAGACTGACACTGTCATGACAGCAGTAGAATGCTAATAAGCAGCCAGAATAGATATGACAGTAGATATCTGCTCCACCATGGAGCTCTATGGGCTGCAGGTAGATGTCTCCTCAACTGTGGAGATGGGGTGGGACGTGGAGATCAGCTGGGGGCATGGAGATGGGATTCAGACCCAGCACAAGAGCCGGCAGGTCCAGGCAACTCCATCCCTGGAGACATGGGCTGGCCCTGGATGTGCACACCCATGGGACACCCCAGCAGACACAGATGCCCACCCACGGGACACAACCCCGGGGGACATGCAGCTGGCACACAGGGACACCAGGGACACACACGACTGTTGCGTGATCATTGCTGCTTTATTGGAGCCAGGGCCACGGTGGTGCGGCAGCACAGAGACGGTGGTGGCTGGGGGCCTTGAGGACTCTCGCTCCGGAGTTGGGGTCGCTCAGTAGCGGCGTCTGCGTCTCCTCCTCCTGTACCGGCGCCTTCTTGACCTGGACCGGCGAGAGCCCCTCTGCCGGGCCAAGTTGGGACTGGCCGAGTGGGGTGGGCGCCCCGCTTTTATAGGGGTGCCAGGGCGGGCCCCTGTGTGACACCGGTTGCATCACAAGGTCTCCGCGGTGCCGCCCAGCAGCGCCGTCTCCATGGCTGCCAGCGGCCCCAGTCCTGTGCGGGGGGACAGTGTGTGAGCACCCCCTGACTGGAGAGGGATGCCAGGGGCTCCGGCATTAAAGATCATCTAGCGACAAGCCCCTGCTTGGGCAGGGACACCACCAGCTACATCAGATTGCTCAAAGCTGCGTGCAACCTTTCCTTGAACATTTCCAGGGAGGAGGCACCTACAGCTTCTCTGGGCAACCTGTTCCAGTGTCTCATCACCCTCACAATAAAGAATTTATTCCTAGTATCTAATCCCAATCCACCCTCTTGCATTTTAAAACGGTGCCTCCTTATCCTTTCAGTACATGCCCTCGTAGAAAGTCCCTCTCCAGCTCTCCTGTACCCCCCTTCAGGTACTGGAAGGCTGCTATCAGGTCTTCCTGCAGCCTTCTCCATGCTGTACAACCCCAGCTTTCTCAGCCTGTCTTTATAGGAGAAGTGCTTCACCCCTCTGATCATCTTTGTGGCCCTCCTCTGGGCTTGCTTCAACGGGATGTTGTGGGAGGACTGAGTCAAAGGCCTTATGCAGTCCAGTTAGCTGATATCCATAGCTCTCCCCTTTTCACTCCATCATAGAAGGCCACTGGGTTGGTCAGGCAGGACTTCCCCTTGGCAAAGCCATGCTGGCTTTCTCTAATTACCTCCCTGTCCTTTACGTGCCTTAGCATAGGTTCTAGGAGGATCTGTTTCACGATCTTGCCAGGCACAGAGGTGAGGCTGACAGGCTGGTAGTTCCCAGGGTCCTCCTTTCTACCCTTTTAAAAAATGGATGCCTGTAGCCATCAATAACCACACTCTCATCATGGGATTAATCCCACCAAGTGTCAGTAATGGCAACCAGGTCACAGCTTTCTAATCATACAATGGCTTCCAGCTCCTCCTGTTTGTTGCCCATGCTGAGTGTATTGGTGGACAGGCATTTCATCTGGGCTGGACGTGATGCCTTTGTAGCAGAGCACTCCTCAGTTACTTTGAGGTACTTCACCAGTGTTAACCTCTTGGATCCTGTTCCCTCCTATGATCAGCTGCAGCTTTCTATGACAGAAACATAATGAACTGGAGAAGTATATTACAGTCTCTTCCCTAGTGTGCCATCCCATTTATTTTTTTTTATGTGATGTCCTAGGAACTTAGTGAGAAGATCAGATTTGGGGTACCATGTTTTATGGCCACACTGAGACCTAGCCAATGAGGCACTTCAGAACAGGCTCTAGTGTGATGTTTGTTTGTTGTTTTTTTTTTGTGGAGTGCGGTTAACAGTTGGACATGGTGATCTTAGAGGTCTTTTCCAACCATGACAATTCTGTGATTCTGTGATTTTATTTATACTTTATGTTACATAATCTGGCTGTGAGATCCACGAGTAAATCACATCCTGCACCAAAAAGTAATTTCTTGTCTCTTCAATTTGTGTCCCAGTAATTGTTTTTTACTTTCTGTGATATTTTTATTTCTATAACTCAAGAAATAACCATTCTCTATTTTCTGCAAATCAGTTATGGTGTATATGGTGTCTTTGCTTTGCAAGGAGAGAATTTTTATATCCTCTTGTGTAAACTACACCAGAAGGTGCCTTTCTGCGGAGGTCTTCTAGTTACCTGTATTCTTTTTTTTTTTTCCTTTTCTGAATACTTGTAGCTGCATTATAGATTAATATTTTGGTACAGTTGCATTTTGTTCTTTATACCCTTTCTAACAGTTCATAATATCCTATTTGAATTTTGGCTGGCTACTGAGCCAGTGCTTTCTGAGAAAATCTACATTGAATCTGCCATTTACTTTTTTCTCAGTGAAGACAGCCAGCTAAAGTCTAACATGGTGAAGGGCCTGTAGCCACAGGGGTATGTAGTAAAGGCTTTTATTCCATGAGAGTCAATACTGATTCATTTAGTAGTTAACAATCTTTGTATAAAGGCAGTGTTGTTATTACAAAATTTTAAGTTTATTTAGTTAAAAAAATATATATATTAAAAAAAATTGTAATGCTTAGTTACAGAAGAGCATTTGAAAAACTACCTACCCTGAGAAACCAGAAGGCAAATGAGAAGGCCCTGAACATTTTTAGCCATCATCGCCCAGGCTGAGGATTTTCAGTGCATTGGTTTGCCTTTCAGTTCAGAATCCTAATTTTTGAATCCTTGTGATTATTGTTCTTATGTTAGAGAATTGGATGGGATGAGTCGCAAGAGAGCAGATAGGACAGGCTGGCTGTAGAAATCTTTGAAGCAGCTACCCTTGGGGCAAGGCATAGATAAGAATATATGAGACACAGGAACTTCTCTGGTGGAGGAAAGCTGGGGCTTCTGTCAATTAATTTATTTTAGAATTATCTTTGTGTCAGATCATCAGATATGAAGGGCCAGGTTTTTGTTGTACAAGGAGTTGATTGTTTATGTCTGAGGCAGTAATATGACTTTACGTGTTTATATTTTCCTTGAGTATTAAGAGAAAATAGAAGGGTTCCTGTATGGCTTTTTAAAAAATACAAATTGGAACAGCAACAGATTGACAAAACCCCTAGAAAAAGACTGTTTATGTTATATGCTACCTGTTTTTACACTATATGAGAATGACTTGATTTCTTCTAAATCCTGTATGATTTTCTAGTTGGGATGGTATTTGGAATTTTTAAAATGCATTCTTTTTAGGCTTTAGATAGAGGTTTTTAGCTATGCCTTTCAGAATTATAGAAACCACAAAATGTAGAGGAGAACTGTTGAACAGTGTTTATAGGTTTAAAGTTTCCAGAGGGACATGATCTTTGTGTGTAAAATGCATAGATTCTCTCTATAAGGAATATGCAGTATGGCGTATAAAGAGAAAACAGCAGCTTTAAGTAATACATCTCCAAACAGGTAGGACTATGGGTTAGAAACGGATAAATATACCTTTTATCTGGCAAATTTAGCATAAAACAGAGACAAAACATGCACTTAATCCCTGATTAGGCATAATCAAGCTTGTTGATTAATTTGATCTTCTAATTTGCCTTGTATCTGAAAAACAGTCTGTGCGAGAAGTACCTTCATTACACAAGTGAATGTCATTCTCTTGGCATAAACCCTCTGAGAATTATAGTGACATATGAGAAAACTGAAGACAGACTAAATTACATGGGAGAAAACTAGCATTTGCTTCAGAAAGGCAGGAAGCTGTTTACATGTATGTCTGTCATACCTAATTCTTAAAGGTCAATACAGTTTCTTTTTTAGAAAACAATAAATTAAATGGTATAATAATAAGACATCAAACACTGTAATAAAATATGTACTGTCACTGAAAAATTGCTGACATTTTGCAAGAGGTGTTGTGGGAGTAAATGGAAGACACTGAAGAAGGTAAATTAAGTACTTGCAAACATTGATAAGAGTTAGTGTTAATTTTTTTGTTAAGCACAAACACTATCATTGAGGAGAGTGAAAGTATTTGCAGTTCGAAATGGCATTCATTTAAGGCATTTGTGTCTGAATTTGGATTTAGAGTAGCTGATGTATAACTGTGAGCCCTTTATCAGCTCAGCTAGTCCAGTGGAAGCTAACAAAGCGGTGTAAGGAATTGCTTTGGAGCCAGCGTTGGCATCTGAGCCTGGAGTAAAGCAAAATTATTAGCATTTATTGATGACAGTTATTCAGGCAATCTCAGAATCATCTACATTGAGGTACAGAATTGTAATTCTTGAAAGAGAATGCTGCATTTTTTTTTGGTGATTAAGTGTTTTGGGTTTGTTAGTATGTTTTTATGCCTCAGGGAAATAAAACCCAGTCTTTCCTTTCAGAGCTGTTGGACTCCCTCTATATGGAAGTCCATGAATAACGTGTGTGGTCTGAGAAGTTTAATAATGCTCTTATAATGACTTGTGTGTGGTGCCTCCTTCAGCAAGGAGGCTCCTCTGGCTCCTTTCAAAAACCTGAAAGATGAGTGCTAATTAGAGAGAAGGGGAGAGCAGAGAAAATGTAAAGGTGCTTGGCTTGAGGAAGCAGCCAGCAGATACGTAAAAGCACAGAGGACAGACCTCACTCTGTAGCTACTGTGCATTATAGCAAACCTCTGTAAAAGAGCAGAATTAATTTCAAAGGACTCTGTCCCCCCAAACAAGCTCTTATTAATATTAGTCAAACTAAGTTTTTATTAAATGTTAGTTAAGCTGATTATTCCCTCTGAAAAAACTGTCAATATCATTTTCCCCAAATACAATTATATGAAGATGTTTAGCTGGCTTAGAGCAGAAACAAAGCAGAAAGAGCTCATTTTGCTCTTAATAAGCTCTAGCATGGTGTCTAATTAACTGTGCTCAGAAATGTACAGACCAGCTAGGACAGCAACAGTGTTCAGAATGAAGAATAGCCACCTTCCACAAGGTCACCCATTGCTTGAACTCTTGAAGCTGTTTGAATGCAAAGACCCTAGTTTATCGGGAGATCTTTTCAAATAAGGTGAAACAAACTGTCTTTTAAATGATTCATTCTGCAGCTGAAATAGAAAAATAAACTCACAAACAATAATTCACAGTAATTTTCCAAATTATTTTCCAGCAGAGATTTATGTTAGAAGTATGTGGACGTCAAAGCATGAGACAGGGTTAAAGAAAATATATCTTTGTTGTGTTCTTCAAGCATTTACCTAATAATTACTCCCTTTGAATGGTTGTTTTGTGAATGAAATAGCTAATGTGCATAAAGCTTTTTGGAAAATGTAAGTAGAAACAATGAGCAAATATTCACTATTATTATTACACATGAATCATTGAATTAAGAACAGCAGTCGTCTGTCTCAGTTATGGACCCAGTCCAGCTCTCAACGTCTTTGATAGGATGGGTTTCCTCTAGGCTAATATGTAGGCTAAAGTCAACAACTTTTCCATGTCATTTAGCAAGAAAAACATTTTATTTCCCACCACTATCATTATATATAGAGGCTCTAATGGAGTGCCATGCCTTTTTTCTTCGTGTATTTCCTATAGGTATTATTATAGGTGACAAGATGTCCTCCCTGAACTCAGTGGTAATTTCTTCAGCTAGTTCACATTGTGGTTTCAGAGTGCTGAAATAATAGCTTTACAGATATTTCTTCTTGGCAGAGACTGTTGTCCTGGTTTGAGCCAGGATGAAGCCAATTTTTCTTTTTACTGATTTTTTTTTTTTTCCTTCAGTAAGCTTTCTTGTAACTAGCAACAGTGTGTTCTGCTAGGCTGATAAGACAGTGGAATGTTTTTCTAACTACTGAGGCTTCAAGGCTGCACCTGCACTCTGCCGGCTCAGACACTATGGGGAGATCTGTGACCCCCCCGTAGGAGGCTGAGTTAGATGGACAGCAAAATTGGCCAAAGATATTCCATTCCATATATCTACGTAAGCTCAAAGGAAGGTCAGAGATCACAGAAGACAACTTCCTTCCTTCTTCTTCTCCCCTTTTCTTCGGTCCATGGCCGGCGTCCAGGGAGGACTCTGTTCATCCATCACCGTCGATCCTCAGGCTTGATCTCTCGTGACCCCCATAACTCTCTGCTTTCTCCAGCAGCAGCTCCGGGATTCCTCAGGACTCTTCCCAGTTCAGGGAAGTGCTGTGGGAGTTGCTGGGGTGGGGGGAGGCGAGAGGCTTTTGCCCATACCTGAATATATATCTGTATATAATTGTATATATTTTCTTGTATGATTCATTAGTGTTTTAATTAAAGCTGTGTAGTTTAGTTTTCAATCCGGCCAAGTCTCTCTCTTTTTCTCTCTCTCCTTCCCTACCTGGGTTGGGGGGAGGGGGGATCGAGAGCATTGTTGTCGGACCTGAGTCAAACTGTGACAACTGTGAACTGAAATCTCTGTAGTCTGGGAATTTTGATTACAATTGCTTTCCTTTCTACATTTTCAGTTCTGTTTCAAGGATCGCATGTGACTATAATATATGGCTGCATAATCCTGTTTCTCAGCTGTTCCTCTGGTGAAAAATATTCACTACCTTGGAAACTTACACTGACAGAGTTTTGTTTCTCATCTCTTCTGCCAGCTGTTGTAATAGTAGAGAACAGGCTGTAACTCAGAACTGTCTTAAACATCATGGTTTAAGAAACCTTCAAGACATGCTGAAATTTAAACACTAATACTCCAAAACTTTTCTCAGTGCAGGAGGTATGCGACTGAAAATAGATAAGGATGGACTTCAGCAAAGAGGAAAATATGAAGTTCTTAAATAATTAATAGTATTTGCACTGTCTGGAGCAGATATTTATAGTACACTTGGACATTGCTTCTATATGTATTTTTCTGTATTACCCCACAGCCATGGTGACTGAGAATCTTAAATAAGCATTGTAATCGCAGTGTTGTATTACAGAAGATAATACTTCAAAGAAGATTTTTTAATATGTTTCTTTCTCATGGATGTCACCACCAAGTGCAAAACTGTTGTGTTTACATGTCCTATATTTGTCCTACTAAAAGCTATCAGAGTGATTCTCTCTGACTTTAGAAGTCCATTATATACAGCAACTTTGTATTGATGCTTGGGGCTTATCACTGTGCTATGTAATTTGTTTCTGTTTTCTTAGCAGACACTTTAATTTTCCTTTACAAACTTGCCAGCAGTCAGATGTCTCTTAACTTCAGCTGTTTTAGCATTCATAAGCAAAAATGTTTGGTAGAATTAATTAAGCCCTGCCACAGAACCATGCAAAATATTTTTTGACATTTTGAAAGAACTGGGTTCCCCTTGCTCACCGTTCCTGTACCATCACTGCCTGGAACAGCTTGGGGTTAGAATGCAAATAGGAGACTAGACAGAAAGATCTGTGTTTTCCAGGTTGATGTAAGATGATGATAATCCTGTTAGAAAATGTATTTGAACTGATTCCTGAACAATTTAGAAATTTAGAGATTTTCTAAATCTCTCTCTCCTTAGCTCTCTTTCCACTTTTCCATATGCTGACATGAAAGGCATAAAATACAAAGGATGAGATCCGTGCAGTATCTGAATCAGTTTATATATCTATTGCTTTACAAAATCTAGTTTTATACTTCAGTTAGCTGCAAACTAAGGCCACAAAAGAAAACTAAACTCCCTTAATTTCTTGACCATAGAAAGATTGCCAAGGAATTTGTAGGGCTTTAAGATGTTATTAATTTAATCCACAGAAAATGACAAGAAATTAAAATAAAACTTTTTTTTTTTTTTTTTTAATTTTTAAGTGTATAGTGAACTAAAAAGAATTTTACTTGATAAGACATTATCATGATTTTTAAAGGACTTGTATGAGAACATAAAATCTTTCAAAATTTCTGGAAAAAAAATCTTTGCTGGTTTGGCACTGATACATTTATATGTCTAGTTAAGATAACAGGACCTTCACCTTTCAGTGGTCATTGATTACCTTGGTAACGATTTTGGCCTCTTTCACATCCAATATACAAGATTTCAGAAGTTATATTTGTATTTAAAGAAACAGTTTTGTGTCTTGCATTCCAAGCCACACATTACAGGCTAAATACAGAATAACACAGGATCAAATAGAAGCTGCATTTCTTATTTCTGTTTCCACAGATACATAATTAGGGAGGTATAGAGGGCAATGAAAAAGAGCAGTAAGTCAATGTGTAGAGCACAGAATATAAGATTTAGTATTTAGTAACAAAGGCAAATGAAGTAATGCTGAAAAACTGGCTGGACAGCTGGGCCCAAAGAGTTGTGGTGACTGGAGTTAAATCCAGCTGGTGACCCGTCACAGGTGATGTTCTCCAGAGGCTCAGTATTCGGCCAGTTCTCTTTAATATCTTTATCAGTGATCTGGATGAGGGGGTCAAGTTCACCCTCAGTGAGTCTGAGGATGACACCAAGTTGAACGGGTGTGTCAATCTGCCTGAAGGCAGGGAAGCTCTGCAGAGGGACCTGGACAGGCTGGATCGATGGGCCGAGACCAATTGTATGAGGTTCAATAAGGCAGCAGCTGGGCCACAACAACCCCATGCAACCCTACATACTTGTGGAAGAGTGGCTGGAAAGATGTCCTAAGGAAAAGATCCTGGGGGGGTTGGTCAAAACTGGCTGAATATGAGCCAGCAGTGTGCCCAGGTGGTCAGGACGGCCAACAGCATCCTGGCTGGTATCAGAAATAATGTGGCCAGCAGGACTAGGGAAGTGATTGTCCCCCTGTACTCAGCACTGGTGAAGCCACACCTCAAATACTGTGTTGAGTTTTGGGCCTGTCACTACAAGAAGGACATTGAGGTGCTGGAGTGAGTCCAGAAAAGAGCAATGAAGTTGGTGAAGAGTTTGGAGAACAAGTCCTTTGAGGAGTGACTCAGGGAACTGGGGATGTTTAGTTTGGAGAAGAGAAGGCTGAGGGGAGACCTCATTGCCATCTACAACTACCTGAAAGGAGGTTGTAGGGAGTTGGGTGTTGGCCTCTTCTCCCAAGTATATGATGACAGGACTAGAGGAAATGGCCTGAAGTTGTGGCAGGGGTGGTTCAGATTGGATATTAGGAAGAATTTCTTTGCTGAAAGAGTGATCAGGCACTGGAACAGCCTGCCCAGGGAGGTGGTGGAGTCACCATCCTTGTACGTATTCAAGAAACATGTAGATGAGGAACTTCAGGGAATGCTCTAGTGGCCGAGGTTGTATGTTTGGGTGTTTTTTTTTTGTGGGTATTTGCTGGTGGAGTGTGTCTGGTTGGTTGTGTTTGTTTGGGTTTGTTTGGTTGGTTGGGTTTTTTTTGGGGGGGTTGTGTTGATGGTGGGACTCAGTGATCTCAGAGGTCCTTTCCAACCATGACAATTCTGTGATTCTGAGATTCTGTGATTTTTTTATGTAGTTCGTTTAGGATGAAGTATAGCAGAGTAACTGTCTGCTAATTTGCATCCAGGTCCTATTCTGGCAAAGATCAGGATGGGTTTTGCCACTTGTTTCCGATGAAGCCATACTGGGTCCTCAGCTGTGCTCTGGAGGCAAAGAGGAATGGATTGAAATAGAATGGCCTGGATTGGATAGAATGGCCTGAAATTTGTTGCTTGGGTAGCGTAGTTAGGAGGCCAGGTTGTACTGGAAGCTTTGCCATTTGATTGCCCACTGATCTTGGGCAGTTATTTTTCTTTAATGCTTTTATTTGAAAAATTCTTTACAGAATATGCAGAGTAGAAAAGTTCAACTACCAAGAAAAACACATTAGCATTATTTCTGGTGTATTCTGCTAAAAGAGCTATATGAGCACAATCTCTTTATGTATCTTGATTTCCTTTCAAAAGAGGGCATCAAGGCTATATTGTAATTGTAGATTAGGAATGTGATGTGTACCTTACTGCCGTGCTGAGTGCAACTGAAGGTCTTGTTCTCAGCACAAACTGGCTGTTTTTGTTTGATGGCTGCCCAGTGGTTGCATTTTTTTATCTTTTTGAAGGAAAACATTTAATTAAATATAAACATAATTTAATAATTAATTGACTAATTTATTACATTAGTTTTTTTCTGCAAGTTTTGCATTGTGTCTCTTCTTTGATGCTGAGATCTTCTTGTTCAGTTAGTTTTCTAATACCTTGTTAATTTATTTATGATGATGTTTAGCTAGGGTGTTTTTTTTCTTAAAGAGTATTGAATTCTACAGGCAGCTGCAAGCAGCCTCACAATTGCAGGCCCTGGTTCTCAGGGGGGATTTTAACTTCCCAAAGGGTAAGAAGGAGGACCTGGGTAACTATAGACCAGTCAGCCTCACCTTCATCCCTGGAAAGGTGATCGAACAACTTATCCTTGGTTCTGTCTCTAGGCATATAATGGATAAGAATGTCATTAGGAGCAGTCAGCAAGGTTTTACCAAGGGGAAATAATGTTTAACTTACCTGATAGCCTTTTATGAAGACATAAACAGGTGGATAGATGATGGTAGTGCAGTGGATGTGGTTTATCTTGATTTTAGTAAAGCATTTGACACCATCTCCCACCACATCCTCACAGCTAAACTGAGGAAATATGGTCTGGATGATTAGGCAGTGAGGTGGATTGTGAACTGGTTGAAGGTCAGTGGGACAGAATCTAGATGGAGGCCTGTGTCTAGTGGAGTCCCTCAGGGGTTGGTACTGGGACCAGCATTATTCAATATATTCGTCAACGACCTGGATGAGGGAATAGAGTGAACTGTCAGCAAGTTTGCTGATGACACAAAACTGGGAGGAGTGGCTGACACAACAGAGGGTTGTGCTACCATTCAGCAAGACCTAGATAGGCTGGAGAGTTGGGTGGAGAGAAATGTAATGAAAACAAGGGCAAGTGTAGAGTCTTGCATCTGGGAAAGAACAACCCCATGTACCAGTATAGGCTGGGGACTGACCTGTTGGAGAGCAGCATAGGGGAAAGGGACCTGGAGGTCTTGGTAGACAGAAGGATGACCATGAGCCAGCAATGTGCCCTTGTAGTCAAGAAGGCCAATGGCATCCAGGGGTGTGTAAGAAGGGGTGTGGTTGGTAGGTCAAGGGAGGTTCTCTTCCCCCTCTATTCTGCCTTGATGAGGCCACATCTGGAATATTGTGTCCAGTTCTGGGCCTTTCAGTTCAAGAAGGACAGGGAACTGCTTGAAAGAATCCAGCACAGAGCCACATAGATAATTAAGGGAATGGAATGTCTTCCTTATGAGGAAAGTCTGAGGGAGCTGGGTCTCTTTAGGTTGGAGAAGACTGAGGGGTGACCTCATCAATGTTTACAAATAAGTTAAGTAAGTGTCAGGAGGATGGAGCTAGGCTTTTTTCAGTGATGTCCAGTGACAGGACAAGGAGAAAAGGGTGCAAGCTGGAGCACAGGAGGTTCCACGTAATCGTGAGAAAACCTTTTTCACTGTGAGGGTGACAGAGCACTGAAACAAGCTGCCTGGAGAGGCTGTGGAGTCTCCTTCTCTGGAGACATTCAAAACCTGCCTGGAAATGGTCCTGTGTAATCTACTCTGGGTGATCCTGCTCTGGCAGGGGAGTTGGACTAGATGATCTTTCAAGGTCCCTTCTGACTCCTAACATTCTGTGATTCTGTGATCTCCTGAATGCAAACAGTTTTCTTTTCCATTCAGGGGGTGTCTCAGTTTTCGATGCTGTAAAAATGTAGTGTTATTAGACTCTTGAATTTATGTCTGCATTTGTGGCTGAATTTTACTTACTCATTTTCAAAGGCTCAGAGGCAATAGACTGTGAGCTTTTTTAAGTAAGTATGTGCTTACTGTCTGGCAAGTTCTACAATGCTTTGAGTTATATTAGTTTGATATTGAATTGGCTAGATTTAGAAGTAGTTTCAGTACCAAAGGGTACTGCAAGTCTAGAGCTCTTTATACCAGTTAAGACAGGGTTATTATTTCATCTACTTCTACAGTTGGGAAGACTATGACACTCCCACTGTAACTTGTCCAAAAATTACCACCATTTAAATTTAAAAGACTTCCTGTGCATTTCCATGAGGGCCGATAAAAGCAGCTGTATGATACAAATGTGATTTGTATCAGATGCAAATATGAGTTCTGGTTAGAAATAGATAAAAGTCTAGATAATTGTTAATAACAGCAGGGAATGCCTAAAGGTAACTCTAAGAGCTGTACGTAGTGACTGTGTGGAAACTTAGGTCTCTGTAGGAATTATATGATTCCCACAGAATATCAGAGAAATACTTCTTTCTATTTGGACCTACAACCCAGAATGTTATCATGAGAGTTAATTTGTCATAAATAAGGTTTCTAATTATTATGTAATAGAATTTGTGCTTCTCAGTCATGTTGCTGTTACTCCTGACCATGTTAATAGCCAGCTGGCTAAAAGACCTCATCTACAAAGTGTGCAATCCCTTTGAAAGCCTCTGTCTTGTTGGGTGCTGTAGTGAATCAAATCTATATCTAACGTCCTGAGGCTCTGAACCAGAGGCTGCTCTGGGCCTGGCACTCTTTTGTTGCAACTGGGCCTCAGTGTCCACTAAAAGACTGAAAAAGAAGCAAAACTGGAAGAGGGTGAGCTTGTAGCCAAGAGATTAGAGCACTTATCCGAATGATCTGTGTTCAGATACTTACCTCAGTGGTCATCCCTGTATTATATTCAATGACTGATTAAGTATGTACCACAGCAACAAGTTTTGCCTGGGATAGAAGAGGTTGCAAATGCAATGGGTGACTGACTTAACATGTGTTGGGGGTCATGGAAGAGAATGGTTACCCTTAGACATAAAGAGTATTTTGGTAGTTGAGTAATGCAACTTTTGAAAAGTTTATTCCCTGGGACTGGAACATAACGGACTGAGCACAAAGAAAATAAGCTGATAAGATTTGATGAAACAATTTCTTGCATGTGTAATGCTGTGCAAAACTAAAGACAGTGTTGTCATAGCAAGTTATGGTTATGTAGGTCCAAAGAGAGCTGCGCAAAGCTCATAAAAGATGTGCCTTGTTTCTTCAGGTATGGAGTATTTCCAAGAGCCACAAACTGACAGGCCCACTTCTGTTAACCAGTCAGAGGTTTTGATGCTCTTGATGATGTCTTAGGCTGGAGGATCCATGGCTCATTTCTCGAGTGAGTCTAGACTCTCCCTCTATCTAGGTGCATTCAGAGATGATTTGGCAAGTAAAACTGCAGGTTTTGTACCTGATATCATATATATCTCCACAGCAGATCTTTTGTTTTGAGAAACCAAAACATGTTTGTGTGTTTCATCATGGTAAGTTGTACTTGGTGAAAAGTGAGTTGCTCTGACAACCTCTAGAAGGCTAGCAGCAATTTCTGACATTTCATGCATTTCTTGCTTTTGAGGCTTGACATTAGATTTCAAACCAAACAAATTATTATTTGAAAAAATGACTTCATGTTTGAAAGTGAAGGACAAAAATTAGTGCCATTACTAAGTAACCCTATTTTTTCTGCTACTGTCCTGGCCTCCATCAACTTTAGTGATTTTTTTTCTGGTGCGGCCTTACCTTTACTACTGTGTGCAGTTTTGGGCACCACAATATAAAAAAGACAAGCTATTGAAAAGTGTCCAAAGGAGAGCCATGAGGATGGTGAAGGGTCTGGATGGGATGATTTAAGAGGAGCAGCTGAAGTCACTTGGATTATTCAGCCTGGAGAAGAGGGGGCTGAGGGGTGATCATTGCAGCCTATGGATTCCTCACAAGGGGAAGAGATAGGGCAGGTACTGATCTCTTCACTCCTGTGACCAATTCCAGGACTCAGGGAAATGGCAGGAAGCTGAATCAGGGGAGGTTTAGGTTGGATATCTGGAAAAGGTTTTTCACCCAGAGTTTTTGCATTTTGGCCAGGAGGCCAGAAGAAAGAGTAGTGATTAACTTGTTTGTCCTTCTGAGTATTTCAAGCCCCTGAGTTCTACCCAGGAATTCCTCCAGGAAAGGAGATGAGTTCCCTCCAAAGCTGACAGACCACCTCTTCTGGAAAAAATGTTCTGTTTCGGTTCAATAGCTCTAAGTTCAGTTACATCCTCCAGTAAGCTGCTACAAATATTTATTTCATTGACCATTTCTGTTGGTGTTACCTAGAACTACCCTTTCAAAAAATTCTGCTCCTGTCTTCCAGTCAGTATTTCAGTTATGTGAAACTATAGTATCCTCTACCAACAGACAGCTGTGGGATTGTTAGATCCACAGGATTTTTCCTAATGTTCCTCTTTCTCTCCCTGTGCTTGTTCCCTGCTTGATCAAACCATGCCCTCTTTTATTGCCATTCTCCAGGCCTATGCACAGTCTTTCAGGCATTTTAGTGATTTCTAATCCTTTTAATCTTGAAGCTGGAATTCAGGATTTAAGCTGTAACAGTGGATTCTTCTCTGACTTGTAGCCTTATTTCCGTCTGTCCAGTTGCCTCTTCTACTGACATGTAGGATTTGTTTGATCTGCATTTGTGTCAGCTCTGGTACAATCTTTGGATACGTATTTTGTCAAATTCCATGAAGTGTCTAAGGAGCATCTGGGACCTCTGTCTCTATAGAGCTGTAGCAAGCCACAAATGCTGCCAAATTTCAAGGCTTTGCTCTGCAACAGGAGTTGCTAGAGATTTTTAGTAAATAACTTAGGCAAAATGACATGTTTTCTCAAGTAATCTTGTCTAAAATCTTTGACACTTCCCTCTGCTGTCCCACCCCCTGCAACTCTAAAAAGATCCAAAGTTGTCACTCATCACTACATACTTTGAAAATAGCTGAATTTCACTAGTGAGGGCATGATCCTATGGACACATGATCCTAGGACAGGTCACTGTCTAGATCACATTGTGTCTTGCAAAAAACCATATTTTCTGGTAAACAATTCTTACTTTCTATGACTATGGTGCCTGTATACCATCCTATCTACATGACACAGTTGCTATTTTTGCAATATTTGTATGAGCTGGCTCTCATTTGCAAATACAAAGCCACAGAGTAAATCTATTAGCTTTAGCCTGGAGCATCTACCTTGAACTTCATTAAGTGTCTTTGCAACCCAGACCTGTATCTGCTAAATGACTCTTCAGAATTTTCTTGTCTTTTAGAGCTGTAGCCACTTAAAAAACAGAGTTACAAAAGCAGTATCAGAAATTCTCCTTAGATTAATGGTTGAAGGGCTTTCTTTAAGATAAAGTGAAGAAATATTACTTTAAATGACAAGAATTTCAGTGTCCCTTGAGAAGGACTCTTGATGATCTGCTCTGTTGGCAGGTCTCCCATGACTGGGCTACTTCTACACTTAGATAGCTCACCATGTAGGTGATGACTTTAAGTCCTTTAAGTATAAGTCCTTTAACTTAGTTATATTTCAAAATTATGCTTTGAAGTTCAAATATTTTTCAAAGGGGAAGGAATATTTTCAGCACTGAGGTTGATGCAGTGGTTTGAAAAGAACAACTAGTGCTTTATAACCATTTCATGCCACCAGTCAGATCATATATAGCCTATATACAGATTTAAAAAAATCCTTTATACATGTAATGTATGAAATTACTGTATAGACCACTTCATCCACATCCATCTGTGTTAGTTCTGGACTGCAAGCTGCATATATCACAGCAGGATTAGCAGCTATTTCCCAATTGTATCATTTTTTCTGCAGTGTAATCACTGAAGCAATACTGAGCTCAGTCATGCCTTCTTTTCCATTAACATTGAGTAAGTTGAGAAAATATAATCACATGTGACAGGTGGAAAGGGAACTGGACACATTCTCTTCACTTGGAGAGATCAAGTGCTGGCATCCCACTCTCACTGCAGTGTAAGAAAAGTCTTTCACTGACTTTGAGAAGATGTGGCCTGAACCCTGCACCATGTTTGTTCACATATCTGAAGACAATAAGGCCATTTTGCATAAAAAATGTATGGCCTATTGCTGGGAATTAGTTTGGGCAGCAGGGGCTTTTCCTTCACTCCACGATCTCAGCATCCCTGCACTTCTGTCTTCCAGTGGCCAAACAGGATAGGGCTGGAGTTACAGGATGAGGTGAGGACTAGGAGGTTAGTGCAAGGGGACTGTGTTTAGAGGTTTCAATGTTGGGTTAGAGATAAGGATTGAAGCCTAACTGAAATGGTCTACAATTACTGTCCCAGCCTCATCACTCTGATGACCTCAATCTCCACAATTTTTTTCTCAAACACTGAATCCTCATCTCAGTGCTCTGAAGTGACCTGAGAAATGCTGCTGTATTGATAGCTGTATCAGTAACCTGGTTACTCATACTGGCTTTATTTGTCATAAATCTTCATAGCAGAAATGTCTTTTACCTATTTTCTAAAAGTAAGGAAGAAAGTGATGCTAAATATTTAGGCCTGCATCATGGTAATCATTATGCAGGTCAAACTAAAGGTGAATCTTTGCCACTTCACTTTCAAGGTGACATTTTTAGGGTCATAGAAGTGTCAGTTGGAGATATGTCTGAAGACCATCCAGCCCAGCCTCTGGTGAAAACAACAGGAATAAAACAGGCATCCAAGCAATTATTACAGTCCATTGATAATGGGACACTGCAATACTGAAGCAAGTGAATGGCAGCATTTTCACAAAATTCCCTGTGGGAAAAATCCATTCTGAGGGAAGCAAGAGGTTTCATATGACAATGTACAAATGAAGAAACCAGGTTTTGGAAGACAGAGAAATCTGGCATATGGGATCAAACCCAACAAGGCAAAAAGTTGGTTTATGAGTTTTCACTGGGCTCCTCTCTGCTAAACAGTCTGGCTGAATCAAACTGCCAAAAAAGATGAGAACTAGGATGGATGAACATCAGATAGCTTGTGTGTGAGTGGAAGAATCAGATGACTGATCCTAAGATAGAAAGGGAAAGCCTAGGTATTTGATTATGTACTAGAGAGTTGAGAAAGGAGGAAGACTGACTGACAACTTTATTACAACTACAACTGAACTTTCTAGTATGGTAATGAGATGAGTTCAAAGCCATATAAGACACCTACTGTGGTTAAAATCTGTATCAGTTTGCTTGCTAGGAGGTAAATCACAGAGTCACAGAATCTTAGGCTTTGGAAGGCACCTCAAAAGATCATCCAGTCCAACCCCCCTGCCAGAGCAGGATCATCTAGAGCACATCACACAGGAACATGTCCAGGCAGGTTTTGAAAGTCTCCAGAGGAGACTCTACAACCTCTCTGGGCAGCCTGTCCCAGTGCTCTGTCACTCTCACAATAAAGAACTTTTTCCTTGAATTGCAGTTTATTTGATAGTTAAGGCTGTTTGTGATAAATATATATTAATTCAACTAAATCAGCTGTAAGGTGGATTTTAGTTTAGTTGCCCTAACCTTTAGGGTCAGGCAAGACTTGTCAAAATCTAGACAAGAATAAGAGGAATGATGCATTACTTTATCGAAGATTTTCCAGTGATACTGATTTTTGCTGTGTTTTGGCATGCGAAAAACATTAATTGGTATGTCTAATAGTGCCTCTGTAAACTAGAAAATAAACATTGTTATGCATCTTCTCTTTATAGATAGGATCATATCTTGCCAATCAAAATTCAGTTGATTCCTGATAGAAATAAAAAAGGGAGAAGGTAGTGATACGAAAATTTAAACTGCTTGGAATTTGATTGAATTTCCTATAAATCCTAGCTGAAAGTGAGTGTGAACTAGCTTGAACAGGGTTACAGTAATGTATCTTAAGCTAGCCAGAACAGTGAACGTAATAGGCAATGAATAACAGCAATCTATCTGGAAATTGGTATTAGGGAGACTTTTATTAAATGTCTCCTTGTTTAAGCACTCAGAGAGGGTATTTATAAAAATGTAATGAAATCTGAGGGAAGAACTGAAATGACAGATGCTCATAATAGTTGAAGCACATAATAAAATGGCAATTTTAAGAAAGTGCAAAGTTACAATATGACAAAATAAAGTGAATGTTGGCAAGGGAAAAAGTTAGAATATATATCTGGAGAGGATCTCAGTAATGTATTATAAAAATGCATATGCTAGTGGGAAAAGGCTCACATGAGAAGCAGGTGTAGTGAAGGTGATCTAGGGTGACAGAAATGTGGTAGAAAGCAACATGTTTATGATGTGACCTCAAAGAGAACACATTCAAAGTTGATTTGCCATGAAAAGCATCTAAGGTAGGGAACCCTTCTTTTTATGGCACTGGTGTGACAACTAAGAGCAATTTATTATCAAAGAAATAGGAAATCTTAGGAATTTCAAAGACTCAGATTGGAGCTGGGCAAATGAATTTAAAATTTGTATGTATCACTGTTACAAAGTCAAATGCTCCTTCATCTTCTTTTTAGGTCTTCTCTCATGTACCGTTTTCAGGTACTGTGTTTCTTGTTTTTATGTACTTTCATCTGGAATTATGCTGTTCTTCAGCATTTAGAACTGTGCAGTACACCAAATAGCAATACTTTTAACCCTGCACTTGGTCATCTGCAGGTTTTTCCTTCAATAACTGAGACCAGTGAAACTGCATTGATACAGAAGTTTCGTCCAACAGAGTACAGCTTTAATCCTAACTGCAGTACAAAAACTTGAAAAAAGGCCTGGATTAAAAAAAATATATTTATTTTTCATAACCAGTATTACCATAATTAACTTAAGATATATCTTTGTTTCTTCAAATGTTTAGACAGTCCGAGATGCATTAGGCCTGACATGCTCATTCTGTATGGATCAGTCTGCTACATAAGAAAATCAGTAGTCCTTGAAAATGTCGTCTGGTTCTTCAGTAGGAGTTTTTATTTTCCTGAAGTCTTTATTGCAATTTCCTACTGTGATTCCCCTCATTCCCCAAACCAAATTGCTGATCCCAACATGCACTGTTTGCGTCCATATTGTGTGCTGTGTACTAATAATTGGGCTTTCTTCCCAAGGTAAGATTTGCAGGGAGAGGTGTATTTTATATTAAAAAACAAAACAAAACAGTCTTGTCTTACTTGCCCCTAGAAGCTTTACCGACTGGTTAAAGGGGGGTGATTCTCCCCCACTAGTCTGCTCTCATGAGACCCCACCTGGCGTATTCTGTCCAGTTCTAGGGTCCCCCAACACAAGAAGGACATGGACGGCCGGAGTAGTCCAGAGGAGGGCCACAAAGGTGATCAGAGGGCTTGAGCACCACTCCAATCAACCAGGCTGAGAGAGTTAACGGTTGTTGAGCCTGGACGGAGAAGGCTCAAAGGAGATCTTGTAGCAGCACTTACAGTACCTGAAGGGGGGTACAGGAGAGCTGGAGAGGGACTTTCTACGAGGGCATGTACTGAAAGGATAAGGAGGCACCGTTTTAAAATGCAAGAGGGTGGATTGGGATTAGATACTAGGAATAAATTCTTTATTGTGAGGGTGATGAGACACTGGAACAGGTTGCCCAGAGAAGCTGTAGGTGCCTCCTCCCTGGAAATGTTCAAGGAAAGGTTGCACGCAGCTTTGAGCAATCTGATGTAGCTGGTGGTGTCCCTGCCCAAGCAGGGGCTTGTCGCTAGATGATCTTTAATGCCGGAGCCCCTGGCATCCCTCTCCAGTCAGGGGGGTGCTCACACACTGTCCCCCCGCACAGGACTGGGGCCGCTGGCAGCCATGGAGACGGCGCTGCTGGGCGGCACCGCGGAGACCTTGTGATGCAACCGGTGTCACACAGGGGCCCGCCCTGGCACCCCGGTACCGGAGCCGCTCTCGCCGCCGCTATTATGGGAGGGGCTCTCGCCGGTCCAGGTCAAGAAGGCGCCGGTACAGGAGGAGGAGACGCAGACGCCGCTACTGAGCGACCCCAACTCCGGAGCGAGAGTCCTCAAGGCCCCCAGCCACCACCGTCTCTGTGCTGCCGCACCACCGTGGCCCTGGCTCCAATAAAGCAGCAATGATCACGCAACAGTCGTGTGTGTCCCTGGTGTCCCTGTGTGCCAGCTGCATGTCCCCCGGGGTTGTGTCCCGTGGGTGGGCATCTGTGTCTGCTGGGGTGTCCCATGGGTGTGCACATCCAGGGCCAGCCCATGTCTCCAGGGATGGAGTTGCCTGGACCTGCCGGCTCTTGTGCTGGGTCTGAATCACACCTCAGTGTCCCTTGCCCATCTCCATGGCTGAAGATGTATCTGTCTGCAGTCTACAGTCCATGGTTGTGGAGGTGTTTATCTGCAGCCCTCAGATGTCCACTGGGGAGCAGACAGTCCCCTGCAGCCCATGGAGTTCCATTACGGATCAGATGGCATCACAGTGGGATTGAGTGCACCCTCAGCAAGGTTGCCAGCGGTACCAAGTTTTGTGGTTCAGTAGCCATGCTGGAGGGCATGGCAGGCATCTTAAGTTATCTTTAAAGTCCCTCCCAATCCAAACCATTCTGTGAATCTATGATTCTGTGATTATCAAGCCGGTGCTACTACTATATGCATCACTTTAGCCTGCTCCCTGAGATCCTGAAACATGGCAGTAGACTAAGTAACTAGCATAGTGTTATGCAGCTGTATAGGCAAATTTAAAATTTGTGGAAAGTAATTGTCTGGGAGGTATGTGCAACTAATTTGATTGATGAAAGGAAAAAATTTTCCCAGAAAAGTTTCTAAGTTGGATGAAGATTTAGGACGTAAGAAAATGAAACAAAAACCCCCCAAACAAACAAACAAACCCCCAAATAATAACACTGAATAGTTTAAGATTATTAAAATTTTGCACAAGTGACAGGAATGTCAAAGTAATTAATCTATGAAGAATTTTCCTTGTTTGAGGAAATAGATTATCTCAATACCTGTTACATTTGTTAACTTAGATTCAAAGACTATAAACTATTCTGTTTGGTGAATTCAAGAGCGCATAAAATAGGAGTGAAGCTTAAGAATTTAGGAAAAAAATGTAGTTGTTAGGATTGTTCTCCATAGATTCTGTAATACTAATGTGCATGTATTGAAATTGCTTATGGCAGGTTGAAAATAAACAATGTAAAAAAACCCAAAAACCAACACAAACAAACCAAAACTCAGAGCTTAGCTGTGTAATTCCTTGCCTCAGGCTGTTGCAAATGCTAGAAGTTTGCTGGTATTCAAAACTGGGTGAAGTAACAGAAGAAAAAAATATCTAGGACTATTAAAAAAAATGCCAACTGTGTTTCAGGAAATTTCAGAACAAAGAGCTGAAACCTGGGAGGCATTTCTTGCAAAATATATTTCTCTCATTTTCTTTGTACTTTTCCCTGGGAATCCTTGAATCAGCCGTTACCAAGTGCAGCATATTAAACTAGACACATCTTTCAGGTGACATTTTATGGTTTGTCCCTTTTTCTCACTGCATCTTTTTAAACCTAAAGCTGTTATTCTGTTTAAACTTGGCAAGTGATTCTCACCATTGCAAATCCTCCCCTTCAGCTCCCAGGAAATACCAGCAGGGCTCATGGATGTGGTCATTGAGTCCATGTGATCCATAAGACAAAGAGAGACCTGTTTTTCATTAATTGGTCTCATTGAAAAGGAAGGTATTTTCCGGGAAGAATGATACTGCAAATAGACAAGTTAACTTTGCTTTAGTATGCACTTTTGGGAAATAAAAATGTATATTATTCTGACATCTTGTCCAGCCCTTCCTTGCAAGTTTCCATTTGCTTGTGTTCCTGACCTCTTAAAAAATTGACATAGAGTTATGCATGAGAACTAGCTCTAGAAATTGCTTGACTTAGAGAAAAACTGCTGGTCTATTCAGCCCTGATATTGCTTGAGGAATAGTGTGCTTTATTTTGAATAAGATAGCATAGCTCTGCTGAGTGCCTATAAATTCTCATCTTTTTAGCCCTACAGTAGGGCACAATTGTCCTTTAATCTTTGCTAGAATTATTTCATAGACAATTCTTTGTTGTACTTCACAGATTTATTTTTCACTAATTCCATCTGTATTGCTACAGTGAGAGAAAACTTCTGGCATTTTGTCCCCAGGAGTTTCAGGAAAGAAAAAAAAAATAGTAAACTTTTAGGTTAACTCCTTCTGTCTTTCCTGAAATGTTGTGACGTATTAAAATCAGATTCGTGATCTTACCAGCAACCCATCCTCTTGCTTTCTTAATAGAATATCATCTTCATTCACAAAATAGAACTGAGCTAAACTATAAAGTGAGTTGAACTGAACAGTTAGTGAGGACTCATCTGAAAGAAATGGGGCACTGAGTGAAGCACAGGGATAGACTCTATCTTCTAAACTGAAGTTTCAGACTAATTTTTCGTGTTCTCAAATTCTTTAGTCTGAACTGTGTTGTTTGCAAACCTTTTGTTTCTTGTTGCAATGGAAAGAATGAAAAATTTTTATTGGGGTTGTCAAACAGAACTGTCTGGGGTCTGCTGTATTGTCAATGATAAATAAACAGACCATTTTCTGAAGAGAAATGTGTTGTGGAAACAGAGATTGCCTCAGTATACCTTTGAGGTTAGCATTTTTTAAAACAGAAGATTCATTAATTTTTGAGGGGTTAGTGGTAGGGTTAATTAAACCATCCTCAGAAAAACCTGTATTCCCTTTTTATACAATGCTCTTCAATGTAATTGAAATCTAGAGTGAAGGTGTATATGGAAGATAGATATGTAGATTGAGTTCCAGTTTTGGACAACTGGAGAAGTTTCAAGGGAACCCTAAGTTCTAGTTCCTAGTGTGCTATGATGGTCTACTGAAAATCTACCTCTGGAATAGTACTTCCAAATATACAAATACATGTTTTTCAAAATCAGTGAGTAGAGTTCAGGGTGAAAATGTTCTCTGTGTACTGTAGGTAACATTTGATCAGTGAATACATAACTTTCTAGACCTTTCTTCGCAGGCAGAGAAGATTTCACACAGAAAGGTAAAAATCTGGTGTTAATCAGAGAAAGGTCAGTGGTTTAGAGTAATCACTAGTCTGATCTGACATTCCACACTGCCATCTCCTTACTGCTGTGTACTGTAGTAGAGCTTATGGTATTCTAATACGTTGAAACACTGCAAAAATAAATCTCTCTAGACAGGTAATTCAGATGGAAACAAAGATGGGGAGTAGTAGAAAGGAGGAGAAATGCTTCTCTAATGGTGTCAAAACACTTTAAGAGCTCTCAAGTGTCCATTAAAGAACCATGAAGAGATTGGAATAAAACCCCTACAGACCAAATTGATTTTTCAAGGCCAAACTATTCTGGTCAGACAACCAACAGATCCACCTGAATGTGGTGGGTGCATCCTGCCTGCAGCTTTTCAATCTAGCCAGTAGTAAAAATATCCACTGGGAGTTGTATTTTTTCATACAAAATTGCTAATGAAAAGAAAACATACTTAGGCTGGCAAAAACGGAATTGTTAGATGAAGTGATTATTTCCATTAGCTGTCAGACTCTTTCCTCTCCCACTGCTAGCGTAGCTGCTCTTGAATGCTCCCATTAAATGACTTGGGATTTAGTTCCTGCCGAGTACCTGAGAGAGGCCTGCACAGTGTGGACTATACCCTCCATGCTCTGCTCCTGCAGAGCAGCTTGTGTGCTGGTTTGCAAAAGGGGTGGAGCAGAGTGGAAAGCTGAACATGCAAGAGGGCAAATAAGGACTGCTGAGTTCCTATGTAGTTAGGAGCAAACATTATCCCAAGCAATTTCTTTCATCGCTGGTCTCATAGGATGATAATACCACAAAATAAACAATCACAACATAGTAATAAGCAGCATTGTCACTAGACGGTCAACTGGCACTCATAAATGTTAGTTCTGTCTGTGCTGAAATGTTACAACTTACACTGTATGGCAGATAAAGATACTCACTGTCAAGCCCTGAAGCTGCCTGCAGGCCTAGTGTTTGATTAATCAGAAAACATTTATTTGAGCAAGCCATCAACCCGTACCCATCTAGGTACACTTCCAACAAAAAGAAATAGGGGGCTAGCGAAATCGTGCCTCATTTCCTCTGAGCTCGCCAACCAAACCAAGGATCCAGCAGTGGAGTACAGATAGGGCCTCCTTGCTCCATGTATCCAGGATACAAAGACCATTTGAGCACTGAGGCTGCTGAGTACCTGAGAGAGGACTGCACAGTGTGGACTATACCCTCCATGCTCTGCTCCTGCAGAGCAGCTTGTGTGCTGGTTTGCAAAAGGGGTGGAGCAGAGTGGAAAGCTGAACATGCAAGAGGGCAAATAAGGACTGCTGAGTTCCTATGTAGTTAGGAGCAAACATTATCCCAAGCAATTTCTTTCATCGCTGGTCTCATAGGATGATAATACCACAAAATAAACAATCACAACATAGTAATAAGCAGCATTGTCACTAGACGGTCAACTGGCACTCATAAATGTTAGTTCTGTCTGTGCTGAAATGTTACAACTTACACTGTATGGCAGATAAAGATACTCACTGTCAAGCCCTGAAGCTGCCTGCAGGCCTAGTGTTTGATTAATCAGAAAACATTTATTTGAGCAAGCCATCAACCCGTACCCGTCTAGGTACACTTCCAACAAAAAGAAATAGGGGGCTAGTGAAATCGTGCCTCATTTCCTCTGAGCTCGCCAACCAAACCAAGGATCCAGCAGTGGAGTACAGATAGGGCCTCCTTGCTCCATGTATCCAGGATACAAAGACCATTTGAGCACTGAGGGAATGAAAGGAGAAGCAAGAGGCTAGGAATTTTCTGGCTGGAAGGGAAAGACGGACAGGAAAAGTGATGGGAATGCCAGGAAAAGATTAAGGAATTACTATTTTAGGGTTTGTCGTTTAAGTATTAGTTTTTCTACCAAGAAATCAGGGCTATAAAATGCAATTCTGAAGAGGCAGATTTAAAAACACAGAGATTTTTCTTCATACCTTGTATAATGAAACTGGAGAGCTCTGCTACAACATGCTGCAAAGGCCAATGTTTACATGGATGCAGAAAAGCAACTAGAAACTTCACAGATGAAAAAAGAGCTGCTGATCTGTCATTGAGAGCAGCTAATCACAAATATATTACTTCAAACCCCATAATTTCTTGCACCACAGACAACTTCTAACCATATGACTATATGGAGAAGAATAAATATGTTTGCTGTCTTACAATCTTTCGTAGGCATTTGCTGTTTCCCACTGTCAGAACAGCTGGATGTTGGGTGAGGCTATCACTATGCAAGCTAAGTGTTTCCCTGGTATGAGTTTCTAATGGGATGGACTCAGAGCTCAAAACTGTAACAAATGTAATGAGAATATTCCCTATAGGTTTCAGTGATACTTCACACAGCTGTTGGTGTACTTATGTTCTGGCATGTTTATGGCTGCAGCCCTTTAGGTCAGGGCTGTGGGGTGCTGAGAGAGTATTAAGGGACAAGAAGTGAACTACAGTGAGGGGAAAGTTAGAACTGAATTATGGGGCTGCTGGCACATGAAGTCATCTGTGCTCTTACTGACATTTTGCAAGGTCAATGAAGAATCGTTAAACTGAGCTGTCTTGGAAACACCAGCAACAGAAAGCTCAGCCGTTGCTTATTTCCTTCAGTATGGATTTATTCATGTGTGTCAAGATTCTGGAAAGCTGCCAGTAAAATTTCTATCTAGAGTCTCCAAGGGTTGGCATCTTCCAAAGGTAAATCTTTTTTCTGACTCTTAATTCAGTTTATTTATTAGACATCAAATGTCCTAAGTCGCAAAGTGATAAACCAGATATCTAGCAGCTTCCCAGATAATTTTTGAAGAAATCTGTTTTTGATTTCTGCTGCATTGATTTCTACTTTTCTTCCTATTAGAGAAATTGCTTACCACCTACACCTTAGCAGTACTGTTGATACTCCAGGTACTACATTTCTTCTAAACTTGATTTCTTTGCAATGCTGAGAGTGCTTCCTAGTTTTTATATCATGAAAGTTTTATCCTGTTTTTTTTTTGTTGTTGTTGTTTGTTTTTTTTCCAATTGCCTTGGATATGTTTATATGAAGTAAAGATATATTTCTCAGAGGAACTTGGTAGAGGGAATTAGATAACTCAGGTGAACATTTGTTACACAAGTGTTGATCATGAGTAAGATCTCTAAATAGCTTATCTCCCCCCTCTCTTTCCATTACCATCTATACAATATCTATGATGATTAATTTCTAATAGCTATATATAATCATGCCTGCAATATGAAAGATGTCTGCAAGGTTCTCCTACAAAACTAGATAGTACAGTGAAAAACAAAAAAGGAACCAAGATCTCTGCATTTTATTTCCACTAATGCCAGAGGCCATTTTTGCTTTGCCTGTACAGAGCACTTCATGATACCGTTTATTAGATACATGTAAATGTTCCTTCTTTTTTTTTCCTTTATAAGGTAGGTACAAATTTTGCAGTTTCCTCAGGAAATCAATGACAACATTGATATTTTTCTATTTTGTTTTCCTTCTTTAATATACCATAGTGTCATTGATGTAATTTCTGATGAAGTTTTCAATAATTCATTACTATTCATCTCCATTAGACAATAAAAGAGAGCTCAGGGAGAGAAAGTTGTCTCACTGAAGTTGGATTTGTTTTTTTTCCCAATTGAATATGACTGGCTTCCTTGGATCTACAGATGTAAACAGTGATTAAAATGCCTCATGCATTTCAGTATTACAGTTAACCTAGGTATTAGTCACGAAGCAAAAAAGACTGTAATATAAATGAATAATAGTAAAGTAATTTAGCAGCTCTCCTTTTTGCACACACATTTAATCTGTTTCTGAAGGTTGAAGCTGCTATCTCAGAACCATTCTGTTTGCCTGCTTATGTTTATTCATGTATGAATGACTGTGGAATTACTGCACAAAGTAAAAAAGCTCTTTTTTTAATGCTTTTTCCTACTGTGCTCACAGACCCTAGTTTGGAAAATAAAGTTTATGGGAAATTGAACAAAGTTTAACGTGATCTATTTTTGCTGTTCTCTCTGGTCGAGTGATGTGAGTGGTCTCCATTGATTGATAACAATGCTTGTGTTCCTTCCAAACATTTCAGATAGATAGAAATGTAACATTATTACGGTATGCTGGCCTCCAGTAGGCATCCTTAGCTTAAAATAGGCTCCATTGCAGAGTCATTGCCAGTAGCAAGTACCCTTTTTGCTTGATTTTGTTAAATAAGTTTTTAGAAACAATTCTTTATATAGATAAAGATCTTGATAGTTTAAGTTCTGTGGACATTCTTATTGATTCCATTCTGCACTTGTGCTGAAGTATATTACTTTCCTAGAAAAGCCATAGGAGATTTGAGTGAAATTTTGAATGCTGTAGATGTTGTCAGCTTGACATGGTGACAAATTTGCAAGACTCCCTGCAGGGTCTGAGCTAATTTTAGATTTAATTACAAAGATGCATTTAACTGACTGTGTCTAATTAACATCAGAAGGTACAAGTGGAGTTTTTTATAATACTGGAATTCATAAAAGCTACTTTATTTTTTTGGTTTCAGTCTAAAACAATCCATCTGCAGTATCTCAAAATCAACTGGATACTAAAAAAAGTAATCTCTTCCTAGCTGCATGTACTATTATCCAACCATTGTTCTAGTAAAGCACGAAATTAGCAGAATTGTGCTATCATCTACATTGAGAAGTAACCATTATGGTAAGAACTTACAGGATACTGTCCTGTATTATACATCCGATGACAGGCATTGACTCAAAATGTAAACAGCACTTTTGTATCCTTAAGAAAACATGGAAATATAATGGAATATTGCTTCTGTTGAAACATTTATCCAGTTCAAACAGAATTGATATATGTATAGTTCCAAAACAGAAATCAGCTTGTAGTAATGAATTCAATTACTAAGGATGAAATTCATTAATTCTTTTTGAGCAGTGCCTGCTGATGATCTTGTGAAACATAGTCGAAAATACATGTGCAAACACAAATGTGCTTAAGATGCTCAGGTTCAGCTTCTTATATTTTAAGAGAAAAAATGTTTATGCAAACATGGTAACACACACTGACATTAGAATTTGCTACCAGTCATGCAGAAACACTCCGGTGAGTCTTTTGCAGCTTGTGAAGTGTATGAGCCAAACTATACAGAATGCTGTACCACGACTTTTTCTGTTTAAATCCTCATCAGCTCCACAGTGCAATTCACCCATGCATCAGCAAATGGATAACTTGAGGAAGGGAAGATGGGAGCTTAGCAGGAAAAAAGAAAATTGGAGATATTTGGTGCTGGCTTGTTTTGTTTTCTCTGATGTTTTGCTTTGTGCATTTCTTTAATGTCTGGTTGGAAATCGGAGCAGTGGGCACGATTCTGAATGACTGACAGGACTGTGTGTGGTAGAAGTAAAAAGAACTAATAGAATCAGAGCCTTAAGCAGCATTTAGCCTGTTCGTAACACTTTTACAGAGAGATGTCTTGGATGCTGTCAGTTACTTAGGTGTTAAACTTCACAGTAATGCTTTCCTTATTTTTTCTCTGAGGGCTAGCAGACAGAAGTCATGCTGTGTGAAGTATCAGTAATGACAGCCAGTATTCAATCACAAACAAAGCAATCATGGGGTTAGCTGGTAGCAGAAGTGTCTCCCAGGAATCCTTGCTTAATGCAGGTCATGTGGCAGATTACCCCAGTGAAGTACCTTATTCATATAAGAACAATCTTATTTATGCATGAGCAAAAAAATGTATTCCCAGTTCCAGATTAGGATGGAAACAGGTATTTTTGATGCTCATGTAGTAGCTGTGGCCAGCAAAGACAATCACACTTGATTTCACTTATCTGTAAGATGGGTGTCTATATCAAAGTTAATTTTCTAAGCTCCCCATGTAGTATAAAGTCAGAGGATTCAGCTTCTCCAGGGTCCTGTGTTTAAACAGAGCTGAGTCATCCCCAAGAGGATCCTGTTGCTCCAGTCTGATTCCAGAGTTTTGATGAACACCTTCAGAAACAGCTACAGTCAAGTGGGGAGTCTTGTCCACTTAATGAACTGAACCCAAATATACATTATTGTTTTCATTCCTTTCAAAGAAGGGAATCTTCTACCTCAGTACTCAAGTTTGTAGTATTGGCCTAATCTTGCAAGAATTCAATCATGTGTATAATAGTTTTTTAGATAATAGTGTAGATTTTTTTTCCTTGTGGTATGCTTAATGATGGGTGGAAAGATGAACAGCAGCAAACATATTGGCAAGGTTACATATTGCTTGCAATATAGGGAGGTCTAGAAGGTAAGAATGATTCTTTACTGGAAGAGTATAAAACTACCATTTATTTGACTAATAACTCCAATTATTTATTTACCATTTACTTGATTTAATTTTTAAAATAATAAAAATCGTACTTAATTCAGAGAGAAGCAGACCATTTCCTTGCATAATTTTTAAACAATCAGTATAATTCCAGTTGTCTTAGTGATGATATTTACTGAGAGGACCAAAACTCCAGGTGATGATTTTGTTTAAATTAGTTGATTGTGCTAGTAATTATTCTTATTGCTTGTTTTGTCATCTTTATCTATTGTTTCTGTAAATATTCAGAAATATTTGTGGGCTCTTTTCATGTTGGCTATTGTGTATAACAGAAACAGTTTGTTTTAGTTTTCGCTTCTTTCATTTTGCATGTGTAGCAGTAAATATGGAAGCTGCCTATAAGAGAAAGGAAGGTTATTTTTCTGTATGATGCTGCTTTAACTTCCAGGTGCTTCCATAGAATGCCAGGTTGTAAGTGACCTCAAGGATCAGCTTTCAGCAGCTTCTCACAGGAACCACCTCTGTGGCCCCTCCCCTGCTCCCAAAATCCTACCACACTGACCCAACACACCTGAATAGCTTTTGCCACTCTTATCTTTGCAATGCTTTTAATTTACTGTGGATATATTTCCAACTAGAAAAGGTATTATTTCAATTTATAATATAATGTAACTTGTCAGTTTCTTGGACAAGGCTGAGAAATTGCACTGTGTGTGTACATGTAAGAAACTACCAGCTGTTCTTCAGGTTGTAAAAATTCATATTTAGCATTAGGGTATACTTTGCTAGATTTGGAATTTTTTTTAAGCCTCTAGTCTAACTCCCATGTGCAATCCAGGGCAAACTTCAAAGTCTGGGGGAATTGCTCAGGGCCTTGTCTAGCTGACTTTTGAAAATATGCAAGGGTGGCGATCCCACAGTTTATCTGGGCCCCTAATGCCGTGCCTGACGATCATCAGCATGAATTTTGTGAATTCAGGCAGAGTTTCTCTTGCTTAAACTTTTAACAGTTTTCTTTTTCTTGGAAGAGTAAGTAATGCACTGATCTTAACTGTTATCAATAATGCTGACTCAGAGTATAAATATACTTGCCAAATCCTGTATTTCATTCTTCACTATATGTGGTAAAAGAAGTCTTGAAGAGTATAATTTACAAAGCATCTGATGAACAATACCTAAAGACTCCACTATTTTATTTAGACTCTACTATTCAGATGTGGGATGCTGCATTTGCAATGCTGATTTAATTGAAATGGATTCAAACTGGGTTAATATCACTAGTCAACTTTTCTAATCATTACAGAATCACAGAATTTTTGGAGTTGGAAGGGACCTTAAGGATCATCGAGTTTCAACTCCCCTGTATGGGCAGGGGCACCTTCCACTAGAACAGGCTGCTCAGAGCCCCCTCCAATGTGCCCTTGAACACCTCCAGGGATGGAGCCCCCACAACATCTCTGGGCAGCCTGTTCCAATGTCTCACCACCCTTACACTGAAGAATTTACACCTAAATCTCTCTTCTTTCAGCTTAGAACCATTACCCCTTGTCATCTCACTGCAAGCCCCTGTAAAAAGCCCCTCCCCAGCTTTCCTGTAGGCCCCCCTCAGGTACTTTGTCTCTCTGATCTGCATCTTGTGGGCCATCAACATGAGAGTTGTGAGGAGAGGGATTGCCAGTGAAGACTGAGGCAAAAAAGTTGAGAACCTCAACCTTCTCCTCGTCTGTTGTTACCACATATTACATTACTTTGTGTACATTCCCCACTGTATTTTCTTCCTTTAATGTTAAAAAGTAAATCTCATTTCAGAATATGTAGTCTATTAGATTTCTGCTGTACAATGATTTGGATTTTGTAAACTAGTTTTCTCATCCTCACATTCTTGTATTTGGGGATTACATTAAAATGTCCATTGCAAACACAAGAGAAGGCAAACACAGATCTTTTCTTGAGAAAGCAGATCCAAACTACACAGCTACTCTGTACTGTTCTGAAAAGAAATAAGATTATATTTAGCTCAAATAATAATCTGGGGATTTTCCTGTTTATTTTGGTGTGAATTCTGAAAGGCTGAAGCCTCTTCTGCATTCTTTCTCTAGGTAAGTTAATTTGCAAGTAGCAAGATATGAGACTCCTCTATAGCTTGCCACAGCACTATATATCCAATTAAAAGAAGTCATACCCTTAAATGTCTCAGATAGACAAGTCCAAACTGAGATCCAAGTCTCATCACTATTCAGAAACAGCTGTAATTATTTAAGTCCTCATTGCATTTCAGCCACACGAGTGGATTTTACCATAGGTTGGCTGGCTTAGCTTAAATTGCTTTCACTTGTTTTCCTTGAGCTGATAATTACTTATTCAACAAGTATGTCAATGAGAGCAAGATGTACTGTTCCTAAAGAAAAAAGGGCCTTTACTACACTCACAATGAATATCACAAGTAGCTTCACAGTTCTTCCTTGATAGACAACTTTTTTTTTTTTTTTACTTGAAGTAAAACTGTATGACAATAAACATGTAGAAATGTAAAAATACATTAGAATTTAATTTAACATCTTCAACATCATAAATTCTGACAAAACCAGTATGCAGCCATCACAGGTGTGAACTCAAGGAAGAAATCTTTCACAGCTGTAAAAAATCTCTCTCAATTGTCCCTCCAAGCACAAGACAGAAAGCTGTAGGTAACAAGTCAATTGCTGGAGAATGTTAGATTTGTTTTAATAAATTGCAGAATATAAATTGGAGTATCAGGATAAAACAGTTTGTCATCTCACAAGAAATCCTAAGTGTGAAGTATTGTGAATTAGGAATCATAACCATCATCAATTTTTAAAATGTTTTGATTATGAAAAAATAAGATTGTATACTGTTTAGTTATTCTTTGGCATCCATTTATTATTGCTTGGGAACAACCTCTTACCTGTCTTTTGGAGGAAAAGTTTGCCCCTTCTGTTAAATGAGAGTTACAAGGTGCTCCCCAGCTTCTGAGCAGTGCAGGGAGCAGGAGGTGCCCAGAGGGACAGGAAAAGAGTGAAGTGAGATGTTGCAGCAGCATGGAGGAAGAGGCAACTGTGATCAACTCTGCAGCTCCACCAGGAACCATATTGCTTATAGGCTGTGCACAGTGGTGAGAGCCAGCTGGTGTGGTACAAATCTGTTGACAAGAACACAATTTCCTGCTTTTTCCAGGGTAGAGGCTGGAAAGATGGATGCGTGTCTTCTTGGCGACCCCAGCACGTTTTAAAACTAACTGCCCCTTCCTCTGCCATTGGGAGTGGACTTAGGAGAAGAATGTAGGTGCTGAGCTGGTCTGTCATCCCTGGATGGAAAGCTGACTCTGACATTAAGCAGTTAGAAAAGCTGAATAAACCTCTCTTTATCTTCCTGTGACCATAAATGATGTGCAGACTGCTTCAACAAGCAGTCAGGGCTCCTATACAGGAGCAGATCTTTGTCCTCACATTTGTGAGAAGAATAGGACTTCACTCTTTTCCTGCCCCTCTGGCCACAAAATATGTATAGATTTGGCTTCCTACTTACAGAAAATAAATATACAATATTCCCACATCTTTGCATAATTATGTATGTAGGGATAATAGGGCATTGTCAACAGTTTTATTTATATTCAAAGACAGCAATTTATCAGGGAGCAGGAAACCTTCCCTGAGCATTACTAGTTCTGAGCTGATGGACTTAATATGAGTGAGTTTTACTAGGGAAGAGAGAAGCTGCTGCTTTATTTTAACAAAAAAATCTCTTTAGCATACTGTGGGTTTCATTAAAATACACTGAATTGCCTGGAGCTAATTCAAAGCAGCAGGTGGAGAGCAGAAGGAACGGCAATCTGGGCCACCTGGGTGGGGGTCATTAGTGCACCTGGAGGGACATGTGGGGTAGTTCTAAGCTGGGCAGGAGAGCAGGACTAAGTAGGATTTGTCGTTTGGTGCCTCAGAGGTTCTTATTCCTCAGAATGATGGATTGTTCAAGTTACTTGCTTTGGGATGCCAGCAGGGTAGAAAGTAGGTTACTAAAGAAGCTGAAGAAGCAGGAAGCATGTGGAGAAGAGAGTTGTGTTCCTGTCTGACCCTCAAGGTTCTGAGTCAATTGTGATCTTCTTATTGCCGTGATTTCTTCTGACCCCTGTGGAGAACCAGGGCAACTTTCAGCAGTTTTCTTCCTATTAATGGTAAGTGTGGCCTTTGAAGGGCATAAGGTTCTACTACTACCATATCGGGTGTTTAGAGGATATACATAACTAAAGCTGAATTAGCTTGCTTTTCTTGATGTTTCTGCTAACAAGAGCTTTCCAAGTGTTTTTATTTTTTTAAATAATAGGGTTGTTAAAGCATGTTAATCAACAGCGAAGGCATAGCTTTGGAATGGAGCAATTGGAGAATTTTTCCTCAAAGTTAGCACACTTCTGGCACTTGGAACAGACTCTCTGCACATCCTGTAATTCAAATCTGTTTAAGTTATACCAAGTACTTTGCTGGGAATTTCTGGTAGTGTTTTCCATGTGTGCATAAAACTAGCTTTACCCTCTGCATAGCTGACTGTATTTAAAATACTCCTCTTGATTAGGAAAGAAACTTGTTAAAAACAAAAAAAAAACTTGCAATAAATTCTGTCCTAGGCTTTTGCACTTGTAATACATGTAAATGTAATCCTACATTGCATCTTACAACTAAAGCTTCTTCTAGTTTTAACTTTTTCCAGCTAAACATCTTCAACTTGTTGCAAATCAAGTATCAGTGGCAATTAGGTAGTTTTAAGTTATTTGCTGTAAGGTCTTTATAGCTCAGAATGTGGGTTGCCATCAGGTCTAGAAGAGTACAAGTTTAAACAGTTGCAGCTGACTTATTCTACTACTGTTCCCTTAATCAGTGCTGTGATGGTGTCCCAGCAGACTCCTGACTTACAAATTATTTCTTTTTGTGTCAGCCAGAGAATCCTGACTGCAGAGAGGTGTGGTGCTTAAGTATGCCAAGTGTTACACATACTAGATTTTAAAGTTTTCCTACTGTTGCTGAAGAGTTTCATATACTACTACAAGTACCATGTAGCTAGCCACCTGTCTTACCTTCTCACTTTGTAACAGAAGAAATAATTGCTTTTTACTAGCATATGTGATTTGGCTCTGAAGCAGTCACTTTATGATTAGAACGTGGCAAATTTTAGTACTTTTTAATTAATAACTTTAAATACAAAGGTAATACCAACAAATTTTAGTCAGTTTACTATTCAGTTCACTGTATGTGAATTATTGCCATAGCTGGGAGTTTATGATGATAAAGTTCACAAGCTTTGCTTGTTTCATTTTTGTTCTTGTTCTTTTAATTTACCCAAGGATTGTATAGCAAATAACAGTAATTGTTACATGTATCTTGTCAATGCCAAGTTGCCTTTGTATAATTAGACAATGTTACAGTTGCAAGAAGTCACATGTGGGAGGTGTTGGAACTGCATTGTAGACATCTTCATGTCCAAAGCATATTTGATCAAGTAAGGGGTATTGTCAAAGTCTGTCTGTGTGTGAAATAACATTTTTGAAGCTTCTCTACAACTTCATTTTACCTCTTTGTTAGTCTGGGGAGTCTTCCTAAAGGTGTTTGCTTGTAGTGCTCCATTTTGGTTGTTGTTTCTGGTAGTAACTTAATGAGAATGAACTTCAAGAAGTGTTTAAACAAAGCGCTTGTTGTCAGAGCAGAGCCAAGGAAAAGCTGGGAAGGTACAACCTGCATAAGGTCTCTGCCTCACTGCAGGAGCGAAGGGGGATGGAGGAGAGTCATGCACACGCTAAATTTGTGTTGCTCATATGTTTGGCTT
The DNA here is from genome assembly GCF_000747805.2 of Chaetura pelagica. Lineage (NCBI taxonomy): Eukaryota > Metazoa > Chordata > Aves > Apodiformes > Apodidae > Chaetura > Chaetura pelagica. The sequence continues at coordinate 399,206 of NW_009954196.1, read as the reverse complement.
GTTAGTACCAAGAGATCTGACCTCTCTCAGCAGCAAATTCCTAGGCCTCTTGACAGAGGATCCGAGTTATTACAGCACACTGTGTCTTCAGGTTTTATTTGCTGTGTTACACTTGCTGTTGCACTATCCCATTTCCTTGGGGTGTTGAACTCCTAGTGCATCCTCAACAGATGAAGCTACAAATGTAAATGAAAGAGGTGTGAAGCTGTATTCCTGTCAAACTATTAGTTGCTGGCTGCCTCTCTGGAGCTATCTGCACTATAAATGAACACTGACAAGTCCTGTGCTTCGCTGGTCTGTAAATTATTAACTCAATGTAGACATTGGATTGTTTCTGATCAGGCTGCTTGATACATTAAAGTCTCTCTACAATTTAAATCTTGTTTTTATTTGTATTTAACTTTCTAATAATATGGGTATGATTATATTTACTCAGATTAGTGCATGTAGCTGACTGCTGGCTCTTGATTGAGATTGGACCAGATGGCAAATAGTTATACTGAGAGAAAGACAGGCTGGGGAGCATCCACTTTCAGCCTTGCCTTTAGGGTCAACTGCAACAGCGCTGTTTTGTAACTTTTAGTGTGCTAAATGTTTATGACAAATGAAAGATGTTGCTGCTGGTAATGGCTCTTCCTCTGAGAGCTCCCCTTCTGAGCACTTCATAAGCACTAATTAAAGATTCACTGGAATAGACTTTGCCTACCAGTGGTTTGATGTAATTGTCTCTGCTTTTGTGGATGAGAAAAACAGTGCAGAAGAGAGGTCTTCCTGAAGAGGAAATCAGTGTGGAAGTGAGATTACTGATCAGGTCTTAGCTACCAGAGCTATGTTCAAATGTCTTGTTAGACAGGGAAGACACAGGGAGGATGCAGTGAAAATGCAGATATGAAATCTAACACACTAGAGCAACCCTTTTAAACATAAATAAAAATACACTATCTATTGATGAAAACAACTTCTCTGAGTTAGAATGCTTACTTAGTTCCTCACATTTTTTATTATTTCAGCCACTCACTAGTGGAAAACCAAGCAAACTAAAGCAAGTTCTTTACAGTTATTTCCCTCCCCCCTTTTTCTTCTTAGTCTTTTTGCTTGCTAACTGTTTTTAAAGTCTGGGCTCAAACTCATGTTTCAAAAATATATAACTTGACTAAATGCAAGTCTGAAATCTACCTCACAAACTCCTTCTGTCTTTTATAATGGGCTGGATTTAGGAAGTAGTGATTTTAAATTATTTTTTTTTAATTTTCAAATGGAATAATAGCAATTTCTGACTGCTCTTCTAATCATAATTGTTCATAATTTTGTTCTGGTGAAAGTAATTACTATAAGGCTAAACTGTGTCAAGATGGCATGTATTTCTTTCTCCACTGCTATTTAAACCTGTCATTATTGTAATAAGTGTCATTCATCGTATAATTCACTCTGTAGTTGTCTCTCATGCAGCCTAGTTCCTTTGGCATTAACTTAACGAGTAATATGGAGGAGAAATATTTCAAAATTACATGGCCAGTTTAACAATGTGTATGTGAACAATCAAATTTTGCTGGTTTCAGCCTTCATGTTCAAGTGTAATTTCCAGTTCTGCTGAAATGATCATTGTAGAAGACCTTACAGTCACTTCCAGAGGAGACACAGCTAGAAAAGTAACTTGTCCTTCACTGTGCAGCCTACCCATAGACTGTGCTCTGATTAAGGACTACTTGCTTTGTATCAGTTATAACAATCTCCTACTATAGAAACACTTCAGTATGTTTTTTCTTTACTGGGAACCTGTTTGCTTAAATATCTCATTCCTGATAAGTTGATACTGCGAATATCATGGCTGTACAGGTAACCACAGTGATGTGTGCCATAGGTCTATGTGGTGTCTGAACTCAGAGTTGACTGGGCAAGTACACAATACAACATAATGCTGAATTATACCATACAGTCAAAACCAGTAATGTTTTGAATGATCCTAAATTCTTAAACCTGTGTGCCAGGGTGGGTAGAAAAGGTGAAAAATTCTCCAGGTTTGGGAAGACAAGTGTGAAATCTAAATTAAATGAATAAAAGATAGAGGGTATTTAGGAGAAATGAGAAGCCTTTATTAGGAAGGGAGAAGAGGAGTAACATAAAAATGTCAACAAAAAAGAACCATGGATATAAGGAAAGAGCATGTGGGGGCATGGAGGAAGAACAAGATGCTTAGAAAAGGAGGGAGACTATTATTTACCTGTCTTTAGATACAGCACAGTTCATGACTCGCTCTGAATCTTGACTAAATTTTTTCTTATTAAAATTTCATTGCAGAACATTACCCACCTTCCTCATCAAAACAATATAAAAAAAACACCTGCAAGGTTTTTGAACTGCTTTTCATAAATAAAGAAAAGGTGGGGGGGAAGTAATGCTTTCTTTTTAAGCAGTTATCAACTATGTCTCTCACAAGTAACTATAATCAGCCATTCTGTCATAGCTGTTCATGAGGCTGGCTTTTCAAAACAGCAATGTTCTAGAAGGAAGACAAATGTTCAGGTGACCTAATGGGGATGGGAGAGAAAGAGTTGTCATTGTCATGGCTTGTGTCCTCTTGCAATCCTATTTATCCCTGTCAAAGAAACTTTTATTCTCCTCTCCGAACTGTAAAAAAGCACCACGATCCTTGGTATCTTTTCCCCACAACACCCAGTTTGCCAAAACCTGTTGAGTTAAACAGGCTTCAGTCATTACTGTGGGTGGTACTTTCACAGGGAAGTTACTGTTGAGCTTCAGCTGTCATTAAAATACCTCTTATTTTTTAAATAAGATTTTTGGCCTGCATCAGCAATTCTCTCACTATTCAGAGGGAAGAAATATTGAGGTGCCAAGGCACTAAATAACCACACCGAGGTGCAGTTTTGCATGGTTGTGGTGGCTGGAAAATAAATTAAGTGGCAAGTGGGTCTGTACCTCCTGTTGAACCTCCAAACCCTGTGAAAGGGCTCTGTGTCTCTGGGCTGACCTGTAGCTGTACTTTCTGAGCACCAACTACTGCTCAGCATCTTTATGCTTCTGTTTGGGAGGGGGAGCAGCTGTTCCTGGTGATTCCATAATAAGCAAAGACTTGGCAAATTCTGGTACCTGTTAATTCTCCACAGCTGCCTGACTGTTTTTTAATGTCTCCTGGCTACTGTAGGGAAGTCTTGTGAAGCAGACTACAAGACAAATCCCTTGGAGGATTTGCAGCTATTACAGCTTTCCAGTCGCTGCTCTGCTGCTTGCAGACGGCTGCTCTCGCCAGGCACCGGCTGCTGCCGAGCCCTGCAGCAGCTCTGGCGCTGCAGCAGGCCCCGGGAATTCAGCATAGGAAGGAGGTTATCTGCGCTGTTATCAGCTCAGGAAGACTTTTAAATGGCTGTCTTTATCAATGCTTGTTGCTGCAGCTGCACCCACTCGCATTGCCCGAGTGGCACCTTGCCTCTTGTGAATACCCTTTGTAGGATTTAAGGATGGGGAGCTGGTATCACTTTGGGCATGGAAACATCATAGTGGATCTTCAGCAGTGCCTGAGACAGGCCTGTTCTTTCCTTTGCACAATCTGCTCTTCAGGAAGGGTGGAAACCTGCTTGGAGGTATAGCAACAGCAGTAGATCCCTTCTGCAAGGATCCCTTGCAGCTGCAGATAGATCCCTTGCAGAAGTGGTTCCTTTTTCACAAGGGCTAGAATGAGGCAAATCCTTGGCTTTTTGGTTTATCTTCTGTGGGCCTTTGACAAGGCCAGAGTAAGACGTTTGTCACTAAAGCTGTGGAGGTTCTGTTCGAATCTTGAGTTTTTTTCTTCTGCCTTCCTTGTGGCAATCCCCTACCAGTGTGCAACTTGAGCACTGTTGTGCTGAGAGCAATGGAAGCCTGACTGCTAGAGCTCCTTTAATGGCCAGACACCATTTTAGCCACTTTGATAAGACTCCACAGTGCCAGTCTACATTGGCAATCTGGTTTAGGGCAGTTTGGTGATGTCTATACATCATGGCTGTGACATTTCCTTCTGATAGCTGTTGGTAGGAAGTTTTTTGGTGTTAGAGATTATTTCCTTTGTGCAATCAGTGATTGCCCAGCACTTAAATATAATAAGTCTCTAATGGCTTCTCTCTGCTGCTCTGCTGTTGCTCCCTATGAATGAGGCTTTGGGAAAAAGAACTTGTTTTCTGGGTGGGAATTTATTATATAAGGGGAGTTGGCCTTCAAAACAAAGCTCTTGGTCCATATGTGAGGGGGAGAGGAAACACCTACTGGGGGTGCCTGGGATATTCCCTGAGGAGGGGTCTCTTGCAATAGCCTGAGGAAGTCTCTGTGCTGCTGGCCAGGAACTGCCACAGAGAAGCTTCCCCAGGGAGGGACAGGGGCATCCATCTTGGCCAGGCTGGCACTAGGAGGGCTGTTTCTTTTCTTTGCATGTTTTGCTTTGCTGCTGCTGATGGTGGGATTGCACAGCTGCTGAAGCCTCAAGCAGGAGGCAAGGCTTTGCTTATACTGTTTAATAGCAGTAATACGGGTAATAGCAGCTTAGCACTCTGGCCGGCCTGGACACAAACACCTTAATATCTATTCTGCTGCCAGCATCCCTGTCTCTCTGGGCTAAGTATTGGGGAGGCCTTGTGTATGTGAACAGTGGCACCTTGAGAAGCACTCTTTTAACCATGGATGAAGCCTTGTTGGGAATTAACTTGTGTGAGTGATTAGAGCCTGCAGAAGATGGACTCTGGCAGGTTTGTGCTCATGTTGCTCAGGTTGTCCTTTTACCTTGGGCAAATCTCTCAACCTTCTGTTTCTTCATTGTTCACACCCGTCTAGTAAAATGTGTTTCATGTCTTAAGACACTGCTATGAAATAGGCTGAAGTACCTATGTTTCTGTGTGCCTTTAAAATATACTGTGGAGGATAACACTAGTTGGATTGGAGAACTTGAGCTTAGCACATCAATGCTTTGCAGAATGACCATGAACCACTCCACAGGCCCTCCTGGGGTGGGATTTACTAGTTCAGCAAAAGGGCCCTGACAACTTTATGCAAACAGCTGTTTAGAAATTAGCAATAAGAGACGGTTTACTACTGAGGTCCTTTGAAATGTCAAGCCAAACTGCCAGAAACCCCCAAAGAAGTACAGTGCTGAAGCTTAAGGTCATCAAGTAGCAGATTTGAAGCAAACATGAAATTTTATTACTAAAATAATTGGGCTATACAGCCTATATACATTTTAAATCCACCATTTTTCTTGATTTAAACTTAACTAGCTGGCTACAACTTTTTTTTTTCCCCTCCCACCTATGCCAGCATTAAAATAAACAAAGTAGTTATATGTAATAAGATAATTATTCAATTGCTCTTGTGACTAGGAAAGATACTGAAAATGAACCTTTCTTTCATGCAACACCTGTGCCTCTCCATTGAGCACTCTGATGTATCTATTAATGTATTATCTGATTAATAACCTGTGGTCTGAAAAAGATGCTTTTTAAAAAAATTGCTATTAAAAGCAGTAAGTACTATCTCTTGTATTTGTATGAAAGTCATCTCTAATGCTGTCACTCCCATTCCTTGCTACTCACTGCAGAAACTCAGAGTAGTTAAATAGATCAAACATTTTTTGGGAGATAAAACCTAGCAATTACAGCAGCCCAGTGGATTTTGCTTTCTGGAGTTCAGCTACCTTAGAGCAGAGCCTTGTTTTTTCTTGGACTAGATGTCATGGTGCTCCTAGGGCACCCTGTGTACTTCTGGGTTTGAGTGGGTGTCCTTGGCAGGAATCAGGCTGTCAGTAATAAAGAAAGAAAACATAGACAAGCTGGTCAGCTGCTCCTGTAGCAGGCAGGCTGAAGGTGCAGTCTTCTCAGCCTCTACAAGCAGAACCAAAATTTGGCTGCTTTTGGAAAAGGAGCAACTCCCAGGATTTCAAGTCTGGCTGTTCCAGGTCCCAGGGTAATTCGTAACTCCTCCTTTCCCTCCCATTTGTCCTCCTCACAAGTCACCACCTTCTCTCAAGCATTACTGGTATTCTGGGGCCAGGCCCACTGCTCTCTTTGGCCCCATCAACTTATTAGCATCTAGCTAACAGTGAAGCCAGAGGGTTTCAGCCCTCCTCTTTAGCCTAGGTCAGCCTTCTTAGCCCCTTCCTTTACTATTTTTGCAGAGAGACTGAAAGGACCACAGCAGCCATAATACTCCACGTGAGCATCTTTCTTCTGTCACATTCCTCTGTCTTTCATTTGCAGGCAAAGCATCAGGGGTATCAGGTTGCTGGGAAATATTTTTATTTTTTAATAATAGAACAGGAGGCCTAGACAGGTACAGGTATGACCAGATCAGTTTAAACTTTTGTTTATTCTCCACTGAGGGCCTAGAAGGAAGTTTTAGTGTGACTAGGAGAAGGAAACTTGCACATGAAATATCAAACTGCACACTGTGATCTTGCCTTGAACTCTGTATTTAGTGTTGGTCAGCTTGACTACAGAGAACACAAAGATCGCACTGAAATAAATTGAGGTACAATAAAGACCTGTTAACAAGGGGTCTTTTTGATGAGACATCTCATGCCAGGTTGCTCTTAAGAAGTCCTGACTTATAACTGCTTCATCTTTGCAGGGTAATTTTGATTGTTGAAAAGGAGGCATTTGTAGTTTTGGGGAAGGTCAGGAAGGAGGCAAAGTGGTATCAGGGAACTAGCCTGCAGCAGCTACAAGTTAGGAGTAGAGAATTTAAAATGAACTCTGTCAAACTCACTCTTTTGAAACGCAAGTAAGGCCAGTGATCAAAGAACTACAGACATTATTTTAATGGTCTCTCCAGTTGCTTCTCAAGCAGACTGGTCTGCAAAATAGTAATTCTCCATTGTACTTTGTGCACTTGGATTCCTTCTTACAAGGGCTAAGTACTATTTTCCTTCCACTATCTGCTTTTCCTGCAGATCTTTTCTGATGTACTTACCTACTCTGAACCAGAGATAAAACATCCAAATAGAAGAAGTTATGAGATGTCAATAAGCAAAAATTTGCAGCAGTTTCCCAGGGAATATGGTCACATGGGATGGCTTTTGAGCAAAAGGAAGGGCAAAATCTGTAGCTTCTTTGTAGAAAGGGTTAGCACTGGATAAGTACTGATATTACCTTAACTTAAGAAGAAGACATCTACCAGACACTCAGCACTGTTTGCTGCATGTGTTACCAGGGCTCTCAAAAGCTGCCATAACTTTCAACTCCTTGTGAGACCCTACATCACTGAACCTTATTTGAGATGAGTGATTGAAGAGAAATCATCCCCAGACTCACTATGCTGAAGTCTAAATGTGTCACACCTAATGACTAAAAGTTGCTTAACCTTCCTTGATTTTATGTCCCCTCCTTTGTTACAATGTAATGCATCCTTATGCTTGGCAAGGTAAAGGAAATACCTAACTGGACCCACATGCCCTTTGCACCATGCTGACCACTACTGATATGGCAGGAGAACCCAAAGCTGCACAAGCATGGTGGAAGTGCATCACTGAGCCAAACAACTCGTAGCCTGTGAAGACAGAAATTAGACCAGGTTCCTGCCAGGACAGCTCAGTTCAAGTCTTGCTGTTGCCTTCCCCTTTCTCGGGACTGCTGAGCTTGGCAGCTCAGCCTGTAGACTTTCAACAGTCCTGTTACTTGGGAAGAAACCCCTCTGTTGTCACTTGAATGCTGTTGGCAAAGTGTTCCCAGACATTGTGACTTTTCCAGTTTTTATCTCCACACCTGCACTGGCATAGGAAGATGTCTGCCTTTTATCTGCCTGTCTGTTTTCTTACAGCTACATCTCTTAATTAATAGGGTCCATAGAGATTTTCATGTTAGCACCTGTGATTGGACAAGGACAACCTTGCATAGTCTGAAAGATTGCTGGGTTAAGGACCACTTTTTTTTTTCTTTGTTTTAATTATTTGGTGATATATAAAGCCCATAGATATTTCTACACAGTACTGCAAAGCAGCTACTGATATAACCAAAGATGTTAGAGATGTTCTGGAAATCACAATGTTATCATTATCTTCACACTCTAGCAGCCATCTCCCTGTAACACTACTGGGTGCAAGGAATAGAATGATGCTGTCATCAAAACTAAAGGGAAAACAAACACTTGTTTTTTTTTAACTGTGTGTGCATTTACGAACTAGAACAGTGCAGCTGATATGTAATGTCTTACTACTGAAGTGATAAGTACGGTAAATTTTTTAATAGCTTGACCTTATAATGTTTTGTGGAAATCTACCATAGAAATATAGAACATGGCAAATAAATTGGGGCGGGGAGGAGTTGTGTCAAGACACTGATTTAATGTGTGTACAAATTATTTACCTGACATGATGCCCACACTGGAAGCTGAAGTTCTGTAACACACAAGTCCTGGCATCAGGATGGTCGGTGGCTTTTGTTCAGGGGGTTTACATTCCCCACTTGGGTAGCTCTCATTCTGGATGGTGGTTAGTAGAGATGGTTATTAATGCATTTTGCAACTTTTCTTTGGACACTAAACTGGTGGTATTACACATTGCAAACATGTCATGGTTTTGCCTTGCATACTCCCTTCTCCTCTCAAGTTAATTGAGAAAAATGAAGGGCTATATGGCACATTTAAACAGTAAAAAAAAAAAAAGTGCTTCAATTTAGGCATGATGCATTTATTCTGGAGAGGCACTGATTCAGGAACAAGATTATAGGATCTCTGCATTCAAGTAGGCTTGTAGTCAAATGGACCCCGTGTGTTTCCTTCCAGGTAGCAATAATGCAGACAGGACACACTTAGAACACATGAGATTCTTAATGGAGGGGAAAAACCCCATAATTTTGGTTTTGGAGTCCATAAGGCTGTAAACATAGTGAATCTAGATGTGAGGCATGTGCCACTTGGGCATGTGGTATTATCTATAAATCTTATGTAAATACTGCAAATCTCGTGGCCATGTAATATGCTTAAACATTTGACTCTTTCTTTGCTGACAGCTTAAAACAAAGCTTATCTGAAGGCAACAACCAAAACTAAACTGTGAGTACTGCCCAGCTACAAGGACATTTGTCTTTAGGGTACCAGCCAGAGCTCGGACATTTATTCTAGAAAGCTATCAGGGCTTCAGGAACACCATCAGCTAGGATAGCACATGGTTTAAATAGCCAAGCATTCATGAAATGTACTTTATTTCTAAGTGTTTGTTGTTCACTGAAAATGCAGTTGTGTTGACAGATTCTGGGATGCTATTGCGAGCACCTAAGCTGCTGTTCAGAGGTCAAGTGCCTCCGGGCAGTTTTCTTTAGGACTACATGTAACTTCTGACATTAGGGGCATTTTTCATAAGCAAGAGAGAAGGCAGGATCTTCAGTTACCTTAAGACAGATGACAGCAAAGTGACTAGCCATTCCTCTAGGCTGTTGTATAAAGAGTCCAAGTCCATTTAGCAAATTGCATGCAATGGAGATCCTCTGAAAAACATCCTCAGCTGCAGAGTTGTATCACAGAAAGATTTCAAATTGACTAGAGGAGTTCCTGGGCTGTGAAATTCATAATACGTAAGAAGAAAAATTACAATCACACTGTCCTTAACAGGGCATAATAGCAGAGGAAATGTATATACACGAAATTAGACTTATTGCAAACAGCACCAAGATCTTAACTATTGAACTAAAAAAGGCACAAGCACAACCTGATTGTATGGGAGTTCAGGGTAGCAGAACAGAATGTTAAAGCAGTAATGCAAAAAGGTATCTTAACAACAAAATGCACAACTAATAGCCAGTCAGTTTACAAAGGTTAACCATTTAAATGCTAGCAACTTTATTTATTAGTAGTTTTTATACTAGATCTAGAACAATTCTTAAAAAAACACCTGGCCAGGTGATAATACAGTGCACGTATCTGAAAAGATCCTAAGGTCAATACATTTTTGGAAAGTGTATGGAAACCTCTCAGATTAAAGATGAGACTAGGCTTTTATAGAATAAAGTGAGTTGACTGCTGTCATTTAACTATTTAACCATAACTCCAAAATCTCTTATTGGAGAATAAAAGAAAAACAATGGAAAAACCCAAGAAGGCCCTTTTATTTATCCTTTAATTTTTGTTTTGTCTTTGTTTTGGGCCTAGTTGTGGTTAAGTTGGGCTTCCTGTTCTTCAATACTGGAGAGTAGCTGGTGTTATGAAGATCAGCTTAGCCTTCTTTTTGTACTTTCAAGATTGTTACCAGTTCAGAGCTTGCTAGGCCCTTTTCTTTCCCATGGGAATCTTTCCACTTCCGGCCTGGACCTGTAAAATTGAGAGACAGAGAACAATTGAATCAAAGGGAAACTGAAGCAGTGAATAGCAATTGTTGTGGCTATAACATTAATACCAATGCATATTTGTTTAATGTTCTTAGAACTATCTAATTTCCCATATGGATCAATGTTCACAAATCACCTCAGTAAGCTTTCCTGCCACTGTTTTTTTCAGCTTAGCATATACTCATTTTTAGCAACCTGACCTTAAATCCTCTGTAAGATAGTGTTATTTCATCAAAGAATTCCTGCAATTAGTTGGAACAAATAATTGAGATGACTGTATTTAGACAAGGAAATCTTGATGATGACAGGGTGGATATTTTGGCCACTGGGAGAGAGGGAATAAAGAAAGGGCCTGAAAGACTAGGAGACCAGATACATTGACTTGAATCTGAAGGAGAGTGAGAAATCAAGGATAATGACAAAGTTGTTATGTTGAGGTAGGGGTAGCTGGGGAATATCATTAGCAGAAAAGGTGATAAAAAGAGTGTCTTTCCCCTTTTGCACCTGATTAATTTGAACTACAATAAAGTCAATGCCTAATGCATGGAGAAGGCTTGAAGAAATCTATAGTGGTCCAATGATCCAAAGGGGACTAATGAATAATAAATAACATCTAAAATCCTCTAATTGTACAGAGGATTTCTTCCTTGGAAGAAAAAACAAGCTAAGACAAATACAAAAGGACTGAAAACAACCCCTTGAAAAATTATTCACTTGATTCAACAGGCTGTCAGCTGCACCATTTCATTCCCTCTCACTTCTTAATCCTCCTCCCTCCTTCTGAATGCCTTTCTAAGTGGCAGCTTTTCTGAGCTAAGGGTTTTTTGGCTCTCTGGCTTCTTTCAGTCTATACTGCTGCACGTAATGATGCCACACATTTATAGGAACTTATTAAATGGTTATTTGAAACATCCAAATCATTAGTATGTCTGGCTTAGAAACACTTAATTTTTGTGAGAATTTGAATTCTTAATTCTGTGATGGGCTGGGTACCAGTTAAGAGGAGTCAGCAATTTGATGAAAGAAAAGGAAACCAAAGTAAACGTTCTCAGGCATAGACACGGGAGGGTTTTTTCTAGACCTTGGTTTCCCAGTGGCTTGAATTTGCAGCCTTTCTATTTCAGGAACTTTATCAGAGAATCAAAAACCTTGGTCTTTTAATCTTAGAAGTTGTGAGGAAAGGCTGCACAGCCAAGCTGCACTCCCCTGCCTGTCTCCTGAGAATCACAGCTATGTGTCAGGAATGTAACTTTGGATAACACCAATCTGTACTTATATGAGGGCTATATTAATCTATTATAAATACTTTCTACAGAATTCTGTAAAAAAGGTCATATTGATTTAGTTTTTGCACAAAACCTACACTTCACCGAAGCCTAAATATAAAATCAATGGTTTTCTTTCTGCACATGAGGATGCCTTTCTAAGCACAGTGTAATGAAGAAAAGGAAATCGTGTTAGTTTCACTGTGGCTTTAAAAAAAGAGAGGAACGTGTCTTTAAAATTTAAGATTATATAATTTATACCCAACTATAATTTTTCTGCTTAATGGTATGCAGTGCTCTATAAAAACTAATGACAAGGTAATATGGAAACATGTATATTCATACAAACACTCACCCACACATATGAAGAGGCAAAAAACTCTCAGAGAAGGCCTAATCTTCTGTAGAAAATGATGTTGAAATCTGTTCCTGTGGCTGAAAGGAGATCTATGTGACTGCTGGCGTGGAAGAATAACTACTGTAGATCAAAGATTATACTGTCACACCAACAAATGTGCATAAATCAGCCATACTAAAGTCAGAAGCCTTCTTATAATGTTAGAACAGCTCATACTTGGAACTGTCATCCAAGGTGAATATCAGCAGCAATTTGCACTAGGTTTAGAGCAGAAACAGAACTAGATTTCCTGGTATGATTGACTGCAGTAGCAATGAGTTGACCATTCTCTAGCAGCTTCCCAAGACTCTTTGATTATTTACATGCTATACATGTAAATAATCTATCTATCTATCTTCAAAGATCTTTTTGCTTGGACTTGCATTTTGGTTTTCTCTACATTGTCATAAGCCACAACATCCAAAGCGCTCCTGCTTGCTGCCAGTAGCAAACTGACTAACAGTTCCTGCAGTCCCTGTGGTGGCAGATAGCTGATTGCCCACCTGAAACTATGAGCTCAAGAATCAGTAAAGAATGGGGTTACCTGCCTTGAAGATCAACAAACACAGATTCAAAAGAAGTGGCTTCAAATGCGTAAGGTAGAGCTTTAATAGGAGAAAATCAGAAAGGAGAAACTGGGGAGATGGGAGTGTGAGTTAGGGGAGACGAGAGCAGAAGAGAAGCAGCAGTGAATCTTATCTAGTCACAAATAAAATTACACACAACTCTAAAAGTCAGTATATAGTCAGCTGTCTTCCTTGCTAACAAGGCTCAAAAGATCTACACATTCTAGAACTTGCCAGGTAGAGTCCCAAAACAAAGCAACCATGGATGCTGAAATGCTTAGGAAATTACAGGTGCATAAACTGAAAAGATACTGTGCAAGACCAGGAATAGTGTTTGAGGCACTTACCGATAGGATGATTTTTTTTTTTTCTTTTTGTATTCTGTACCCAGTGCTTCTGAATCCCTATTGGAGCACCATTTTTAAAAAATTTATTTATTTCCCACCCCCCCAGATATTCCTATATTCTAGGTCAATAGGTGGAAGAGACTTTGCTAAGAGGCAAAATTAGGTCTGAATGATCTGTGTTTTTTGTGATGTGTGAATGAAGCCTTTCTTTTGGCAGGTCACAAGGCTGAGATGACTTTTACGTCAGCAGGTGTCAGGCCAGATTGGACTAGGTCTCCAGTACTTTTTCACTTGCTGAAAGTTACCATATGTAATTTTAAAAGCCAAAAGAGTAATTGTACTCTAATTATTGTTAATGCAATGATGCATGTATGTCTAGTGTAGCTCTGCTCTTAAAGGCAGAACACTGCTGGAAATTGGACACTTTGGTTTGCTGAACATTCTGTGGTGATGGCACTGAGCAAATTAATTGTTACACTTAAACCTTTCAAGCAGGTTTGCTGGGTTAGCTCTTCTGCTGATTTATAGGTTAGATGATAGCAGGCAGATGGCACTTGGAAATGTGCATCAGTCACTGACAATCAAGGACAAAAATTTTGTGGTGCTTTTTGTCATTTCAGTTACAAGGTTTGTGAGAAATGTCATCTCCTTCCATAAGAGAATATGGGATTTGGAGAAGACACCCCATTGCAAGGGTCTAGGGAAGCCAGTGAGGGAATATACACCCAGTCTAAAAGCTCCAACTGCAGCATTACTGTCTCATCATCTGAACAGTTATGTTTTACTAAAATAAAGACCTTTAGGGTTTTAGCCAACACAAGGAAGGTTGAAAATACATTTACCTGTTGTTCTTCTTTTGATTCAGTGGATTTTAAGCAGTGTTTTGCCACCTTGCCTGGACTGTTTTTCCTGAGCAAAGTGCAGTGACAGTGGAGGAGACAGTGCTCTGTATGACAAGTCACTCACTCTGCATACTTCCTGAGCCCAACCCAATATTTCTTTGTGTGTTTTGGGATACCAGCTTGCTAGTCTGGCTGCTTACCACTGCTTACCATTGTAAATTTGCTGTTTATTTTTGTCATGATTTAAGGAAAGGAGTTTACAAAGCTGGATTAGCTACTGCATTTCAGAGAGGCTTGTCCTAGGACATTACTAGCACCAAAGCACAAGACAGACAAGCTGCTTAGCCAAAAATTGTGTTTTGCTTTGTTTAATGAACTTAATCTTTATTCCTAGGTGCTTGTTAAAGGCTTTCAAATGGTATGTGTAAGTAGACAGCAATTTGTTTACCAAGAATCTCTTGAATTAATTGTGAATCTGAGAAAATTTACTTTTGTCTATAAGGTCCTTTCCTCTTGGTAAGGCACTCTTCAACCTTCTAGTTCTCTGTCTCTGATGAGACATGAACTTCACCATCACCCCAATATGGTGAAACTCTACTTTGCCAATGTTATCAGTGGCAAAACTGAGCTGTCATCTTTGCCAAACAGAAACTGCCTGATAAAGACTGTTGTATTTGCTGCATACTTCCTTATATAATGTTACAGCCCAGTGTCACAGTTTGACTCAGGATTGGCAATTCCAGTGACAAAGATGCTTTTGATCCCCTCCCACCCAGGTAGAAAAAGGAGAGACAGAATAAGGAGAGAGACTTTCCCGATTGAAAACTAGACATCTTTAATTAAATACTAATGATAAAAGAAAATATGTAAAAATATATACAAATATATGCAGGAATGTGCAAACCCCTATCACCTCTCCTCACCCCCAGCAATTCCCATGGCACTCTCCTGAGCTGTGAGCAGTCCCAGACCACTGCAGAGAGAGCGGAAGAGCAGATGGGAGCTGAGGGCAGAGTTACGAGGGTCAGGAATGCATGGGTCTGGGGATTGACAGTGATGGATAGACTGAGTCCTTCCTGGATGTCAGACATGGATGGAAGAGAAGGGAAGAAGAAGAAGGGCTTGACTTCCATGATCCCTGACCTTGTACCAAGAGCTACATAGATACATGGAATGCTTTGGTTTGCCAACTTTGCTGTCTGTCTAGTCAACTCCTCCTTACAGGAGGGTTGTAGATACAACTGATCTGCTCCTTTAGCATCTGAAGTAGTAGATCCAACAAGCAGAGCAAAGTGTCCTTGGTCTCTCAGCACTAACTGTAAACATCCAGGCGTTGTCAGTCCACTAGCTGGAAAACTTGTGTGCTGCTTAAAAGAAAGTTCACTGAAGGAAAAAAAAAAAAATTGGACTCATCCTGACTCAAATCAGGACACCCAGTATCTTTTCCACCAGAAAACCCCTTTCTATGCTAACAATGAAAATTAATAAAAGGCTAATTTCTGAATTAGTTCTTCTATTTATAAGTGAGTTTTTCTCCTAAGTTATTGTATCTTATGGAGTACTTATTTGTTGTTGTGAAGTTTGGATGATGACAAATATTTATGGATGGCAGCCTTGGTCTATTTGATTATCAAGCAAACATCAGGAAGAAAATCTCTGCTGTGTGCAGTTTTCATTACTTGTGCTTAATCAGTATCAAACTAATATAGCTAGAGAGCAGCTGTCAATAAAATTTTAGCAGGAATTGAAGCTGTGTTTGAAAGTACAAGTGCTAGGAGAGAAGCTGTGCTCAAATAATTTCAAGCTTTTGAACTTGAACAAATTATTGCTAGCACTGGCTCTTGATTATTAAAGCATTTTCTCACACTTCAGAACACCAGTTTATGTCCCTAAACTTCAGTCAGCTGAGGTGAAAAATCAGGTTGGTCTGTTATTAGTTGATGTTGCAGAAATCAGTGGAGTTAGCATTGATTGAAGAGGATGTGTTAGGACTCTCTCAGCTTTTTTGATCCACAGGGCTGTTGCTGATAGTAAAATTTAGATGGGATATATTTTGTGTTTCCTGTCTTCCTCTGTTGTTTGTGGGTTACAACTCCTTGGTCTCACGGGGCTACGTTCATAGACCCAAAGCTGAGATGGGTGTCATTCAATAGCCTCTGACAACTGGACAGGAACATTTTTGGTTCTTCTATGTCCTGGTTAACACACATTCACCCTTCACCCACCCCCACACTCTTCTTCTTCCTTGTGTCACAATGAGTCTGATGTAATAGTGAAAAGAACCTGAGATAACAATAGTCAGTTAATTATTTGTAACGATAAATAAACTGGTAGAGTGTCTGTGTGGATGAACCAGTCAGGATGCTGAATATTAAACAGAATATTCTGGATGCAAGAATGGTTTATGGTTTTATAATTCAAAACAAATCAGTAGATGATATCCTACTATTGTTTATTCAGTATTCAGAATTTAAGCACTAAATAATTCTATCATCCAGTTCGGTATTTTGCAACTAATTGCTAATTAGACTTGAGCAGCAAAATTAACACCAAAAACTAGCAAGTATTTAAAATTGAAGAATCCTCTAGAAACACTTTTCTTCAGAAGCCATTTAAGTTGATCATTTCTGATACAACCAAGTATTTGGATCCATAACATGCATATGTTAAGATTATTAAGCACTAGAGGGTTCTTAATGGTAATTTAGCAATTCATTATCCTGCTGTAGATCCTTCTCTGGCACTTAATTGGCTGTGTGTGTGCAATCTTAATCTGTTGCAATGCAAACCAAAATGGAATCACACCATTGACCAGTGATTGTGACAGAAGATGATTTGCAAAAGCCATGTGAGGAAAATCTGGTATTAGGATCCAGGGTGTTTGACATCTGGAATTGTACGCAGGGTGGACCACAAAGGGCAGCAAACCAGCTTTTCTTTGGAGTGATGGTGGTTATACTTTGTGTCTAATTAGGCCCTGTCACAGATTAGAAGCGTGAGTAAAGCTAGTTAACTATGCCTCATCCATGGATACAATAATCTTACAGCTGAGACAAATATAAGACTTTTAACTCCTTTGATGCTTATATTTGCATTTGTTCATATTCTGTAAACCATGTACCTTCTTGAAGTATTATTTAGAAATATAAATAACTGAGCTTTAAGTGAGCCTGGTTTGATACTAAAAGCAACACCACTATGTTAGTATGATGCTCTATTGCTGATCTGGATAAATTGTGTTACTTGGCCCCTGGGGAGTGAGCTCATTTAGACATGAGTTATAGACCTGGGATTAGTTTGGAACTGTTGTGCAGAAATTCCTGAATAATTCACATAATGTCTATGCAATTTTATTTATAATTTTTGCTCTTGACTCCAGTTTGATTTAGTGTAACTTGCTTCTAAGTTGTACCAGAAGATACTCCTATTCTGCAATACGATTTTGTACACGTGGATTGCTTAACAAATAGCTGTCATATTTTATATTTGTGCCCTATGTTATTCTAATTCAACTTTCAAACGTAGTTCAAAAACCCTGAAGTATGCCAGGTTTTGAAAGGCAAAAATTTTAAATCAAAGAAGTATAAAATTATCAATGATTCTGGCATCTATATTGAGAACATGAGTAGAAACAGTTGTTAGATTGTTATCCCTAATGGATGACTAATGAAAACATGGGTGTAGAGGTAAACTGTCCAGAGCTCAGCATTTGTGCAAACTAAAAAATACGGAAGAAACAGCTGAATCCTGGAGTGTGTTAGAGTCACCGTAAATTATAGGTCAAAATTCTGCCAACTGCAACCAAGAGTGATGGGCAAATCAGTAAATAACAAGTTTAACATCAACCCACTGGAAAATTTACAATAATATTATTTCTGATAAGGTTTGTCACAAAAAGATGTTAATAGCTCCTCCCCTCAAATAGAAGTTGTGAAGTTAAGCTCTGCCTCAATTTGCTGTTCTCTTAGCACCAGGTATGACCAGGTATGAGTGTGCGCTATGTGTACAAAGACATAGTATCTAGCACAGGGATTTTGATCCAAAATTCATTGAAGACTGGGAGAGTATATAAATACCACCATCTGTTGTCCCTCTTCTGGCATTCAGCCACAAATGTCTGATATTGGCCATCACTGGAGGTAGAACTCTGGACTAAATGTAGCGTTGGTTTGCTGTGATAAACAATTCTCATAGTCGTCAGGGAGCTGGAGTTTGGAGGATTGATTCAGAACTATGTTTCAGGTAGTGAATTAGGGAAAATATAGGACAAGTATGCAGAGGCAAGCTAAGAAGTTAACTAATGACACAAGGGCCACCAAGGTGACTGTAAGTTTGGAGAGTATTTGCACAGTGGATTTTGCTGGCTGTCTGGTTTTCTCAAATGAAACCAGAAACTTTATTTGAAGTTCCAAATACACAATTCAAGTTAAATTAAAGGACAGCAGCTTGAAACAGAGTCTGCATTTTATATGCTCTTTCCCTGGGCTGCCCTTCAAATGCTGTGATGTCCAGAGAGGGTAGAAATCTGGAACAAGGTGCCAGCTCTGCTCCTGACAGCAAGCAGAAGGCACAGCAGCAAGCATGTGATTGTATTCAGCCTTGTATGTAGAGGTGGGGCAGTAAAGGATTTTCTTTGTACAAATTAAGTCAAAGGTTTACTGAAGTAAGTGAGGAAATAAGATCTTGGGTTAAGAACTTTCCTGGGACTGCCTTCAGTTTCTAACTGCTTCTCCTCTCCTAGGTCCCTCTGAACAAGTTGATTAGATGGTTTTCTACCTGGCAGGGAGGTGTTTTCAAATCCAGCCCAAATCTCTCTTGTTTTGGCTTTCTCTTTTGAAAACGCAAGGATGCAAAGTCATCTAAAGCCCAACTTTTTCTTGTTTTGTGCTTCCAAAAACAGGTAGCACAGTGTGACTCCATCTCAGCTGCTGCTTCTGAATTCCTAATTACTGGAAAACAATATGGTGGGCAACATATTGCCACCTGAAGCAGAAACAAATCTCTCCTTTGTCAAGCAGAAAAACATTTGGCAGATGGCTCTTTTTGCCATTGGCCTGAGACATGACCCAGCACATGCTCTAGGATAATGTATTTCGAGCTCACACGAGACATCTTTTAACAGAAATGGGGTGGTCCAAATGGCACACAGGCAATTACACTTGGAGGGCTCTCAGAGCACTACATCCAGCTCTGTTGCCAGGAAACTGCTCTTATTTTTCTCTCTTCATTTTTGGTGTCTGTCTCTGCTTCTTGCTCACTGCCAACTTCCATTTTTTGCTGCGCCCTGTGGTTTCATTTGGCAAAACCTCTGCCTCAGCTTTGGTTGTCCTGAACATGCAGTGCTTGTGCTCTTCCTAGTGAGCATGGTGTACTTCAGGGAGTGGGAGTATGCTTTAGCACCAGTTCTTGTGTCAGGTTAATGATGGCTAATGGCCACTGGAGTCAGTTGCTGATACTGCCAGGCTTAAATACAACAAGCAACTGCTTGCTGTCCTGCCAACCTTTTGGGTTTATTATGTACATGAGGCTAATTATGTCAATATTTTTTAATACCAATATGCGGAGAAAACCTGCACAGAAAAAGGGCTCTTACAGAAAGCAGTCTTTCATTTTGCAGGCAGGAAAACCAAGGCACCCAAGATTAGCACTTAGATTTTCTTTGGAAAAAGGTTGAAGTTTTTTAGATAATTTAGGCATTGACAGTGGTATCTTTGGCCTCCTTGAAAAATACAGTCTGGAGCAAGCTGCCAAACAGACAAATCAAAACAAAGTCTGTAACTAAAGGAGCCCAAATATAATGCAAATTGTGCACTTGCAATTAGAAAGGAATCATACAATCATACTTTAAGATTATCAACTCCAACGGGCAACCCAGCACTGCCAAGTCCACCACTAAACCATGTGCCCAGGCACCACACCTACACATCTTTTAAATACCTCCAGGGATGGTGACTCCACCACTTCCCTGGGCAATTTAAATTGAGCAGAAACAAACAAGAAAGAAAACAAGTAGTTTTGGAATGCTTGGGGTTTTTTGAGAAAATCAGATCAGGAGCTTGTTGTTAGAACTTAGCACACACTGCTGCTTTTCTAACTGGCTGGGAAAAGCTTTTCAGCTGGAGACGACTGAAGAACAGACCTCAGTTTATCATAGGTTATCTGTGTAGCCCTACAGAATGGATGGCCTCAGCATTTGGGGCTCAGAGGGTTAAAAGACATAAATTATGAGATGCTTTCCATAAAAACCAACATGGCCAAGAGCTGAAGCATTTATGCAGTGCCCTTGTTTTTTTGGGTCAAGTGAAGAAGCCAGCATGCCTCAGACACTGACTTGGCAATCCATCATCCCTGTGAGGAACTGAAAAAGGAAGCACAGTGGTAGGCAGTGTAGTCGTATTAGATCCGTTACTGTCAAAGTCCAGATGGCTGCAAGACACTCAACTATGAAATGGCTCCAGAAAGCTAATATATACCTCTCTCCTAGTAGCCCACAAATCTTTTTCTTCTTTTCCAGTAACATTTCTTGAGACAACTAGTCATTGCACAGCACTGAAGGTCTCTTGAGAAACAGTAACTAGTTTCCAGTAATGTTGGCTGAACATCAGAAGTTAAAAGTACTTTGAGTTTCTCTGAGATACTTTACAATTTAGGCTAATCTGAAAGTAATGAGGTTAGGCTGGATACCCCATACCTCAAAATCATCTGGCTACCTACCATTTCTTTATTTAATTGTGGTAATGCTACTGACAAGACAGAACATTAATTGTTCCTTATTTATGTTAGCATCTAGAAACCCAAAAAAGTGCTATTCATGTTGTACCCAATGTCATTTATTAGTAGGAGGCTATCTCTATCCCAGGTTATATTGTCACCAAAACCAGAGTCAACAAACAAAGAGCAGAAGCAGAAATGAGCGTTGAATAAGCTGAAGTAGCTACCCAAGACCATGCAGCAGACCACTGACAAAGCTGATGTCTCCTGATTTCCACTCTTGTCCTGAGCCAGCAGATTGAATGTACGTTGCTGACACTTCTGAAAGGGATAGTAAAGCAGCAGTCAAGAGCCTAAAGGAGTTTGATAACAAACCACATCATCTGTCTGTCCTCCAGTTAACCAGTTGCATATTTATCCCATTGAAGACAAATGAGGAGGAATGCAAGCAGCCTATACAGCAAGTTAGACCCTCACTTCTAAGACATAATAGAGAAGTAAGCAGTTGAAAGATCTTCACTGAAGCTATGGTAGCCAAGTATTTTGGGTGGTTACTGTTGCTATGCATGCAGATAGTTTGGCTGGGATGGGACAGAGGGCTGGGACCAGCAGATAAGCAGCACCAGAGATAAACTTGCAATGAGCAGTTGTAGCTGTACTGTGATTTTTTTATTATTTTTTTTTCCCCCACTGTATTTATTATTCTGTTCAGCTGTGCTGCAGAGGCTTTGCCCTGGAGGTAACAGTCAACTAATATTAAGTCTGACACAGAGAGAAATTTGAATGGTAAAAGAGCTGAAGCTATCCTTATGCAGTTCAGGGGTATGTTGGGGGGGAAAAAGATGGGGTAAAATCTACTTCATTTTAGACTGAATTCAATCAGAGAGATTTAGAAAGCATTAAAAAATGTGGATTGTGTCAGATTGAAGCAGAGCATTAACCAAACATTTTTGGAGGAGCCATCCCCTGTGCATCTGGCGCTGTGAGTAAAGATACTGACTGAACCGTGCTTAGACTGTTGGGTGAACTTTCTTTGTTTCAAGATTGATACCAACTAATCAAGGCTAGCAGGATAGGAGTAGCAGTAACATTTCTGGCCTAAGTGCCAAGTGAAAACAGATTTCTCTCAGTAGCTCCACTGGAAGAAATAATCAGTTTCTAATTAAAACAGCTGAAATGGAAGTGTGGGATGTTATGGCAAATACCCACAGCTGAGGCATCATTATACTTTAGGCCTTTAGACTTTCTAGCTCTAAACACTATAATTTACAGAACTGGATAATAAAATGTGACTTTGGAGAAGTGTATGTGTAGAATATGATCCATACCAAACTATAATTAAGGCTGCATATTCAGCTTTGTCATTAGCTTTTCCTAACTTGAGTGCTAAAGTGTTCACACCTGACAATGAATTAAAGAGATAGGAGAGGAGAGAAGAGAGTCTCTGAGATACTTTACAATTTAGGCTAATCTGAAAGTAATGAGGTTAGGCTGGATACCCCATACCTCAAAATCATCTGGCTACCTACCATTTCTTTATTTAATTGTGGTAATGCTACTGACAAGACAGAACATTAATTGTTCCTTATTTATGTTAGCATCTAGAAACCCAAAAAAGTGCTATTCATGTTGTACCCAATGTCATTTATTAATAGGAGGCTATCTCTATCCCAGGTTATATTGTCACCAAAACCAGAGTCAACAAACAAAGGGCAGAAGCAGAAATGAGCGTTGAATAAGCTGAAGTAGCTACCCAAGACCATGCAGCAGACCACTGACAAAGCTGATGTCTCCTGATTTCCACTCTTGTCCTGAGCCAGCAGATTGAATGTACGTTGCTGACACTTCTGAAAGGGATAGTAAAGCAGCAGTCAAGAGCCTAAAGGAGTTTGATAACAAACCACATCATCTGTCTGTCCTCCAGTTAACCAGTTGCATATTTATCCCATTGAAGACAAATGAGGAGGAATGCAAGCAGCCTATACAGCAAGTTAGACCCTCACTTCTAAGACATAATAGAGAAGTAAGCAGTTGAAAGATCTTCACTGAAGCTATGGTAGCCAAGTATTTTGGGTGGTTACTGTTGCTATGCATGCAGATAGTTTGGCTGGGATGGGACAGAGGGCTGGGACCAGCAGATAAGCAGCACCAGAGATAAACTTGCAATGAGCAGTTGTAGCTGTACTGTGATTTTTTTATTATTTTTTTTTCCCCCACTGTATTTATTATTCTGTTCAGCTGTGCTGCAGAGGCTTTGCCCTGGAGGTAACAGTCAACTAATATTAAGTCTGACACAGAGAGAAATTTGAATGGTAAAAGAGCTGAAGCTATCCTTATGCAGTTCAGGGGTATGTTGGGGGGGAAAAAGATGGGGTAAAATCTACTTCATTTTAGACTGAATTCAATCAGAGAGATTTAGAAAGCATTAAAAAATGTGGATTGTGTCAGATTGAAGCAGAGCATTAACCAAACATTTTTGGAGGAGCCATCCCCTGTGCATCTGGCGCTGTGAGTAAAGATACTGACTGAACCGTGCTTAGACTGTTGGGTGAACTTTCTTTGTTTCAAGATTGATACCAACTAATCAAGGCTAGCAGGATAGGAGTAGCAGTAACATTTCTGGCCTAAGTGCCAAGTGAAAACAGATTTCTCTCAGTAGCTCCACTGGAAGAAATAATCAGTTTCTAATTAAAACAGCTGAAATGGAAGTGTGGGATGTTATGGCAAATACCCACAGCTGAGGCATCATTATACTTTAGGCCTTTAGACTTTCTAGCTCTAAACACTATAATTTACAGAACTGGATAATAAAATGTGACTTTGGAGAAGTGTATGTGTAGAATATGATCCATACCAAACTATAATTAAGGCTGCATATTCAGCTTTGTCATTAGCTTTTCCTAACTTGAGTGCTGAAGTGTTCACACCTGACAATGAATTAAAGAGATAGGAGAGGAGAGAAGAGAGTTTCACATCTACATCATCTAAACGTGATCCCATGAACAGAAACCAAGCCTATAAATTAGGCAGGCTCAAACTGTCAGAATCCAGTATCCCTTCACATCATCTTTTGTTAACTGAGAATCCCAGGATGTAATCTTGGACTGTAGTAATTGTGCTAACTTTTTTGAGAACTGGGGAAACTAAGGCCCTTAATCTGTATTAGGTAAGGTGTGTATGTTAGTGTTTCTGGCCTGACAAATTAATATTTATATTATTAAACTTTTCTTTAATCACTGTTTTCATGGCTGAATACCTATCCAGCCTCCATTTGGGATGCAATATGACTAGGAGATACATAAAAATCTCAAGCCAAGTGACAGTGTATTCCAGTTTATTAGACTGCTTAGCATTTAATTCTGAAGTATTTCACGGTGTTTGGAACATAATTCTGATAGTGGCATCTCTTGCTGCTGCTCTTAGTGTAGTACTCTGAAATTAATTTATTGTGATTCAGAGGTTCAGATGATTCAGTCCTTTCTGAGGCAAACTGGTACAACTCCATTTATTTTGACATATTTTTGGCTTTAGTTAAACAGATTAAACTTTAGAGGCTCATTCTGACACTCTGAGTAGGACATTAGTATGTATGTGTTCCCCAGATCTCTCTGCAAGGGGCAGAAATGGGCTCAGTGACACAGTACAGCTGCTTCTGTGGAAAAGTAACATTCAGAGAGAGTGGGAGGGTCAAGAACTGACCTTAAGGAGCTACTCAGCATTGAACAGGCTGACATTATCAGTCCTGCAGAAAGAAACTTCAGTTGAGTGGAACAAGAGATGTGATGGTGAGAGCTTTCCAAACCATCCCATGTATCTCAGAGGGTTATATGGCCAAATTAAGCAGGGACTTGGGTTTTCCTATTTCTTCCTTATTGCTATCCTGCAGCTGAAGTCAGTGTAAAGCTTAGTGTTGATGTGAGGAATGAGTAATTGCATACCTCTGCAAAGTGCTTGAAAACATGGCTGTTCCTAGCCATCTGTTCCCAAAAAGTGAGTGGGAAGCAGGACAGAGGTGTGGCTCCAGACATCACCTTCACTGTCTGAACACACGGTTGGGATTTAGCTGTTTATCTTCAGCTAAAACCACCAGGCTATATAAACTGCAGCAGCTGAGGTGTGGACATGCTCAGCTCGACTTTCACTGCCCCTGCTGTAAAGCCAGGCAGTAACAAGCACCAAAAGGCTGGGAGCGTGGCAGGGAGGTCTGTGCACATTATGAGAGCGCAGATGTTCGCTTCAGTGTGTGCACTTCTGAGCCTCAGCAAGATCCTCATGCTACACTTAGTTAAGAGTCCCAGCAGGAGCCTCTGCATGCCCAACCAACAGCAGACAACCTTGTATGAGGGCTCTTGTGTACTGCTAGCACTGCTCACACCTGCAGCTGTCCTTGCAGCATGGTATTACATGTCAAACAGCAAAACATCTTCAGCCAGCTGGCATAAAACTTGCGTTGGGCACTTGGCCTGTGACAAACCTTGCGTCGTTTCTCATGGCAGAGTTCAGTGGGGATCTGGCTGGCATCCAGACTCCTCTCCCTTGCCCTGTCTCCCACCTTCCTACTCACCAAAAGAAGCTGGCTATTTCTAGCAGTAGTTGTTGTCATATGGTGATAGCAGATGAAACAGCTGGCTGGGGGACAGAAAGACAATAATCACTCGCTGTAGGAATCTCTTGAGTTATCAAGTCCTGTCCCTGTAGCTTAAGAGGCAACCTTGACACATCATTCCTTTCACAAAACAGCCAAACAGCACCTGAAGACAATTTTCTGTTTGTTTTACTGTCTGCTTCTCTGGGGAGATGGTTACAGAGCAATTTCCCAGTCTTGTGATTAGAAGTAATCTAATTCTCAGGTAAATGTATTCCTGGTCATTTTATACCCTCATGCTTCTTTCTGGTATTTTTTTAGCCCACCAGTTCAATTGGATTTTTATTTTCACAGGGAAAATTCAAAACACAAGATGTAATAAAAGAGGCCTGGGCATCTTCTGTTGCACTTGGCATAATTGTGTTGTGATGTGACTGAACAAATAACATGGATGCAAAAGTACAATCTGAGTCTTAAAGTTGGCTTGCAAAGAAATCTTGTTAATTGAGTACTTTATTAGTTGCTTTATAAGGTGTAAAAAGTAGATTATAAAGGTATTTGTTGGCCCTAGAATGTCCCATTGGACATTAAAATGTTAATACTGGTCATCTCCATTTTCTCCCTGGAAGACCATCTGGATACCTCTGAGCATGTGCATTATGATCTTCTAATTGTTACTTCCTGAAGTTTTATTCTCTTTCAACTGTTATTTCTTGGAATTAACTAGGTGCCTAAAACTATATATGTTGATAACCTACCTAGGAATCCTTTCCTTTCTTCTTATCCAGCCTCCTAGGTGGTTCAGCCTTTGTTATTTGAATATTGAACAAGTTTCCCATGGTTTTCAAACCCTCAAGAACTGAATTTATAAAACAAAATCTAATAAACGTAAAGGGAGAAAATTAGTCAAAAAAAAAACCAACAAAAAAAAAACCAGCACTCCTTTTAAAAGAGTGAACACAATCTAACACACAAGTTGATTTTCAGATTGCATCCCATTTCTAGAATACATTTGCTATTCTAGCCTGCTCATAAGCATATCACAGATCTCATATAACAATGGCTTAGTAGTTTGTTTCAGGCTCAACAACTAAACCAGCAACAACAACACTCTTGACCCCTTCCACCTCCCACCCATGTAGGGAAGGAGAGAGAGAAATAGGAGAGAGACTTTCTGCATTGCAAACTAAACTAGACAGCATTAATTAAACACTAATGATAAAAGAAAATATGTATAATTATATACAAATGTGCTCAGGAATGGACAAACCCCTATTGCCTCCCCCTATCCCCAGCAATTCCCAGCTGTGAACAGTCCTGAAATGTCCTGGAGCTGCTGGAGAGAGCGGCAGAGCAGACAGGAGCTGAGGGGGAGTGATGAGGGTCAGGAATGCTCGAGCCTGGGGATCAGTGGTGATGGAGAGATGGAGTCCTCCCTGGATGCTGGCCATGGACAAAAGAGAAGAGAAGAAGAAGAAGGAAGGAAGGGACTTGAAATGCGTGATCCCTGACTTTATACCAAGTCTTGTGTGTATATATATACATGGAATATCTCAGCTCAAATTTGCTGTCCATCTATCTGCTCCTCCCTGCGGGATGGTTGCAGATACAACTCTTCTGCTCCTTTAGCATCCGAAAGCGAAGGGCAGTAAAGTGTCCTTGGTTTCTCCGAAGTAACATAAACATTCCAGCATTATCACTCCACTAGCTGGAAAACTTGCTGCTAGTTAAGAGAGTTCACAGAAGGGAAAAAAAATCAGTAAAAAGAAAATTGGCCTCATCCTGGCTCGAGCCAGCACAAATGGGTTCACTGCTCTATATCTTGCATTAACTCTCTGCAGGTTTTTTCTTCAGTCAACACAGCAGGAACAAATTAGATATTTTTCATCTTTAGGAGCTTCAGTAGAAGAGAGGTACTCCTATTTGAATTAATCTCAGGTGACATTAAGTGATTTGGCTAAATACGTGTCTTGTTTGCTTGCTTTGCTGATGGTAACAAAAGCTGGCAAAAGCTCTGTCTTGTTCTGTTCTCCATCACCTGGCTGCACAGTGATAGTCAGTGGAAGTAGCTGTGGTGTAAATAAATGGGGCCAGAAGGGTCTAGGGACAGGGTCTGCTGCAGGGATGGCCCTTACTTGGAATACCCCACACTGAATCTATGGAATGGGGCTGGATTTGCTCATGTAGCTCAGGAGAGATGAAGCTGTTGGTCAGAGGGAGGCCCAACATACTGCAGGGATTCATTCAGCACATGCTCAGATGCTTCAAGCTCAATTAAGTGGCTGCCATTCCTCTAGTATAAGTCCTAAACCTAAGGAATCAGTAGAGGAGTATGTAATTTCATACCAAGTGATGTAATTTCATTCCTTTACACTCCTTGCAAGTGTAGCACTGTGCTTTATGGTTTGCTTTTTGCCTTTTGTAACAGCTAAAGCCTGCTACATTTGTTTTCTGCTAACTAAAAACAGTGAAAACATTCTATACAGGGCATTTCTTTCCCTCTAATCCTGAAAAAGGGGCAAAAAATAAAGAGAGTTGGTGATTTACTGCAAGCTGCAGTTTTTTGCTTTTATCTGCTTTTTGCCTATGTCAAGGTAACATGCAAAGTAAAATCCTGTTTTGGTGCAGCAGAAGACATAGGAAATGGCTACACAGGTTGCATTTTCATCTGTGTGGCCGTGGCTCTGAGGCAGCACAGGCAGCGAGCAGGGTGGCTCTGGACAGGCTGCAGAGGGGCTGTGCAGAGCTGGCAACCTGGTGTTCATCAATAGCAGCCATGAGAGTTCTTACCATCTGTAATGCCAGCACAGTCTTTTGTGTTCCCTTGGATTTTGGTAATTTATTAATTCTTGCCTTCTCTGGCTTCCTGTAGCACTGTCAACCCTGTGCAGGGAACAAAGTGGAGTAGGCCTAGTCTGAGGAAAGGGAAATTTCCAATTCCTGCCATGCTGAGGACTCGTGCTGAAAGAACAGGAGGGCACGTTTGGGGTCATGCACCCCTTCCCAGTTCAGGGAACTCGGTCAGAGTTGTGCTCTGCATCCTGAGCTCAGCCCCTGCACTCAACTAGAGATGTCACACCAAAACTTGCTCCAAGAGGTGTTCAGCCAGCTGTACTCTAGCTACAGCAGCTCTGAGAATTAGCGTAAAACTTGGCCCAAATATTTGAAGAATATATTTTGCTTTAGTTATTACCATTATTTCTCCTACACGTCCAGTTTCAAACAAGTTTTTAGAGTACATTAAGCATTTGGAAAGTGAAGTGAATCCCAGTGTTGCGTTTCCATCATATAAAATAAGTTTTCTCCTCCATTTTAACCTTCAGACTTTCAATGCCTCCTAGGTGCTTTTCCACTCCAGTTATTTGACTGTGTAAGTGGGAAAAATCAGTGACAGTTTCAATTTAATGTTGCTAACAAAACTCAGCTGGTGACTAAGAGACAGCCACTTTTTTTTTTTGAGATCTGAAATACTACAACAGTAGCTGAACATTTGAAGAGAATATACTTCTCCTGTTGTTAAATCTGGTAATGAATTTGTATTCACACTTGGGAGGTAGGCACAAATCTCTGAAATGCAAAACATCAGCATCCATTTAAAAGTTGAATGTATTACTCACAGAGGGAGTAGAGTTAGTCTGCGTCATGACTTCTGCCTGAGTGTCCTTCATTCCTCTGAGAACCATAACATGAATCACTTAAAGTTTCAGTCTCAAGATTGGAATATAATTATATATTATATATATAATTAAATAATAGAACTGTAATATAATATAATAAAGGAATTCTAAGTAAGTTTGCTGCTGATGCAAAGCTGGGAGGAGCTGTCATCTCCCTTGAGGGCAGGCAGGCCTCGCAGAGAGACCTCAATAGGTTAGAGAGATGGGCAGTCACCAACCACATGAAGTTTAACAAGGGGAACCTGGTGGTAAATACAGACTAGGGAACCAGTGGTTGGAGAGCAGCGTGGTGGAGAGGGACCTGGGGGTCCTGGTTGATGGCCAACTGAATATTAGCCAGCAGGGTGCCCTGGCAGCCAGGAGAGCCATCCGTGTCCTGGAGTGCATCAAGCACAGTGTTGCCAGCTGGTCGAGGGAGGTGATTGTCCTTTATTCTGCACTGGTGCAGCCTCAGCTTGAGTACTGCATTCAGTATAATTGTATTTCCACAACCTCTATTTCATATATATATATTTGCTTTGTTTCTTTTAGTTCAAATGAAAACATTTGCAGAGTTAAATAATGAGAGGTAAAGAAAATCCCCTGCTTGCTGGATTTTTCTTTTTACAAAAAAGGCATACTAAATTGGCATGTGTCAGTGTGGTGCTTCTGTTGAGCAACATGCATTAATTTTGAAAGCTTGCTTAAATTTGCCAAGTTCATTAAAAAAATAATAATACTGAGTACAGTCTCCATGGAGAAGTTGCTGGACAATGGAAGAACCAAAAATAGCTTTGTTGGGTGAGCAGAAAGCCAAGCTGGTTACTAGGTTTTGAATTTGGTGGGTGACCTCATGCTGGTTGAGCTACAGCCCGGGCAGATCTTGTTCCACTGCCAAAGCAACAGCAAATGTGAGATGGTGCTCCTTGATGAGCAGGAAGCAGTACAGTCGCATTACTCTATCAGTAATCTGTCATCCTCCTGTGGTTGCTCAAAGTAAAGCTGCTGTTGAAGGGGAGGTTGCCTGGAAAAGCAAACACTAAGAAAACTTTCCTGATCTTGTCCTACAGGTGTTAGATCCCATGTGGCATTTTACAAGGGTATGTTGTACAGCTCAAAGGTCCCACTATTTCAGTATCCATGCTTCAATGTATATCAGAAATGATCTTTGTTAGTTATCTGTGAAGCCACCACAATTCATCTCTCTGGCCAGAGCCATCAGACAGCAGTTCTTCTGTGTGTCTTCTCTTCATTTTTGCAGCATTAAGCTCAAAGGCTGAGGACATTAAACCACTGAGAGCTCTGGGTAAATGGATGCTATTTACACACAGTTGGTCTTGCAAGGTAGAAGAAGCTTGATCTTCATTTGTGCTGAGGCCTTTGCCAGATGAAGTCCTGATGATGGCTAGTAGTAGTACCAGTTTCCTCTGGCCCATGCAATGCTGCACTGACTTTATCTCCACCAGAATGTTGTTTCACTGAATGAGTCACAGTTGTCACTGTGGATCTTTGTTATGAGACAATGAAAAGAAATTGGTGTGAATGCTTTCCAGGCTAGTTATGGGTAAGGAAAGTAAATTATTTTTAGTATCTTCACTATCTAGAGATACTCGTATCACTTGCAGAGAGACAAAGGGAATGGAAAACTGTTAATCTTTGTGTTACAACTGCATTTCTTTAGTATGGCACACAGGAATGAAGCACAGCACAAAAAATCCACATTAAACTCTACCCACTGTCAGAATCCCCATGGTAGCTGGAAGTTTTTTGGGCTGAGTCAAAGCAGGGTGAGCAGGGAAAGCACAGGGCCTGAAAGGCTGCAGGGGGCACAGTTGAGGTAACCTTCAGGGAAGCTGCCAGGCTCAGGTAAAGGCGAGTGATGGAGCCAGCTAGAAACATTTTGTAAACCCACCACTGGTTTGTTTGCAGAAAAAAAAGTTGTTAGAGCAGAAAACAGTATGCTCAAACTCCTGTCCCTACTATGTGAGTGTAGCCTGGCACTGCTTTTTTAGATAGAGGCTTTCACAGCAAAATGAACAGTTTCAGAAAAACAAAACAGCTTTTATATTTCACTTTTCCCATTGCTAGAGAAATGTATGGTTAAAATCAAGGATTTTCATAAACCTGGTTCCTCTCCTATGATGTTTGACTCTCCCAAATGAATTTGTTTCATTTCATTCATACAAGAAGAGACGCACAAAAAGAACTACAATGCAAGAAAATGGGAAAGTCTCTGAAGATACTCAGTGTGTCTCTGCAGGTACTGTGCTGCCCACAAAGCTTTCCTTCTGCCAGCATGTGACAATGGGGATGAAATGCCAATTGAACTCTCCATAAAAGATCGTGCATTTGGAAATGTAAAAATATGTTGGTCTCCATTGTATCTGCACTTAGGGGTCCCCACTGTGGGTGTCAGGCACATGGTGTGGCCTGTTGTGTGGAAATGACTCAAAGACCTCTGGTTCAGCGTTGTGATCGCTGGTGACAGGCATGGGCTGTTAGGAAAGATGAACCAGTTGTATCTTCTTAGTAACTCCTGCCTTTAATACTTAACAACTCTTGGGGTTTTTTGTTGTTGTTTTAAAAGGTTAAACATCCCCCAGAAAGGGCTTAGAAATTGAGGCTTACAGACAAAACTTTCTTAGAGTCTTCTAGTGTGGTATTTGAAAAAATGCACAAGTTTGATTGGCAGAAATACTATTTAAAGTACAGTAGTTGGTTATTTAGAGATTAATACCAGTGTTTATACTAGTGATGACTTTTGAGGATCAGTCAAATACTCTTGTTGTCAACACTCTTTGCTTGGCTTTAGCAGATATGTGTTGTGGCAATCTCTCCCTGAGGTAGGGAACACTTTGATCACTGCTGTCCCACTGTGTCATAAATTGTACAAAAAAAACTCTAGGCATTGTGCAAAACAGATTTGTTTTGTGTAAAATTAATTTTTAAAAATTGCACTGCATCAGCTTAAATAGCCTTGACATTTTCCTCGTGAAAAATAAAAATGAAGATGGTTTCAACCTGTAAGTGATATGCATCTGGTATGTCCAAACTAGGCAGAACTGAGTTCTAAATGGAAAGCAAGGAACAGGACTCCTCTCAGAGCACATATAGCATTTTTAACTTATTTTTTTGAGCTCACGCAGCATAAGGCTCTAAATTTCAAAGAAATGCATGTCACTTCACTAGGCAGCTCTTCAGACTTGAAAAAAGACCTACTATTAATTACAACTGACCTTCTTCATTAACAGGGGTTTGTGCCTTTGTCCTTCACTGGCCTTGTCACATTTTTTGTCAGCAGGGCAAAGCATGACATGACTTGCTGTTACTGCTTCTGTAACTCCATCCTGTTTTCAGCTGTTAATAAAGAAAGTGAGAATATCTTGCCTGAAACACAAACACCCCAAGCCCCTGGATTTAGCTGTACATGGGGTTTTTTTTACAAGATGCTTCCCCCTCTGGAGCCTGAAAAGCCATGATATGAAAGGCTGTGTCAGCTGTCGCTTGGGTTGCCATAGCTTATATCCCTCTTCCGGCTTCACTGACTTCAGTCCCCCCGAGGTCCCTTGAAAGTGTCAACTGAAACTGCCACAACAAAGCTTTGCCACATCCAAGGCTGCAAACGAAAAGGTTATTCTGGGGGAGAAGGGTGATGATGGAGATAGGGAGGAAGGGGGAGGAGGAGGGAGCTTTCTCACCTGCTACTGCCTCCTCCCCATCCAGCCTGCTGGCACTGACATCCCTTGGCCTTCCCAGCTGAATATCTGTTTGCAGTCAGCATCTGAGAACCCTTCACATGCACCTGCACTAGCTGATGTGCACTGACCTTTGAGGGAAGTGTAAGAGCAGATTTCAGGTTCCTGATGACTTCAGCCATAAGTAAAAGAGTATAAGTAGAAAGAAACAGTGGGGAACTTAATAAATGAAGGTGGTATTTCACATCAGTCTACAGTAAACCAAAGATCCTGGCTCTGTTTGTGATAATAATTATGTTTTTACACTCTTGATGTTTGAGGGAGTCACCACAGTGGCTGAACCTTTGTATTGCTAAGGAATGGCAAAAACAGTAAGTAGTCAGTATTATTGCAATAAATGTATGTTGTCAGCTATTAGCTATTACTATGCATGAAAATCTGAAGAGCCCAATGTATTGTCTTCAGAAGCATAATCCCTGTGCATTAGTGTCTCTAAGCAGTGATGACATGATCAAACACTGTCAATAGGCTACCTGACCAACAAGTTACACTCTGGAAGTGCTTGATATCAGCCACAATAATTCAGCAGCAAATAGCATAGATCAGCTGTGTACATTAAACCATTCCCACAGTGCTTACAAGGAGGATATGGGGAACCCTGTGGGTTGTTTTGCTATTGCCCCCTTTTTAAAAACCTCACAGCAAGTATTATTTTTCTCAGGGCTCCTTTCAAAACAATGTTACTGGCCACTCAAACACTGTGCTTTTAATGAGGTGGCATAACTGCAGCCACACTTCATCTGTGGCAGCACCATTTGTACCTATAGTCCCTGGTGGAGGTGTGAGAAGCCAAGCCTGCCTTCCATGGTCACTCTTCCTAGGACATTTCTGCAGAGCATAAGGCCATGGGCACCTGTGGTGAGCAGCAGCCTCCCACTAACTTGCTACCCTGGGAAGCAGCCACCCCAGCAGCTTGAATTTGTATGTCTGAATTGGCTGTCTGAGTATCTTGCCAGCAGTCCTGAGAAGATAAGCAGGTACTTAGTATTTAGAATCATATACAGGTTGAAAATTGCTAGCAGACAAGCAAGTAAGAACTCACCCTTCCAAGAACTGAATGCGTGTGTTCCAATCATTATTTTCTTGCTACATTTTTCCATCAGAGTTGCTACTCCTCGAGTTAACAATTCATATAGGCTTGAGCCCTGGCATGTCTCTTGGCAGAATGGAGCTGTTATGCTCACAGTGCACTTTCAGAGCAGCAAGCACAGGAGCACAGCTAGTAGATTCATGCATTGGTCTGTTCTCACAAGTAGGAAAAGCATGAGCTTTTGGCTTTAAGACATATTTCTGCATTCTCCAGTCTGCAAAAAAAAATAATAAAAAATGCAAGGGAGTACAGATGGAGTAAAGGGTCAATACTAGGTGTAGTCAGATTTTGATGTATCACAGAATCATAGAATATTTTGGGTTGCAAGGGACCTTTAAAGGTCATCTAGTCCAAACACCCTGCACATTGAGCAGGTACATCTTCAAATAGGTCAGGTTGCTCAGAGCCCCATCCAAACCAATCTTGAATGTTTCCAGGAATGGCCTTCTACCACATCTCTGGGCAACATGTTCCAGTGTTTCACCACCTCACTGCAAAAAAATTCTTCCTTATATCTAATCTAAATTTGTCCTATTTTAGTTTAAAACCATTACCCCTTGTCCTATCACTAGAGGCCCTGCTAAAAAGTTTGTCCTCACCTTTCTTAGAAGTCCCCTTTAAATACTGACAGGCTGCAATAAGGTCCCCTTGAAACCTTCTCTTCATCAGGCTGAACAACCCCCACTTTCTAAGCCTTTCTTCATAGGTGATTAAACCCCCCCTTCAGGGGGCTGTTCTGGTTTCTACCTGGGACTAGGCATGCCTTGGCTGTGGAAAACATGCATCAACATGGAATTTCTGAGCTGTTGGTGGAAGGGTACATGACTAGAAGGTTTGAAGACAGAGAGTGGCTTTCCAGATTCATAAGTTTTTGGAACCTTAGATATTAGGGTTTCTTTAGTCAAAGTGAATGGGAATGCTACGGTAGCAGATAAGCCAGTATCACACTCATAATGTTTTAGTTTAACCCTACTCCAAACGTTTCCATTTCCAAGTGCCAGGTGGCATGTAGGGGGACAGGAGGTGTGTGAGGCAGCACTCAAGAGGACCAGTGGGCTGCTGCGTGCACAGCCCTAGCACAGACCGTGCAGCACCATCTCCAGGAAGGCTCTGAGCCTTGATGGTTTCAGCAGAGGAGAGAAACTGTGTGAGATGGAGAGAAGCAATGAGGCCAAGTACAGATTTTCACATGGGATATGAGAGATTGGACACATTTGCTTTGTTTCCAGACACCTGAGCAAGTGCTTGTCACAGCTGCCACAGCCCTGCAGGAGGATCAATGAGACTGCAGGTGAGGTGTGACTGCTACTTATCTGAGCAGCCACAGCTCACTGATGCCACCTGAACCAGGATGCACATGCATCCTTCTCCTCCTGCATCTCCTCAGTGGCCCAGACTAGCATGGGAGGATGCTCCTCCTAGGGGACCGTGCAAATCTAGCCCCTTGTTTCAAATCCAATTATAAACCTCCCTTATAAACCTCCAAGAAGCTATGTCATTGTCATGTACTTCTAACACCAATTCATTTACCAGCATGCAGCTGCTAAGTGGGCATTGCTTGTTTTTCCCCTCTGTGGTCGCAGCAGAAGTACCTAAAGTAGACAAGGCCTGGGCAGCAGCACAGTTTGCAGCCCCAGGAGTGCACAGCCTGGCCCTGATGGGGAGAGGCTGGGCAGGCTCACACTGCTGCCTGCAGGCACAGCCCTCAGGTGACAGAATTACATCAGCATTATGAGGGAGAAGGGATAACAATTCTACTTCAGCAGCAGAGGTAATAAATGAGCAGCTGTCTCCTCCAGCAGGGATAATAGACAAATAAAAACTGTCAGACAAAAGCAGAAGAAATTCTCTTCTGTGCCAGTTTTTTTGGACTCTTGACTTTTGACCAAGCTGGCTCTGATATTACCTGTACCTTTCTTCTTACCAAGAAACTTTTGCTCAGCTCTTCTTGCCACCAGACTCACTAGTGTCTCTCTTTTCCATTTCTTTCTAAATTCTTTCTTTATATAATAGTCTTCTGTCCCAAGAGTCTACTTCTTGAGGGCCCAGCTCACATCCCTCCTTTCCCTCTCGGTCTCTCCAACAATAGATGACCATCTACTGTCCATCCCTGATTTGAATTGTTTTTTCCAGGTCAGGAAGCATTCTTGTGTCCTTATTCTTCAGCAAAGCTTTTAAATAATATATCTAATATACTGTCTAAATAACGTTTAGTCTGACTGAGGGCAAGAGAACTAAAGCCCTGAAGGCTAGGGCCTTCAGATTAATATGTTTAAATACCTCACTGAATAAGGACCTTATTTGCTACAAACATTTTTTTTATTTCTTCCTCTTCTCTAGTCACTGAGTAGTTATAGTCTGAGATACTTCCTTGACATTGCAATAGACACTGTATTTTTTCTGCCCTTGGAGTATCCTATTGGGCATTTCTTGAGTATTTTCTCTTTGAGTTTGCAATAGCTCATCTTTTCCGTGTAAGGGGGAGAGCAAATAAGCTATTTTGTAAGCCTAGGTTGCCCTCTAGTGAACAATGCAATACATACAAGCACCTCCACTTTTGGAAAATAGGTAGGCTGCAAGAGACCTTTGAGCCTTTATTTTCATTGAGTGGAGCTACGGCATTTAAGTTGGGGGGCGGGGAACTCAGCTAAGGATAGGGGATTTCCCAAGCCTCTGCGTTGCACTGTACATCAAAATATTGTGTGCAAGCTGCGCAGCATAGGTAGATAATGAAAGAAGTGGTAATGGTGATTTTTTATGAATCCAGATGAGAAAGAAACCATATAAAAAGAAGCATACAGGTAGCTCCAGATACGCATTACTAGCTTGGAATTAAGAGGCTGACAAACTGTCTGAAAAAGATATCAGAGCTGATGGTGTTGCAGGAAGATGAGTGTAATGGAGTCATTGCCACTTTACTGACATCTGTTATCCATACAAAGAACAATATTGATTATCTGTGCGCTATGGAAAAGATTATAATTTTCAAAAAGTCACTAAGAAGTAAAATCTTTCTGAATCAAACATTGTCCACTAAGGAGAACACTTCTGGAAGTAGTAATTAATGAATGCACATTGTATTGGTCCCAAGATAGAGAGACCAGAAGTCTTCATGATCTGTAAAGGTGAGACATAGTTATAGTGAGCAGTACGATTCTTTCTTGATATTTCTATATCCACAGAATAGTCTACAATGAGGTTCCTTCTTTCTTTTAACTTGTTGGCTCTTAAAATCAATGGTAATAATATTAATGCTAGATTTAGTAGATATGTGTTGAATTCTACAGCTGGTACTGGAATATCCCTCCTGTAAGACTGTTACTCCAGGTTTAGAAAATTACCATTTTTAACATTCCCTTTGAAGGTATTCCAGCTTGCACAGGCTGAGTATAAATGCAAAGCAAGAGCAATGCTATAGTGAAAGTGCTTGTCTGAAGAGGAAAGGCTTGGCTTCTATTCCTTGCACTGCTGAACATCTAATACAAAAACACTCAGCAGAGCCAGGAATCCCATGATGTCTTCTTCCAGTTAAGTATTCAGTCCATTAGGCTTTTACTGGTACAAATGATTCTATATAATTATTCTGAAGCCTGGCAGCCTTTTGAGGAAGAGCAGCCCTTGTCTTATTTCATTCCAACATGCTTTGCACACTGGTGCAAAGATTGGTTGGTTTCATGTTCCTTGTGATGATTGAGATCATCCCAAGACCACTGTATTCACACATCCCCAATGTTGCTTAAATGCTCTGTGGACTGGGAAAACCAGTAAATGTGGCATCACTGAAATGTCATCAACAGGCAGTGATAACATCACCACTAGACGTGAGCTCTGTGGCATCCAGTGGGTCTCGGAGAATGCCTGCTAGCTCGAGTCCCCCCAGGATGCACACACAGACAAAAACACGCTACTCCCAGCAAGGTCTTACTGACAAAAATCTGAGACAAACTTTGGGCACTTCCAAGATTATGGGTGAGCTCTGGGGGCTCAGATCTGGATTTAGCTAGCACTGGCTTTTAAATAATAAGTAAAGATTTCTAGCATAAATATTTTTATACTGCAAAAATTAAGACATTAGTTGTTAATTTGGCAAAGAGAGTACTTATATTGTCTTATTATCATTATTGTGATAGTTTTTACTTCTACTTTAGTGGTTATAAAGAGGGAGAGTAAGAAAATTGTTGTGAAAGAAAGTAAGAAAATCTTGTGAAATAGGACAAGTGAACTGTAGAGAAGACAATACACAGGTAATTGGGCTGTTTTAATAACAAAGAGGCTTATTAATTGAATGCATTACTTGATTAACTGTAGAAATTATTTCTAACTCCTGAATACTATTTAATCACTTGGCTATAATTTATAGAAGAATAAGGGAATGTGTTCAAGAAAAACAGAAAAAAGAATAGTAAAAAAGAAAGGAAAGAAGAAGTGTAGAGGCAAAGTTCTCAGTCAGGTTTCTTAGTATAGTTTTGGTGTAGTAAAGTAGCTATAAATCAGGCTTAAATGATTAAGATGGCTGAACAAATGCTTTGCATCAGCTGAACAGCACAAAGTAGCTAAATGCACAGGTAGATCTACCCCTCCTTCCTAAAAGGAATGATGTTCTAAGACCAGGGATTAACACTAACATGTAGAGATGCACAAAAAGATGTTATGAAGGAAATAGCAAAAAGAACAACATAGAAACAATCAAAGGAGAAAAGAATACAAAAAAGTACTGAAATGTAAAGAGAAGGAAGAGGAATTCATTAAGGCTAGTGCACAGTAGTACCCAATAACTACACCTGCCTGTCAACAACACAGGTTAGTCAGCCAGCATTTTATGAAATTATCAACTTAAATCTACATGTGGCAAAATAATGAAGAATGCTTTAATTTGAATAATTTCAGTCTCAACTTAATGACCTTCAACTATATTTCTGCCTCATTTCTGTACCTTATCAAAACCATTTGCTTCACAAAACAATTTTTGGTAAGGAAACAGAAAAGCAATTCTTGAATTGCAACTTGAGGTATTTCAGGGCACCAGATTCTGTATGTGAAGGTCAACCTTCTGACACTGCAGGTGTTGGAATGCTTGCTGGAGAAAAGAACTGAGGTGGTACCAGGAAACCTATCTGACTTCTTGCAACCAAGCTATCTTGGGCAATTTGGGCTTATTTGTCATTCACCCATAGTGGATTTTCAGGAGCTAGGCAAAAGCATAAATATAGTTTTGGATATTCTGAGCCATGATAAATTGGCTTCATTCACTTAGTGCATAATTTATTTTTAATTCCTCTATTTGAAGTATGTAGCATAATAAAGAAACCTGCTCTAT
Organism: Chaetura pelagica; assembly: GCF_000747805.2. Lineage (NCBI taxonomy): Eukaryota > Metazoa > Chordata > Aves > Apodiformes > Apodidae > Chaetura > Chaetura pelagica. Next base: position 360,380 of record NW_009954196.1, on the reverse strand, counting down.
TTAAGATTTGTATCAGAAATTCACAAGTGAGTTTCTTTCCTTTATTTTTCTGACAACATCATTGTTCCTTTTATCCAATTATAGGGGAGACTCTTTTATATCAAAAAATGCCTGACCTAGTCCTCAGAGTTCCACTGCGGTAAGCACTGTCAAAATGTATACTAAGGAATAATGCTAGTCACAACAATTTTACAGTTTAAATAGTGACGACAGATAACCAGTGAAAAATGGCATCCCTAAGAGCCGAGGTGAAGAGGCCAGAACCATCAAGTGAGATAGATGGCTAGAAATGAAAGACAAGCCCCCTGATTCCTAAGCCAGTGTCTCTCCCCTCGATCACACCACTACTTTAATGAGATTATTTTGGAGCTTTACACTGAATCCTAATGACCCAAAATATAAAGCCCTTCTTATTGAATGCTTCCTCAGCTTAAAGTAAGATTTACATGTTCCTGCACAAGCACGAAATATCTACTCTAGGAAACAGTGTTTTAGCCAGTGTGAACACAATGCTGTATCTAGTTTGCATGTGTCAGGCAGTAAGATTCTATTACTGGATCTTTTACTGATTTTTATAACTTGTATATAGTATTTTCCTATTATGCCAAAAACCAAAAAATTACCTGTCTCATTAAGGTTCAGCTCAAATCACCTCATCATAATAATAGTGTTAACTCTTATTCCAAGACAAGTTATGATGCAGTTTATATCTACCTTCTGCATAATATTTCCAAAGCAAAGACAAAGGTAATATTTACAAAAACTGTATTTTTATTTGGATGTGCAGAAACACAGTGAAATACCAGGATGAACTTGTGGTGGATTAAGGGATAAAACATTAGCTCTGCATCAACCCCATCACAGGTTGTGCCTGAAAGGCAGCTGTTCACTTTTAATGTTTATGATTTTAAGCATAAATTACTGATGCAGAGACTATATTTACCTGGAAATCATGTTCACCTTCACTGTGGACTTAGGACTTTCAGAAAGCTAAACTGAAGTCAGACACTCTTTGACCTTCAAATGTAAAAAATCATGTGGCTTGGAGGATGTGCTTGCTCTTTTTGGAGTGGTACAAGGAATTAGTGATAATAATCTCAGAGAATAAATAAATATTAGGAACAACAGGGAAATAAAAAGATCTACAGCACTGTGCTGTGCAGTATGTAGGCCAGATCATTACATCATAGCTGTCATACTTGCAAGACTGTGAATATAAACAAAAACAATCAATCATGGGCTCAGGTTTCTTTCTAGCTTAAGTTAGTTAATTTTATTTAATCTTATTTGTTTGCTTGTTCAACAATGCAATTATGTAAGGACCATCTGTCAAACAATATATTGGGGGGTCTCACCCTGCAAAATGGTAAAAATATTTTTTAATATAGAGGCTGTGAAAGTACTGGGTCCTTAAGCAAGAAATGCCTAGGAAGAGAGCAAACCATTCAATGCCTTATTACTGGGAGCTGGAGTAGAGGACAAAATGTGTCTGTTTATGCCAATGCACTGCATTTCAAAACCTAAATAGAATGGGCTTAGTACTGAAGTAAAATTTAAACTGAAACAGAAACCCAGTGTTTTCTCTGATTCCTACCCTGCAAGTTACACTTGTAATGACGTTTTAATGTAGGTTCATAGAAAAACCCAATATTTGGTTCTTCACATAATCACAAAATCCTGTGCTCATGAAAGCAATTGATGAAACTCTCACTGATGTCAGTAGTGTGGGATTGAGACCTAATACAGCATTTTGGCTTTTAGACATATGTGTCACATGCGAAGTTAATAAATGAAAGGCACAGAGAAACACAGAGAAGCTACTCAGAAGAAGATATTTTCAAAGACTGAATGCTGTGTCCTTATCTCACAGACACACACAGGCAGAGAAATGGCTGATCCAATCCAAGACTCCTCCTGTTCCAGGATAACAGCCATGCCCTTAGTCAATGATGGGAGGTGCAGTGAGGGGAAAGGGAATGCTTATAGATGTGCTTTGACCCAGCAAGAGAAAAAACACTTTCCTAAAATGGTGAAAAAGAAAAGGAGAATGCATAACTGTTTTACAGATTGCACAACAGAGATGTTCTTGGAGAATCACATTAAATAATTACAGCATTGAATAAGGAATCTCCAAATTCAGTTCTGCAAAACCCAATGCTACATGCACAAAGACAAAGCTGAATAAGGCATTAGTAATTTAGGACCAGCTGACATGCTGAGCATAGTAACTATAGCTTACACAAGGTAATACTTTTTCACCCAGAACACTTCTAGGTTAGCAGCTGCAGACCAGATGCTGTTCTAGCATAAACAGGTGAAGCAACTTGAACTTTTGCTGAACTATAGCAAACTAAAACAGTTACAGGTATATTAGCACCAGTAAGTTGTGGTTTACAGTTCAGGGACTTCTCTTAAACTCTCTTGATTTCTCGCTTCATCCTCTGCCTTCTTTTGTGAGACTCTTCCACATAGTGTAGTTTTTATCATTAGCCTGATAATACATTTTAGTTCCTCTACTTTCTCTCAGTCCCCAAACAGCAGCTGTGTTTCTGCACTCTTTATTTTCTCCAGCTGAATTCAACCCAGCTTTCATAGAAGGCTGAACCCCTGGGCTTAGGTAAAGTAACAGACTGTAAATTAATTTATCTTGATATTTTTGTTTAGACTTAAATGGCACAACTAAAACAATCAACCTGCAAAATTCTGACTTTCTTTTTAAATGTTAATCATATTTGTTATATTAATGCTTGAGAATTAACCAAAAAATAAGTTCCACTGTGCTGACACTGTAAAAATGGTCTATTTTCTGAACCCCTAGTCATCTGAATGATCTTTGGCACTTCTCCTCCCATGTCTTATTTTCTCAACCATTCATAAAAAGTAGTGTAATAACTGTCTTTTGTTCCTTCACACTCTGTGAATAGGAAGCTAGTCTCATCAACAGTCATGAAGTGCCTCCTTTTTCTCAATTTCAATCACTCATAAAACCCATAAAATCCCACAATCAAATGCTCTTGCAGGATTACACACACACAAAACCATACCAGGAATTCAGCCTCCTACTGACCCAGAATTAAACTGCGCAAGTGGGTTCACATCTGGGGATTTGAATCCAAACTCCTTGACATAGAAATTCAAAGAGGATCAGATCCGAGGTTCTGGTTTTGCACCATTTCTAATCCTAGTAATTTTAACTTAATCCAAGCCTCAGCTACACAACTGTACAATTTTAATCAGGACGCTACTGAAGAATTTGAAAGTGAAAATAGGAAGCTGAGAATGACATTTGCAGCTACTGCCATTCATTAGTAACACATTTCATATCAAGTAGGCATTGAAAGAACCTGATTTTTCCCTCTGTCTGCTTCTGCACTGTTGTGACTATTAACTTAGAGTGGAAAAAGCTTCCATCTTCAAAATGGGAACCAACATGGCCCTAAGTAGTCATCTGCTCTCTTTTCTTTGACAAAAAGGTAGTTTTTATTTCATCCAAAGTTTTATCTTTAGTTAAATAATTGCCTAACTCATTCCCAGGTAGGGCTGGGTTTTTGGTTGCCGAGTACATTTTCTGGTTTATTTTTACTGTCATGAGACATCCTGGTTTTGCAGAAGATGTTTTATCTGGAAAAGAATTGGGCTTGCCATCAGAATTTATAGACATTGCCTTGATTGTACTGTGTGCAGTTTTGGGCACCAGAATATAAAAAAGACATCAAATTATTGGAGAGTGTCCAAAAGAGAGCCACAAGGATGGTGAAAGGTCTGGATGGGATGATTTATGAGGAGCAGCTGAGGTCACTTGGATTATTCAGCCTGGAGAAGAGGAGGCTGAGGGGTGATTATTGCAGCCTATGGCTTCCTCACAAGGGGAAGAGATGGGGCAGGTACTGATCTCTTCACTGCTGTGACCAATGACAGGACTTGGGAAATGGCAGGAAGCTGAATAGGGGAGGTTTAGGTTGGATATCAGGAAAAGGTTTTTCACCCAGAGGGTGTTGAGCACTGGAACAAGCTCCTCAGGGAAGTGGTCACAGCACCAAGCCTGCCTGAGTACAGGAAGCATGTGGATGATGCTCTCAGGGACATGGTGTGATTCTTGGGGTGCCCTACACAGGGGCAGGAGCTGGACTTGATGATCCTAATGAGTCCCTTCTAACTTGACATATGCTATGATTCTGTGATTCAGTTTGAACCTGAGCACATTTTCAAAGTTCACTAAATAAAGTGTCTTTCATCAGCCAACAGGGCACATGTGACTCTGCCATCAGGCGCAGCACGTGGATAGTTAAAAGGGCCATCTGGCTCAGGGGAGTGGATTTATAGCCAGGATACCTCGGTCTGCCCTGCTGCAAGAGGGCAGGCTATAAACCTTCACAGCCCACAGAGAGAGAGGCAGGGGGTCCAGCCATTTCCAAATCAACATCAACACATACACTTAAAAACAGTAGTTTAAATCCAGGTACAAACTAGTAACTTTTTGGTTCAACCTGAGTTTACAGGTTAGTCCTACGCATGAGAAAAAACAGTTCTCTGCCTTCATAAAAAGATATAAAACCTCCAGGCTTGGGTTGATAACAGTGTAATAGGGAAGTTTTTCCCAGATCAAGCAGACAACTAGCATTTTATCTTGTTAAGATGCAAACTTGTTTCCATGACAGGAATTCGGGCTTCAGTCGCTTATGAACCCTGCCGGCACCAGGCTGCAGGCAGCGCTGCCGCTGCCCCGGCACTGCCCAGCATCGCTCTTCAGCTGCCTCCTGGAAACACCGAGTTGCCCTCATGGGGGGCCAAGGACAGGCCTTGGTGTGCACTGAACGGGGCCACCTGGCCTTCCCACAGCCCCGTTTAGGGGTAAGATTCGTTGCTGAGCGAAGCTGATCACAGAAAATGATCTGCTCTTAACCTTTACCGGAGAGAACAAGTCTGATGTACAGGAGGGCCGAGACAACCCGCACAGGCGCAGCTGTTAACGCGTGACGCTGCCCCGCTGCTGAGCAGGCCTATTCAGAGGGCAGGAGGAGAAACGGAGCAGAGAAAGCGGCATTCGCTGCTGCGGTTGCGTCTCTTTTACCCACTCAGTCCGCTTTCCAGCCCTCCCTTTGGAGGTTTTCCCGCTCAGCTCTCGGAGAGGGGCCTCCTGCCGCCTTCACCGGCGCCGCCCCCGCATCAGCCCAGGGGAGGGTCCCGGGCGCTGCCCCGGCACGGTGCGGGGCTGTCCC
>NW_009954196.1:349140-354992 GCF_000747805.2 Chaetura pelagica | reverse complement strand
CCCAGCCCCGCCGGGGCCGGCACCGCCGGGGGAGCGCTCGCCCCCTGCCGCAGCGCCCGCAGCTCCTGCAGTTCCCGCAGTTCCCGCAGCTCCTGCAGTTCCCGCAGCGCCCGCAGGGGATGCGCGGACCCAGGATGCGCTGACCGAGGGATGCGCGGCACCCTGGCACCCTCCCGCCCCGGCCCCGCCGTGGGGCACGGAGCTCCGGGCTGCCGCCAGTGCCCCCCGGGCTCGCTGAGCTCTCAAGTACTCGGTAATTCCTTCAGGCCGGATTGTGCTTTGCCTGCTTGCTTTGTAAGCCTGTGAGTTTCGGGAGTTAGTGGCAGGGCTGCGGGTACATTGCTTTGTTTCCCCATCCTCCACTCCCCGTTTGTCTCCCTGCCATCCCTACGATGCCCAGCAGTGCCCGCCCAGCTGGACAGAGAAGGAATGCACCAAAAACCCGTAAGGAATCCTCTTAGGAAAGGCCGTGTTTGACCACCAAACATGCACTGTAGGTGCCTGATGGGATTTTTCAGACAGTCTCAGGTGCTTTTGAAAATAGTACTGCTTGTATTTAGGGGCATGGTATAATGGTGGGCTTGGCATTGCTAGATGAACACTTGGACTTGATCTTAAAGGTCTTTTCAAAACAAAATAACAATACCATTCTATGATTCACTTGTTTACCTTGTAGAAACCCCTGATACTCTGACCCTGAACAGCTGTTACGCAGAAGAGCCAGGAGCTGCTCTAAAGGCCAGAAACGTGCCTCATCCATCTACCCATTCAGCACAAAGCCTCTGCTCACAGGAAAGTTTCATTACCACCAGTAGCAGTTTGGGTTTTTTCTGGGTGCTTGTTCCTAACAGTCGCACTGAGCTTGGCCAGTGAGGCACCAGGCCCAGGCAGGCACCATCGTTGTGCTTTGTGCCCAAAACGTTCTTACATAGTTAAGGTCAGGTTTTTGCCTAGGGTTTTGGTGCCTGTTCCTCTGCAGCTTGGAATAATAGTTTAAATCTTTCTTGCCTTCTCCCATATGAGCAGAGGTGGCATTTAACTACAGGAAAGGGGTGACTGGGTAATGGTTTGGATACAATTTCAGAAAAATACGAGCACAAAAGAGTCAGAGGCAGCAAAAGCTGGTATTCTGCCTAATGGCCTCAGCTACCATTAAGAAACACGGAAATCTAATTGTACTGAATGGAAATGTACATCTTCATTGCTGATTATGACACGGAAGAAAATTACTATATGATTGGCATCATAATGGCCAATGTTGAAATGTGATGACACGCCAATATGATGTACATCTCCATTAGGAATGATAAATCAAAGGTTATTCATTTGTGCTTGATTTATGCCTGGGAAATGCTACCAAGGGAAATTTGATTTAAATCTCTCGAGTCATAAAAAAAAGAAAGAAAAGCCACGAGTGCCGCCCTCTGGCAGCAAAGGCGAACTGCAGGCCCTGCAGTACTTTGCCCTGTTTTTTATTTTTATGTATCATAGATTTTTTGTTATCCCTTTCACCACCACCATGGGCTGTGATATTTTCAGTAATGTAACACATTGTTCTTTCTTGTATGTTATCTTCTGTTTCAGAAGTAGACTGGATAACATTTAATCCTGTGAAATCTTCCTTCTCACAACCAGAGGCCATAATCTTGCTGGTAATCTTATTCCAGGAATATAGCAGAAAACTGCACAAGGCCTGTGCAGTTTACTACTGAGCATGGAGCAAAGGATTTGTATTTCCTGAGTGAAATGATCAACACAGCCTCATGGGTATATTGAACAGGATCTAGACCCCATGAGAAAATAATTATTATTGGGACTGTGTTCAAATGGTTTGATGAATTGTTGGCTTATACTAGGCAGCTACTCTATAGCTGCCTGTATGAAATATCTGCAGATAGAAGAGTGAAACAGAAGATGAGAGGGAGAAGGTGCCTCAGCTTCATGCTTGCTGCTATTCTCTGTGCCCTTCAGCCCTCTACCCACTCTGTTTTCCTTGTGGACAACACACCAGCTATCTGTCACTCAGGACTGTACTGGAGCATCAGCTCTGACCTCTGTTACATACAGGTAAAGCCTCAGTCTTTCAGCTGCCTACACCATTCCATCCCCTGATTCTTAAATCTTCCAGCTTTGGAGATGCATCTTTTCCCACTCTTCCACACGACTGAAATTCTAGCCTAAGTTCTCATTATTTAACAGTTCAGTTGCTGCTGTGTCCTTTTCTCTGGCCTTGACACATGCAGGCTTGCCTTTGCCCTTATCACGCTGCATGTGACTGCTGGTGCTTCAAAGATCATTTTCCTAGCCTGCCTCTTTGAACATGTCACTCCTGTCTTGGCATCCCTGCACTACCTCCCCCCTCCCCTGTCTCGCATCAACATAAGCTGCCTATCTTCATTTTCAAGGTCCCCTGGGATCCTGCCTATCATCTCTCATTGTCAGGAGGCAGGAACAGGGAACAGAGCAGTCCTGCCTGAGCAGACTTCCAGCTCTGCTGTGCTTGGTCCTCATAGACCTTTTTAGAGCAGCATATGGGTGAACAGGATTGGTCAGAAGCAAAAAAAGAGGCAGTCAGTAATGCAGGCACCTGTGACATTTAAATGTTGTTAAAACCTTAAAAGGGATCATCTCCTTTTGTTCGGGTGTCCCTTCCCCTTGTGTTCCTCTCAAAGCAGCCTTTTCTCATGCTCTGCTCTGTAGTCTCTCTCATGCTTGGAGAATACTCTGCATAAATGCCATCAGATTCATGTTGGTAGCTCTCTAGAATCTCCTTAAAGCTCTCCTTTACCATGACGTCTAGAAAAGCTTTGAAAACCTTGAGACTGCTAGTGAGGTAGTACTGCTGTCAGCCACACTGAGCATTCTCGTTTCCTTTTTTCTCCCTCTGTTTGTATCCGTCTGTGGTTTCTTGTCCTCTATTTAGTTTGTAATCACTTTGGGACGGGGCCATCATTTTGTTCGATGTTTACACAGTGCTTCAGACAATATTTGTTGTTAGGGTTCCTGTGTGGTCTAATAATACAGACAATAAATAAAACCAGTAACAGCCTGCGGCAGGTGCTCTCTTCTTGCATAGACCTCATTGATTTCAAACTGTGGGCTGAGCAAATTGCATGAATGTGGCTTGGGTCTTGTGGGTAACTGGGCAAAGGGCAGAAAAAAGAGTAGAGCTGTGTGTTCCATTATAAATGTTGGCAAAAGTGCCTTTAATAAAAATCCCCTCCCTTCCCCCTCCCCAGCCTCCTTCCCCCCCTTTTTCTTCGTGTTGTCTAGCAGTGTAGAGCAGATCCAGGGGCAACCTTTTAGCTTCATGTCCTTTTCTTCTAGAAAAGAACAGGGTGAGCAAGAAGGCAAAAGTTTATGGGCTCTTGTTTCTTTCTGAAAAATACAACAGAAGGGCTATAAACAGCAGGAGGAAGAAAAAATACATTTGAAGATCCTTAGACCTCACCTTCTGCCCTTTGTAAGATGGTAGAAAACTACTCTAAAGGCCTAATCCTCAGCTATTTTCATAGCCAGTAGTACACTTTGCCTTGGTTTCCTAATCTGTAAATTGAGCATCTCTTGCTTTAAATAACACAGGAGCTGTAACCCTTCTTTTGTAAGTCCTTTGAAGATTGACAGGGATATGTCATGAATTGCTACTATTCTGTGATAACTTAGGTTCAGTTTTATTAGCAAAATGGGTTTAAAGCTTATTTGATTCTACTGCCTGTTCTGATCAATGTCCAGAAATGCCTGGTGCTTGCTAGAGAGAAAAGGGGATGCAGCTGTATTGCAAAACACTCAGAAAGGATTCTCTCTGACTCTGAATTGCAGAGTTATTCACGGAGAGCTCTCTTTAGGCTGACATAGCTCGTAAAGTGAGCAATCTTTGGGATCAGATCAGAATCCAAATTACACAAAAGTGAGTTAAAGTACCTTATTGATACCAATACAACACAGGACCTCAGCCTGTGTGGTTTACGGTACAGCCAAGAGCAGACAAAGTAATAAAGCATTACAAATCCTGTATCAAAATATTGGGTAAATAGGACAAGTATCAAATGGGATATAAAGCAACGGTATGAAAACCACAAAGTTGAGGTTTTAGTCTGAGCTGTGCTTAGGGTGATGGTAGAGCCCTGTGTTTTATTTCATGCCTTTTAATCTAAAAGCTCCCAAAACACTTGCAGAATAGTGATTAAGAAACAAAGGTATTCTATTTTGTTACAGAATGTAGTCACTGATTATATTAAAATATAAACATATGATTACCACCTCTGTAAAGCTAGATATAGTACCACTTGTTAAATTTAGCTTCCCAACAGGATTCTTAATAAAAGACAAAAAGAGCCCCAAAAGACCACAGGAAACAACCACCAATGAGCATAAGAGAAGCCAGAATGAGTAATGGGACAGACAGTATGATGCAGTAGACAGCTGTAACACACGATACTGAATTGTAAAGTCAGGTTCATTCAGTGAGAAACCTTTTGCTCACTGGTACTGATTCCCTGCAGAGCCAGCAGTCCAAGGAAGATTTCATTCTGAGAAAGAGCATCCAAATTACCAAAGACCTTAAAACAATGCAGCCTCTGTCAACTACTCTGAAATAAGGCTTAGGAGGATCATCAGGTTTATGTTGATTGCCAAAATATGACAGCAAGTTACAAGCCTGAAAGAACACAAATGCAAGGGAAAACAGAAAATACAGCAAAAAGTATTTTTGTTGGAAGTGTGATGTTTAGATACAGCCTTGGTTGAACTATGAGAAACAGTCACCTTCCACCAAATCACTATTTTAAATTCTTTTTCCAGTCATGTGCTTGTCTTTCCTCAGCTTGAAGCTGACCCAGCAATCTGTAATCTGGCTCCTTTTCTGTCCTGATTACTGTCACTAATGGGCAGTTTTAGGCAGGACTTGACAATTAAAAGGTAATATGGCATCCTTGTTGGTGTCATAGGGATCATCCCACAGTGATTCCGGAAATACAGAATGATATTTGTTATGGCCTGAATGTTTGGGGGTTTTTTTTGTGGTTTTGTTTGTTTTGGTGGAGTTTCAATGTGGGTTTATTTGTTTGGTTTTGGTTTAATTTAGGTTTTTTTGATGTATTTTTTATTATTATTTTTTTTTCAATGTTCAGTATATTGATTTGAGAAGTAGAAGAAAATACAACAGGTGAAAAGCAAGGCAGTTAAGTGGGACTGAACACACGTAAGAACATAGTAGTTATATGGGTATGTTATGGACCAAAGTGAAGGCATTTATTTATTGTCTCAATCAAATGGCAACATAAGCTCCTTCTTTTTCCCATTATGTTATTAGTCTTACAACGTGGAAAACATTTTCTTTCCCTGTGAAACTCCTCCAAGTCCTCCATAAGGAAACCTAACATTTAATACTTTGTAATAAATAAAACATCAGGAATAAAGATATACAACAACACATTATGACAAATATTACCAAAAAGCATGCACAGATCTGTTCAATAATGTCACTTTGGAAAATTCCTCTACTGATGTATCTAAGCACTTAAGAATTTAACATCTGAGTACCTTACAATCACTAATGGGTTTTAGTCTCCCTTCTCTCCAAAGGCAGAGAGGTATATTGCCTTTTTACAGATTTGGAAGTGAATAGTCAGTGACTCATCTAGGGTTATATGTAAATCTTTTGGTGGAAATGAGGCTTGGAGTCAGGGTTTCTTTGTCCTAGTCCAGTACCTTGAGCTGTCTTTTCATTCATTAACAGGCCTGCATTTAGGAAAGGGCTGTGTGATGACCAATGCTCTTTGGCTTTTTTTTTTTCTTTAATATCCCAGGAAGAGTTTGCTATTAGCTTAGCCTTTAAAAAAGCTGCTCTTCCG
>NW_009954196.1:284463-349008 GCF_000747805.2 Chaetura pelagica | reverse complement strand
CTTCCGAGTAGTACACATTTGTCCTGAGCTTAGAAGTTGTACACAGCTCTGCAACAATTTGTGTAATTTGCAGCCCACCCCCCGCCCCTCCTGTGAAATTGTCCTGGAAGGGTTTGGGACCAAGGTTTAAAGCCCTTTACTTTTGGGTTGGGAAAATCTACACAAGCAAAGTGATAAAAAAACAATTAAATGAAAAACCTCCCTCCAGCCAAGATCTAAAAGTGGATGGCACTCAGTCGATTCTACGACACCCATGTTGAAGTTCTCTAACCCCTACCTAAGGGAGCACTTAAGCACTTCAGCCTTAAATGCATGAGCAATCACATTGCCTCGGGGTGGGGGGCTGGGGAGAATATTCATCTGCTTTGCTGGGTCAGGACCCTGACCCGGAGTCCACAGATACTTGATTCTTTTCAAAACCAGGCCATTTCTTTACAATTGTACATGAATTTGGGAGTTTAATTTTAGGCAGTTGTATTTTTAAAATCCAGGCCTAAATACACTCCTCATAGGAAACGCAGTGTCCCTGATATTTGGGTCAGAATGCTCCCACGAGGGATAATTTCTTTAAACCACTGGCCAGCAAAGAAATAAACCACAACCACCCAGCAACACAAGACTTTCATACCCCCAAGGTTAGTTTGGGAGCCTGGGTACATTTTGAATGGCTGTTGATACAAAGTCATGCTCTTTTCCTTTTCATGTCACTTACTTAAAGAGGAATGAATCTTGAAGCAGTTGTTTACTGCAGCAATGCTTAGGAAGAAAAAGAATAGTGAGTGTATTTCCAAATGCCCTTAGCAGCTTTGTTTTTATTTTGCTCTCCAAGCCCCTGCTATTCAAGTTCTCTTCTTCTCAGAGCACTAACAGCTACATTGTTCTATGCACACAGCTCCCATTAGCAAAAGGAGTCATGCACATCATTCCCATGAACCACTTTCACAGTGTAGACCTATATGACAAGATGTGCCTGAAAGAGAGAGGATGCTAGGTAAATATTAGCCAGACAGTGTTCTCATTTAAAATAGTATTTGGATTTTTTAAATTTGCACTCATATTATTTGGTATCAGTAATCTTTGTCTACATCAGTTTAATAAGTCAGATATGCCAGAGCATAACAAATCTGCATTAGAAGCATGGGCTTTGCTGTTTTATGTTGGAGAAAAAAGCAGAGGGGAGCCCTGACATTTGGATTTACTGTCATACCTCAGTAATCCACAATCTCTAATTTCTCAGCAATGAGTTCATGTCCTTTGTTTTACATTAATTGCATTGAAATTTCCGTCAATTATTCAACCTCTCGGTGGTCACAACTCATTTAATATCACTTGCTCTGTGCAGACAATCTGAGGTCTGGCTGTGCTTGAATTCAGATATGGACAGACAGCATGATTTCTTTACATGGCAGAGATTCCTTTGAAATCTTCCTGCCTCCCCAAAAAAGGTTCAGTTTAATAAGAATTAAAGTATTCCTCTGACTAACTTTCATTGGGGAGCATATAAATTTCATTAGTTGTGTCAAAACTCAAAATATAATTAGAAATGTACATACTCTCATTACAAAGATTCAAACGTACTGTGTAGTATAAAAGAAAAATAAATATTTTTTGTTGGGTAGTGTAGGAGGAGATAAAGACATGTTTTTCCCTGATGTCAGATAATTAGTTTCTAATTTATATCTCAAAGCACATCAGTTGGTAAACCTTACCATTTCATCTTAGCTAGCATAGCTGTGGATGACTTTACAGAAAGTTCATAAAAATTTAAAATAATTTTCTAAGTCTAGTAGACATTTTCTTCTCTGTTTTCAATGACAGTGAGTTCTGGTGTCTAGTTGTGGATTTTGTACTTTAAAAAATATGTTATTTTGGACTAGTTTTGCCTTTTTTTATTAAATGAGTGGACCTCTCATTCTTCATGGTTAACAGCAGAGATTGACAGTCACATAGATATTTTTCTGTAACCATCAATACCAGTAACTAGAAAACCAAGCAAGTAGTCCCAATTTCATAATAAAAGGTAGAAATTGTGTATCTTAAATACTTCAGTCCACACTCAGAATGACCATGCAACCATGCTCAAGTGCATATAACCTTAAAACATGGCAACCTTAAAGGGTGAGCACACCCCTGATAACCAGAATTCTCCAAGCAGCAGTTACCGTTTACTCACAGTTTCAGACAACACAAAACCAAGTCTGCTGCTTCCAGACTTGTTGCATATTACACCATTCATCAAAACACTGTCTTTGAGGTAAATGTCTTTTCTTCTCCACTGTATATTCTTTTCATATTCTTTTATCACCAACTTGGAGTCTGCGAGAATCTGCGCAATAACAGACCTGTGAGTTTATGCAGCACAGAACTGCAGTATGGACAAGAGAAACATTTGAAGCACCATGCTTCCAGGAGGCTTACTTAAACAATAACAAAATAATTAAAAATTGCTTGACCATACCTTTTTAATTGGCTCCTTGATGGAAGGGTTAATAGGAATTCTAATACCTGTGTAAAAAAAAATATAAATATATATATATATAAAAATATATATATGTATAAAGAAAACAGTGTAATGTAAAATAATTCAGATTGTCTCTGTGTAAATGAGGCAATAAATGCCTGCAACACAAAACTCAGTCTGACTTCACAGCAGGGCCTGGTGCTTAATTGAAAGTCCTAACTAGACCCATTTATCAAAGAAATCGCTCAGAAGGAAATGTAATTATCACAATTAATCTATATTTTTTTAGAAAGTCTCAGCAAACCACACTGAAAATTTCTTCGGGAAGAATTTTACAATGCTATCACCAAAAACGTCAAGTGCCAAACTTCTCCCCCCTCAGGGGAAAAGAAAGACAGGCAGGCCCAGGGCTCTGTGCGAGGAGCTCCTTGTAATGCCACTTAGGTACAGCTGAGAGTAAGGAGCACAGGCACAGCAGGGGCTCAAATGGAAATCGTGCTTCTTAAGCCACAAAATTAATCCCTTTGCAAGCTGGAGATAATACCTGGCTTTTTGGGTGAGCTGCCCCACAATGTGCCCACGGGCTCTGGGTCCTTGCCACAGTTTTGCTTGGCTCTGCAGGACACTCGGCACCTCTCAGCTGCCCCCGTGAGACCCCACTCACCATTGGTCTCAGTGCACGCAGGGAAAAGCCCAGAGGTACAACCTGGCCCCTGCTCAGTAAATAGCACCTGATGCTTCTGTAAAGTGAGGAACCAAGAGCACATTTTGATTAAAGCACTTGCAGAAAGAGAAGGTGTCTTTGGTAGAGCTGCGCCTGTGTCACAGTTTAAGGCTGGGCTGGCAATTAAGGGAATGACAGATTGCCCTCTATTAAGCCTCCCTCCCTCCCCTTCTAGGAAAGGGAGAAGGAATAAGGGAGAGAGAATCAGATGGGTTGGAAATTAAAAAGCCACAGGTTGGAAACTGAACGGCACAGCTTTAATGAAACAACAGTGATTAAAAGCAAAACAGTGAAATAAGTACAAATATATACAAAAGCACTATGGTGCCCCCCTCCAGTAATGCTCACATCACCACCAAAGCTGTAGGGCAGACCCTGGGAAAATCCAGGGCTCAACTCCTGGAGTCAGCAGCAGATGGGAGCTGGGTGCAGGAAGGCAGGGATTCAGGAACACATGGATTGGGATCAAAGGCAGATGAACTGATAGAATCCTCCCAGGATGTCAGCCATGGATGAAGAAAATTTTACTCTCTTGATCCCTCAATTTTTTACCACATATGATGCTATGGGATGGAATACTTTTGTCAATTTTGGTCACCTGTCTAGTCCACTTCTCCCCAAAGGAGGGTCACAGGTGTGACACCTTTATCGCCTTCTGGTTCCAGAGCATAAGATTTTTTTTTATTTTTTTTTTCTCAGAACCAAGCAGTAGCCTTGGTTCTGCACTCCATTCTCCAGCCATAACTATAAACATTGAGCGTTACCAGTCCTAGAAGCAAACAGTGACTGAAAAACACACCTTTAATTTCATCAACTGCAGCTATTTAGAAGGGACCTAACTGAAAAATAAGATCACTAAAAAGAAAATTGATTCTATCCTGACTCAAACCAGGACACTGTGCTTGCATTAGCCTTGAGTTTGCTCCAGTGAGCAGAGGGCCATTCTGAACCAGGGCATCCCCCCTGAGTAACTGGCAGTGTTCAACTCAGAGCTGGCTTTTCCTCAGCAGTTGGACAAGTTGAGAAGGAAGGTAACTCTGAGCTGAGCTCCTACACAGCTTCTTACATTTGGTATTTCCCCAGAGCTTTTCCTTTGCTTGGTTTTTAAAGACCAAGTAACATGTAACTGTCTGGTTAAATTTTCCTTCTTATTTTGGAAAACAGTCCCTTCTTTTTATTCAAAACTCTACCTCTGTTTCTATGCCTCCAGTGGAAGCCTGGGGTGCTGCAGAAGGCTACTTGTGGAGCACTTGTGGAGCAGATAACAAGTGGAGTTATATCTATGTGCATCAGATTGCACTTGACGTGCCTATGTGAGGATGAAAAGAAAACACTGAGAAAGTATGCAAGTCTGTGCCAGGATAAAAATCCCCTTCAGTCTATCAGCAAGGTGATAGACAACAGGTTTTTAGGGCTTCTGGACACTAGCCTGCAGCAAGTATGTAGGAGTCTGCTACTTTGCTTTGAGAGCACAGAGCTCCAGTGCTTGCGTTGGAGGTAAGATGCAAGGAATTGGCACACTGGCCAGTGAAGGGCAATAGCAGGCACTTGAAATGACAGGGGAAATGGAGCCAGATATTTCCTTTTACTTTGTGTGGCTTGCACAGCCCCACACCTACTCATGTTTCTCCAGGATAAAAGAAAGACTGCAAGATACACTAAGGCAGCATACTTTTCCCTTCCATTCTTCAGAGGCAGATAACATTAGAAATTATGATCCATGTTAACATTTTTGTGCATGCCCTTTTTCCCTCTTCTTCAGTGGGAAAAGTTGCAGCTTGATCTCCCAATGTCACTGAAGTTGTTTACTGCCTTTTTTTTCCCCTCTGCTTCTTACATTATTCAGGTTATACTAATCACCAGAAGGGAAGGAAACAACTCCAGAGCAGATTGAATTACTGTTTAATTGGGTACCCTGTGAAATAAACATTGTGATTTGGATAAGATTAAAATGTGAGTCACAAGTCTGGTGAGTTTTCAAGTGTTAGGGAATGCAGTGGGGGAACAGGGCAAGAACAGCAAGGAAAGAGCAGCTAGGATCAGTGTGCAGCAGAAGTGCAACTGCTGCTCACAGTCACTTGTTTTCAAACTAAAGTTCCAGTGGACAGAATTTGGCTAAACAACTGACAGTTCTTTATTTAAGAAGAATTACATTTTCAAACACATTTCCATTTATATTAATTTGGCTGTACTGAATCCATCTTAGAATGCCCTCTGGCAATATACTATTGTCCATCTCAGCTAAATTCTTAGATATTCAAGATGAGTAACTGAAAGTGCTTCTGAACAACTTCACCAACAGGTTTGACATCTTCCATGCCCTCTCCATTGATGTTTGATACTTTGCAATACCTCTGGTGCGTAGATTTGCTGGAAGAAACAAGTTACAGACACCTACATGAAAAATATCTTGTAGAATATTAATTAAAATATGAAGCCCAATGTGTAATCATATTCACATGAGCCTCATTAGATTTACCTGCATCCTCTTGGTGCTGCATTTAGGGACACAGGTTCTTCATTCAGTCACTTAACAAACATAATGTCAAGCTCCTACTTCACAAGCTTCAGCTGTCCGTGGACTGCTTCTCCTTTGACTTTCTTCTCAAGCACAGGAGAGGCTGACAGCAGTGGAAGATGTTGCAATGGAGCCTTCCAGCTGTGGGGCAGAAATTGGCCAGGCAGCAGAGCAACTCGCCTGTTCTGCATGGCACCTGCACGGCGACCGATGGGAGCCAGGCCTGGCTGCAGTCTTCCAGCGGTGGCTGCACACCAGCACCTGGGAATGAAAACTCCCCAGCCCGTAACAATTCCCCGAGCTCTCTGGTCCTCAGGGTATTTGTTACGGCTTGGAAATTGCAAAGGCTGTTGGTTTGCTGTTTACCACCAGGTGGCCTAACTATTCCACGGTTCATCAGGAATCAAGGCTCCATTAGAGAACAGGAGCTGGAACTTTTTAAGCTTTACATATTTTTCTTCCCAAGCCTCCACCTTCCCTTCTTCCTCCTCATTCAGTTGATTAAAAGCGATCAGGGCAGCTCTGATTTCTCAATTCAATCTTCTGCTCAATTGAGAAAGTTTGTGCTTCCTGCAGCCCAGCCTTAGAGACTGAGCTCAACCATCTCTGTTTACCTCTTAGTCCAAATGAACTCTGGCCATAACAACACAGGTAACTTGGACTTTTCCTTGTGCTTCAGTAACTGGGGATTGATTCCTTTGTTTGTTGCCTCTGATATGTCTCCAACAGCTGGTTTTGTGATCATCCAGGAGTTCTGCACTGGCCACATAAACTGGATTTAAGGGCTGCCTTATGTACCCAGGGCATCACAGGGCAGATTCACTGGGCCAGAAGATCTGACTAGATAGGTTTTGCTTTTTGAAACCATAGGCAGCTTGGGACTTTGAAACTCAGCAGTGTTGGGGGAGCTATTTGGGAGTTGGCTGAGCTAATAACTCCTTGGGTTTCAAGAGCAGCTGGAGTCACAGCTCACACCATTGAAGGTCCTCCTGTTGTGGACTGACTTCCCAGCTTGAACTGAAAAGCACTGGACTTACTGGTAAGAAGGAAGATACTCTCAGATGTTCATCTCAGGCCTTTCTTGACAAGAAGGGTGGAGAAAGGTCTAGCTGGTGTCACAGCAGTGTGGACTAAGAATAACTACATGAATGCCAATGGTATTACATTTAAATGCAGGTACTGGGAGGCCACTAAAATGGATGCTTAGGAGTAGGAAGCACAATTTCAGGAGGAAATTAGTTATTTAGTGTGTTGCAATGCTGAAGGCTCAGTTTTGTATTTTCTGCCATTTACACAGTGCCTGAAAGCTTTCAGAAGGTACTTTCAAAACAAATTAAAGTGAGTAACTAAGATTATTTGGTTAAAACATCCATGATTCATTTGTTTGCCCATCTTTGAAATTATGCATTTCGGTTTTGATGTGAGCGGAAACAAGGTACAATGATGGCAGGGAGGAACATCATGTGAGAGCCCAGCAGTCAAAGGCTCTTCCAAGATAGTTCACCTCTGAAACTGGTTTCTGACAATCCCAAATCAAAGGTATGCAGTTGCTGAATGCTCATCTCATAACACAATTCCAGCACAAGAGGTAACTCCATCGGGCACATTTTCCTAAAGGATGTGGTGATTGAACTTTTAAAAATACCAGTCATTTGGAGAAAATTTCAAGAGTCTTTAAATTACTTTGGTAAATGGATTAGTTATAAATAATAAATACCTGGAAACTGGTTGAGATTTTCAGTTGCATCACAAAACTGTCATGGAGTAATACTGGATATTTCAGCTGCTTTAACCTAGCCTTGGGCACAGAAGAGACCAATTCTGATCATTTGCAGGATAAGCAGTCAAATTCAGGGTATCAAGGCTTTACCCAAGGTGTTCCTCTGGATTTACACCTCTGCAGATAGGATCAGTTGCTCTCTCCTAGTCTATGTATCCTCTGAGAATAGAATTAATTTTGAATTTTTGTATCATCTGCTTGCTTGTGCACTTATTTGCTAACTGTCTGACTGAGTGAGCTGTTCTGGGTCAGCATGATTTAAAGGCATCCTTTATTACACAGTTTCCAACTCAGTACATTTTTTAATCAAGACTAAATTGAAGTCAGGTTCCAGGTTCATATAAATATAATATATATTTAGTGAATGCAATGCGAATCCCCAAGTCTAATTTTGAATGTAACTATAATAGAAGAAAAAAAAGTGATGGTTCCTTTATTTTATAGAGGAGTGTTAAAACATTGCCACTTCTTCAAGGCAAGTTAAGACCTATTTTCATATTTTAAAAATCACATTAGCTAAAAGCTTGTTAAGGAATAAATAGTCCAGAAGATAATTGAGACTTAGCTGGCTTAAACATTAATGAATCAAAATTAGATGCCAGATCATTAATTAATTCTACAAATCATAATGTTGCCATTACTGGCAAATACTAGAACTAATACCAAGTAGCAAATTAAACTGTATAGTTTTCCTTCTTGGTACCTATCTTTTGCCAAAAGTAAAATTGCAGTGGTTATTTTTGGTTGACTATATACAGAATTCATATTTTTAAAATGTTTGGATTTTTCTTAATTTTAAGAAACATTTCCATTTCTTCACCATGCTATTTATGGAATGTGCCTATCATAGACTATAAGGATATTTCCATCAGTGCTATAACCCACGGAAAGTAAAATGTAGTGAAAGTGACAGAGAAGTCAATTCAACAGTTCCAAAGCCTTGCAAAAATTCACACCCCTTCAAATCAGCCTCTTTGGCAAAAGACAGAATAATAGACAGGTCTTGCAATGTGGCCTGAAGTGCAACCATCTCAGGCTCTGTCAGACCAATGTGGAAAATGAATTAGAGGGAAAGCAAGAGAGGCAAAAGAGAATGTCAGCTGGACATTTCTAGCCACCACTTCTCATCCCACAGCAAGAAGGAAACATCAGTGTATTTAGAAGGTGGCAAGCTTCAAAAACTCTTACAGAGTGGAGAACCAATCTGGGAAATGGGTTGTGACAGGGCACGACTCAGGCCAGAACCTTATGAGGAGCAAAAGACTCAACAGTGATGAACCAGAATAAAACTTTAGGGCCAAAATTACAGAGATTTTGCACCTTTCTATGAAAACTAATAGTATTTTTTCTAATGTGGTGTATCTTCCTCTGATGTGGTATATCTTTTTCTCTTCCTATTGTGTGACTGTTGCCAAATTTATCTAGGGTCTAGAATGTAGCAGTTCTTCTAGAGCATATCTAAATGCTTTAATTAAGCCTGGAGACCAATCAAAAACCAAGGCACTGCAGCCCTAGTGTTAATAGTTTGCTCACTTACAGCATCACTATACAAGAGGGTAGGTGCAATTTCCTCTAGCTGAGATTAAGTTATCTTGAAGGATCCAGCAAAGACTGATGCCCATAAGAGCAAGCTGTGGAAAAATGTCTCATTATTTCCTCCATATTGATTGCTGTTTTCATTCAATTTCCTTCCTCTTCTTAACTGGGGAGGGGGGGAAGTCTGTATGGATTTCTTTTTGGTTGGTTGGGTTTTTTTCTTGCTTTTGTGTTTTCCTTCTAGGAATAACACTAAGACATTCTGAAATAAAAATATTCTTGCTGTTTCCCAAAACCAAACATAGCTCTGTTTCCAGTAGGAAGCAGAGACTTGTGAATCTTGTTACCATGAGGTACATTTCAGCTGAAGAACAATAAGGTGCCACCTTCTTTCAGCCCTCAGTATCCATCCACAATCATTGGCAGACAAAGCTGCTTCACCAAAACAAACATATAATGTAGGTCAGAGAGTGCTCACACCCTTCCAAGTCTTTTTTGATGGCATCATATATATGCTGAATAGATTAATTCTTGGTAATTTGTCACCCTTTGGGATCTTTGAACTACTTACAGGTTCTGACCTTTGCCACACATTAAATATTAAACTGACAGTAGGCGACACCATAGATAATAATGCATTCTGATATACCTACATTATCTACCCCTATACTGAACTCATGGCTCTTTTCCATGTCTGGAGATGACAGATAATGCCAAAGCTGTTTCATTACAGCTTTTGGCCTCCTGACAAAATTAGAGCATCTAAAAATAGACCAGTGATTATGATCTGCCTCTGAAGTTGCTGTCTTGAACTCAAGTCCAGAAGGAGCTGACAGTAACCAACAGTGGGTGCCTAGGAAGCATGAGAATAGGGCAAGAATACAGGGATGCTTTGTCCAAGGAATTTTCCAGACTTTAATTTAATAGACCTTGAAGACTTGTATGAATTTGTCTGGTCATTTTTTTTCATTAGCTCTGTATTGAGTAAGAAATATAGCCAGTATGGGTCACTCTTCTAGTTTTAGTCTCTGATCAGGCTACCCTGCTAGATTGGTGGAATGATGACAGGTTTTTTGTAATGACTCAGAGGTGGAAAGGGCTCTCTTTACACGGTTGGGTGGCCAAGTTCATGGTGAAATAGCTGCTATAATTCTGCTGGGATTTCATATTATCATTAATGATTTGCAAGGGCACTTGAAGCCTGCAATGCTATCCCTTAAAAGGATTTAAAATCTAAACACATTAAAAAAACCCTCTACATTTGCCTTGCATGGCCTACGTTCCTGTTTTCTGACACTGTGGCCCTAATTCTTTTGACAGTCTGAAGTCTGAAACTGTTGGAAATTATTAATGCTGCCATCATCAAGGAAAACTACAAGTCCAAACCAGGAACTTTATAACTGTGGTGTGAAAGCAGGAAGTACTCAGCTGTTGTAGAAGCACCTTCTGCATGAAACTGTTCTTGCTTTTGTTTTCATATTTTTAATCCATGGAAGTTAATTACAAGTATTAACAATTAGAGCAAACCTATGCAGGCAAACAAAAACTTTGTTCCAGATGGACTCTGCCATGTGGTGAAGGGCAGTCGATAGTGCCTTTTCATTTCCAAAGGGAGTCCAATGGCAGATCATGGTTGTGGCAGTTCAGGGAGTAGGAAATGAACTAATTTTTCATCCACTCAAGTCAGATGTCTTGTTGCAAGTAACTAGTACTAACTAGCAAATGGCACCAAAATAGGTGCATATTAGTTTGTCCATTTGTTACTGTCTTACAGGTTTCCAGCCAATTTATTGAGATTTGTACAGAATAGATTTTTCTATATGGTTTTATTATGTAGGCAACCACCCATTGATGCTTCTACGTGATGGTCCTGTTATACCTTGCTGTGCAATCAACAGCCACCCAGAGACTGAATGGCCCGGAAAAAGCATTAGATGTGACACAATTTTTATGAAAAATAGTTATGTCGATATAACATCCCAAACAGATCCACTTATTTCCAAATATGTATGCCTTTTTTTGTCTTGGATTGTGTCACCTGGGATACCCTTATCACTGAATGAAAGTAACCATATGCCAATTGCATGAGGTTGCTATGATAAAGATAGCTGTAATGATGCAAAAGGAAAAGCTTTCTATGTAGCCCTGCTGCCACCTGCCTCTGGGGCTGTATCTGCCATCTTTGATGGAGTGGCTGTGGTCCACAATTCTGGTGAACTTGCCACAGCTCTAGCACTTCCGGTGTTTCTGGTTTTATATCCAGATGTCCCCAATCCAGTTCTAACTCTGTCACATTTACATGACACTGTTCAATGGCACGCACCTTCAGTGAGCTAAGATGTACTCTTCCTGCTCCACTGTCATTTACATTGAGGGATGTCACAGAAAAAGGCAGCATAATATACTGAAAGAGCTCTTTAGATTAACAATTCAGGCAATATTGTAAATTGTAGTAGAACCAAGTGGATTTTTTTGCTTGTGTGTTTGTTTATGAAGCCATCCTAGAAGGTGTGACACAACGGGGGAAATTCTGCCCTTAGGAAAGTTAATGGGAAACAATTCTGCAGTTGCAACAGGGGCAGGATTTTTCTGACCATGTATTGTCCTATTCCCATCCTTCCTCCTCTACCTTCTCTCCAGTACACATACAGTAGACAGTGCCTCTATTATTTCAGCTGTCATTTCAAAGGGAGAAGACTGACTTGATTCCCTATCACCAGGTCACTTAATTGCTTGGTAGTCATAAAGGATAACGATTTTTATTGTTGAATTTAATTAGGCATAGTCTAGAATAAAATAGTTTGCATTTTCTCATATCACAAGCTATCTATTGGATAAAGGATAAAATCTTATTTCAACAGGAAATCATGACTTGAGTCACATCTGGAAAAAAACTAGCATCTCAAGTAACTGAAATAAATGTTCTTTGTGTAGTAAAATGCAAAACCTGTTCTGATTTTTGTAAGAACTGAAAGCAATATTAAGTGTTTTTTAGCTATGTTGGATTTTGGAAAAGAGGTTAAGCTCATAGTGTAAAGTGAGCATAAAGAGGTCCTGAGAAAATTGAAAAATAGATAACATTAATTGATTGTGGCTAAAGATGAAAGCTGCCTTTAGCATCTACCATTTCTTTAGGTTGCTACAGAACAGCTTCAACAGACACTGCAGCCACTGCACAACAAAATCGTAAGTTCTGCCATTAGAAAAAAAAATAAGTCTCTAGGGGGGCAGAGAGGGGAGAACTTTTTTACAGAAATTGAGCCGATTGAGAGCTTGCCTGTGCTAGTGCAGAAGGATGCCAACCTCAGCAGCCTTTTGCTTTTCTTGTGAAGAGCACACAGTAACCTCCTGAAGTTCAACATCTAGCAATTTGGAAGTGGAAGGAATTTTGTAGCCCCTGCCTGGTAAAAAAAAGTCTGCTAGTCATCTGACTCTTCCTGTGGGTATGTGTGTGATGACTAATGGGCCTAAAAGAAACAAAGAGGTAGAGCAGGAAGCTAGTGAAAGGGAATGCTTTTCTACTTCAATAAGTTAACAAAATTAGTAATTGCTCAGAAACTGCAAGCCTGGTCAAGACAGGCAGTGATTCTGCACTGTGCCAAAGTAGCTTTTTCTGAAAAGCTCTTCTGCAGCAACCGAAATGTATTAACTTTTAATACACTGAAGCAGTGTCAGCATAATGCTTTTTATTTTTTTAAAACAACCATCTTATTAAACCAGCAAAACTAACCAGACCAAACTCCAGCATAGGGTATGCTTGTTCTGATATAGAAGATCTTCTGGAGGTCAGTGTATGTTATTTGGAAAGAGGTTGAAGTTGTACAGATAAGAGCCACTGGAACCAGGGCATGAACTTCTCACCAAGTGTTAGGTCTCTATTAGATACTATAACTATGGCCCAGTTTCCCCAGATGCTAGGCTGAAGACAACTAGGGTGTTTAGTCTTCCTCTTTCCCTTTTCTTGCCCTTTTTTTACTTTCTGGATCTTTTCAGAAACCCAATACAGATGTGCCTCCTTTAATGCCAGGAGGCCACTTCTTCACTAGGCACTGCTGGCAAAACACACTGACACTGGCTCCTTCTCTGTTCCTTTCCCCTTCCAAATTGCAGTCTGAGCTTGTCCATCCTATTACTATTACTTGATTAAGCCTTCAGGAAGTCACTGCATTTGAAAATGTTCTTTTAGACCTGGTTTACTCAAACCCTGTGTGTAAGTTGCTAGTTTATGTCTAGAACTTTAGTAAGATTGTGGAACTCAAAATAGATGTGTTAAAGTTAGTGGAGATGCTCCAATTCTCCCCAACTGTGGGTCTGATCTGTATTTTTTCAGTTGTTTCCTTAACCAGCTCCTTTTCTTGTTCCAACTTCTTTTCTCATCTACATTTACCAGTCTAGTATTTGGAATTTTTATGCAGTCTGGTTTCATTTACTGTTAAAAATGCATCTCTGGTATCAGGCACATCATTTTCTAAGCCTCCATCGTGCCAAGAGAGTTAGTAAAACATCAGTTTTTCACTTCAGTTCCCAACCCATATGTTTTCAAGTAGCACTAGGGAAACATTTTTTAAAGGACAGACTCCAGAGATGTCTTCTAATATCATCAGCAATGATAATCAAAAGCTGCTTCTGCAGAAGCCTGTGGGATTATCAGTCTCTCAAAAGAAAATTCAGCAGCTTTTCTTGCAGTAACATTTATTCTCCACCCTTCCACCTCCAAACTATCGTTCACCTTAAGGTGATGACACCCTGGACATCTCTAGTTCCATATGCACTTCCTATTTAAGTGTCAGGAGGGACCCTTCATCTGGGGTCAGAACCCCTCCTGATTTTCTAAGGGACATGTAACTCAAATGCTAATAACAGTTCATCATAGTTCATAGATTATGCAAGTTATGCTTCATTTACCATTGCAAAACACCTCTGAGGAAGTTGTTTGGGCGTTTTTGTTTACAAATGTAGACATAACTTCAGCTAGTCATTACATCAGTGCTAGCACTCAGACTCCTCCACAAAGGAACATGTTGCTAATGTCAAGCTCTTTTGGCTAATTCTGTTCAGGCCCAGAGGTAATACAGCCTGCTCATGTCCTGTCACTGACAGCAAGCTGAATGTTTATGAATATCCAGGTAATGATCATTCTTTCTGCAAGCCTTTCTGCTTGTGACCTCTTTGTCAAGGAGAGTCCCATAGAGCACCAAGGGGCAGGGATGGCCCTGTTAAAAAGTTCAACCAAATACTCTCCAGAATTGCTTTATCATCATCAATCTCATTCTTTTATACTCTTTGCCATTTCTCACTATCTCTTTTCCTTGCCCCCCAAATTTGTCTCATCAAAATGTTCTTCTTCCTTTTCTCATTCCTCTTCTTCAGCTCCTCAGACCTCATTTTCAGGACTTTCTGCCCTGCCCACTCTCCCTGCAGAGTGGAAGCAGTTTGGCATCACCTGGGCTGTCAGGACATATCTGGCTGTGGAGCCCAATAGACCCCCTCTGACTCCTGGAAGAGGATGACAGGTCCTTTTACCATCAATCTAGAGGTGGTCATTGCCTGCCTTGGCTTGTGCTTCCTCTTCTCAGGTAACCCCCTGAGCTTAATTTATTGGCAATAGAAAAAAAACTCCATTAATTTCTGCAGGGTAAAGGATGGGAGCCCTTGATTGCTCATGAGAGTGGCAATATAGTACAAAGCAGCAGCAACCATCCCCTGCAACCTCCTCCAGCCAGGCTTGCTTTGGAATATGGGTTTGCAGTTGTCTTCAGCACCCCCCATAGAGAGCAGAGGCCTGGGATGGGGGCTGTGTGGGTCCTTGGTGGAGGAGAGGTGAGCGTGGCACAGCAGCTGTGACTAAGGCAGGCAGGGACCTGACCACAGCTCGGGTTGTGGGGAGAGAAATTGAAATGTAAATTCTGCACCCCAGCAATAAATTTCACAGCAGCCTAATTTTCCTAGGAATGATGCCTTCGGCAGAGCCTACGTGGCCCAGAAAGGAGCGGGTTTTAAATTTTCTAGAATTCCCTAATCTGCTTTATCAGCCTCTTCTCCCTAAACTGCTGCTGCTCCCTGAGAGATTTAAAGCCACAGTGGCATATCCAAGGCCTTTTCCTGATTATTGTGTTTATTCTCATCCAGTCAAGACAGAGAAACATTAGCATGTGATTTACAGCATGGGACCAATCACAGATACCAGCACTCAATATTTGAAATTCAAGCAGTATCTACTGGCAGCAAACTGGTCAGGATCAATCTAGAGATAAAAAGAAGGGCTCTACCGTTTTAGAAGGCAGTAGAGATTCATTGTCGAGGTCTGTCAGTTTTAGCCTGTCAAGCAAGATGCTGTGCATTGCTCCTAGGAACCAGTAACTGCAGTGGCATGCACATAGTGTTAATACGTGCCCCTGTGCTGAGTTTAATTTCTTCCTTCTGTGTTCTTTTCTTTTTCCTTTTTTAAATTTTTTTTCCCTTGCAACAATTCGCTTTTCCTCTCATGTTTCAAGTCTTTGTATATATCTGTCAAGCAGGCAGGGGATTCAGGACAGGTTTTCATGCCAAGGCATTCCTTTACCTAATGAAAACAAGTGAATAAAACATAAGAGAAGTACATTTAAATTAAAAATAGAGACAAAAAGAATCCCGAAGAAAACCAGTATGTGAAGGAAAACATTTTTTTCCTAGAAAAATGGCTATTGAATGGATCTATTTATCTATTTATTTCTTCTAAATTAAGTATGCTCTTATAATTATACCCTGATTAAATAAGGAAAAAGGACCATGTGTGGTAGAAGAGAAATATATGCATATATGAAAAGTCAAGAAAATCCAGGAAAACTTCTGATGGCATGACATATTCATGCAGAGTAGTCACTTTTCAAAACTAAAGTTTTCTCCCAAAGGCCCCCAGTTTGTATTATTAATGACATTTTTCCTAGCTCAAATTACCATTTCCATCTGAGGGGGACAAAAAAAAACCAACTAAAAACTTTTCTCAAGTTTGAAAGGACAAAACTATCTCAGAGCCACAAACATCAAATGCTTGTGCACAAGCCTTTGAATAGATTTCAGCTGAGCCTTTTTGTAAATTGTTAGAGCAAGCAGCTCTAACAGACCCTGGCTTGAAACCGTGTGCTGCAGGGCTCAGAGACGAGATACAGTGGCAAATGAAAGGGGTGGGATGCATGGAAAAGGCACTTCACCATGGCATGCTGCAACAGCAGCACCATGCAAACAGAGTCCCTTCCAGCCTCCAGGACACCCATCCCATTTCACAGTAGCTTTGGTGGAGTGCATTAGGACCCTAATTCAAGTCACGGGTAACACTGGCTGATAGGAGCTAATTTAATTCTATACCAAAGATCTGTGAGGAGCTGGGCCATTAGAGTAGTTTCAATCTGTTCCTCCGGGTTTCTGCTGGCTCTGTGGAGCTTTGGATGCCATATCCTAAACGTCTGCCATATCCTAAACATCTGCCACCAACTAACTGTCCCTCTTCTGTTTAACATTAATATCCTGTAATT
Source organism: Chaetura pelagica (assembly GCF_000747805.2). Taxonomy (NCBI): domain Eukaryota; kingdom Metazoa; phylum Chordata; class Aves; order Apodiformes; family Apodidae; genus Chaetura; species Chaetura pelagica. The sequence continues at coordinate 332,478 of NW_009954196.1, read as the reverse complement.
GGAGTGTCAAGCTTCTTGCTGCCACCACTGAGGAGGAGGATACGGAGGAGGAACCAGAAGAAATCCGTCTTTGCCATAATGAATGCATGCAGTTCAGACCAGATTGGGCTGTTCAGCTATTTTATTCCTCCTTTTCACCTCCTTTGTGGAGGCTCCAGCAGTACCAGAACACAAAGATCTGCTTTTAGGGTTTCAATCCCATCAAAGATCCACTGGGTCCACTATGTGGGGAGACAGACTGGGAAGCTTTTTTGATGCATCTTTGTAATCTCTATGCTGCTGGCATTTTTGCACATCTTGTCAGCTTGGGGCACCTGGCAGAGGGTCCCTGCAGGTGGGGGGGCACCAGGGAGCCAGGCCAGGCTGCCATGCTGCTTTGGTGAGGCAGGGCACCCACTGGTTTGTTCAGAGGGGGTGACAAATACCTGCTGCCTAATTGTACAAAGCGGCACAAACTTTGATGCCCCCACAATGAGGCACAGAAAGCACAAACAGGGGTTTGCTGTGGTGCTGTTAACTCTTTTTACAGAGCCGTTTCTAGGGGGCTGGGCAGTAACTGCCACTGGCTGTGCTCCATGTGGCCTCTAGCATCTATGGACGGGATCTATGGTACCCAAAGGTGCTGGGCTTTTTTGCCCCCAGGCTGCTGCTAACAACAGTTATGGTTCCTAAAGGAGCAATAAGAGGGGCCTTAAGTACAGAAGAGGCCCTGGTTGCAGCTCTCTATGTTAGCTGTCTGAAGAGAGGAGTACAAGGTCTGTGGCTGGGTCAGAGCACCACAGTACTGCATCCATCCCACTGCCACCTTCCAGGCATCACTTCAGTGATGCACGGGATACTGCCCTGGCCTGTCTTGTGTCACTGTGCAAGCCCACCTGCTCTGTTGTGTTCATTTTGCTTGCTGCCCAGGTGGATAGAAATCAAAGCTTTCTTTGTCACCTTGCTCCATTCACCTTACCCTAAAAAGGTACCTGTAGCTACAACTGTCTGTGCCTTCACCAGGCAGCCTTACCTCTCTTCTCACAGTGAGTACCATCTAGTCACTCACTCACATCAGGAGATTTTAAGATTTTGTTGCCTTCCTTAGAAATATCTGAATAACTCACATGTGTGCCTCACTGCTAAAGCCATCTATCAGATGTGTAAAGATTGGACACCTGCAGAGATGTGGAGCAATCTGCATCTGTTTTCTAGGATCACACTTTCTTTTTTTTTAAAAAGTACGAGATTTACAATTCTTACCCAGGAGCCTATTTTAGTGTCTAGTATTGGTGAAGTCAAAATTAACACTTGAAATGACTATCAAGTTAATGTTGACCTCAGCTATGTTCTAATCAGGCCTTTAAAAATCAGTTAATTTCCTCTTGTCACTGCTTATATGGAATTTCCGACACCTATTTAAAGAAACCTGACTTCTACAAATGAAAAGCAAACTCAAGAATAGACCATAGTTACCTTGGAAAGATATTCCAGATCTAGCTGAAAAAATAGAGGAGTCATTTGTAGTCATAGAATTATAGAATGCCAGGTTGGAAGAGACTAAAGGGATCACCTGGTCCAACCTTTTTAAGTACTACTATCGGCTATATGAGATGGCTCAGCACCCTGTCAAGCTGAGACTTAAAACTGTCTAATGTGGGGGAATCCACCACTTTTCTTGAGAGAAATCAACTTGAGAGAAATCAACTACATCAACTGAGTGGGTTACTTTGTCATAGAAGGCAATCAGGTTTGTCAAACACAATTTGCCCCTGGTAGACCCATGTTGGCTTTTCCCAATCACGTGCTTCAATTGACTTGTGACTGCTCTCAGGAGGATTTGCTCCATGACCTTTCCAGGGACTGAAGTGAGGCTAATGGGTCTGTAATTACCTAGGTTCTCCTTTAAACCATTCTTATAGATGGGGGTAACATTAGCCTTCTTCCAGTCCTCAGGAACATCTCCCAGTCTCCACAACTTCTCAAAGATTATGGAGACTGGCTTTGCAATGTCATCAGCAGCTCTGTCAACACCCTAGGATGGATGGCATCCAGGCCCATCTATTTGCGTGGGTCAAGCTCCTGTAATAGTTGACACACCAACTCTTCCTCTACTGATGGCGGGAATACAAGTCAGAAAAACAAGTTAAGTTCAGAACATTTTATTTTGTTTAAAATACACAGCTAAGTAAGATTTCGCACAGGCTTGAATAAATCATCACTAAATCCAGGTTTCAATAGAGAACAGGCAAACTGGACTGGATAACTCTTATGCAGTCTGGAGTATTTTACATCTCCTATTCATCTATTCACTTTTTAACAGTGTTGCCCAGAAAATGTTAGAATTCATTCATCGAGTCCCAGAAATAGCTCAGGAAAGAGTACTAAGATAAATCTTGCTTTCTAGGGTAGTACTTGTTTTTTTAAAAATACATTTTGTAGAAATTATTCTCTGTAGACACTCCAGAACATGTTAAGCTAGTGGTGTCTAGGTTAAAAATAAACCATTGAAAGAGAGCTTTTATTTGCAACTTGGAGCAGGACTAGCATTTAGTCAGAGCTAGTATGCATAAATTATTTTGTGCATCACTTAATTGCTTAAGTTTTGTAAGTAATCGTGCTGCAGTTTTAGCTTTTATCCTAGGGTTAGGTCTAAGTGAAGATGTCTTTCTTTTTTCTGCAGGACTATGAATTGAAATAGATGTCACAGGCATTTCTGACCACATCAAACCTCAGAAAATAGCCAGCAATAGCCTTGACCTTGTATAGCTGACCCTGTTTGAACTACGATTACCTGTCCAGATTGTATTGGCAACTGGGATGAAGTATGAGCCCGGTCTGCCTGAAAGACTAATAACTCAGCCATGAGGACTGGCTGCCTGTGCCATGTTACTCAACGTTGCCTGGCAGGTAAGAATGAGCAGTAATTTCCATGGGAAGTCAGCAAATGAATACAGCCCTGAAACACATACCAAATTGCCTTTGCATTTAGTTGCCTACCAGTGTGCTAGTTGTAAGATAGTAACAGCACCAAAAGTTTTTGTGTTGACTTGACTTCTTCATCCACAGGGAATCAATGATTCTACCTAGGTGGTGAAAGGCACCTAGGTCCTTTCCTGAAATGCCAAAGGACTGCAGTGCACTGTTGCACCTTCCCATGCTTACCTTGAGCTTAGCTATGTGTCTCTGCTCATCCTGCCTCACGAGCATCCAAACTCTGCCTTTGCCACTGAAGAAGTGGCTTGTATTGGAGCCAGCACAGGGTAACACTGGTATGTGTGATTAAATCTCTGTGCCAGTGGGCAGGGGCTGTACCAATGGCCTTCTCTATAGCTCGTAAAAGCCACAGTAACAAACTCAGAGCACATATATTAAGCTAATTAGCATTTATTTCCGTATCTATTTGGAAGGTTCAATTTACTGAAGCCCAACCACAGCTTAGTCCTCCTTCACATGCTCTTTCTTCCTCTCTCCCCACCCCTCTGCTTTTGGTTATCCAGACTCCTACAGATGACCACAGAGGAAATGCAGGGTGCTTGCAGTATCTGCTGGGTGATGGGTGAGCCCCTAGCAAACACACTGTTTATTCAGAAATATTTCAGGCTGTTTTCAGGAGCCAAAAGAATACTGATTCCTGAATGTGCTTACCTCTTAAAGGGGAGAACACAATTCTCAGTGGTAACTTTCCATTTCAATGGCTACTGAAAGAAATCTGTCTTGGGAATTGCCTTTCCTTATTTGTGTAAAAATCCTTTTATGCCATTAAGATGCTTTGCAAAGAGAAACAAGGTCTAGGGGCTTGTTGAGGCACAGTTTTCACTACCGAGTAGAGTTAGTCTTATTAAAAATTCCTTGCTGCTCCGAATATACTGTCAGTTTATCACAGATCATCTGACATCTCTAAAAGGGAGAGCATGACGTAAAGCAGGAAAAAGAGCTCAAGACTGAAGAAACCCAAAACAAAAATTACAAAGACTTTGGAGAAAGAGCTTGCAGGGAAAGATGCCTGTGTACAAACTTGTCAAGCCTTCAGAGCAGCTGCGTGGCAGCCACGGGGAGCAGTGGGCGCTGAGGGCTGTGCGCTGCTTCCGGCCCTCGACCAGCTCCGCAGGGAGCTGTGCCTGCTCCTGGAGCCATGCACATGGGAATAACCTTCTTCAGAAAACCCTTTCCCAAAACAAATCCTGCAGGGACACCTTCCTGCCTCCTGGGAGCACCAGTACAGCCCTGATGGGCTGTGGCTGGCCGGGCTGTCTGCCCGCCCTCCTGCCCAGACCCTGTGCCAGCACAAAGCCGGCCAGTTTGGGTTTTCTTTTCTCTAGAAGCTCGAGGGTAAAGTCTGAAGAGGAGATGCTGCAGAGCTCACATGGGCCTGCGGAGGGGAATCCTGGATTGATAGATGAGGATGGCCACGTCCTGCAGGGAGCTGCTGACCTCCAAGGTGGCCTCACTGAGGCCTCACTATTCCCTCCCTTCATGAGGACGGAAATGCCCTCAGAGGGAGCTTGCTGCAGAGGACGTAAATTCTCCTGTTGGTTTGTGCATGATGGCAGTAAATTCTTTTATTGCTCCTTAAGCTGAATTTTCCACGGTCAGTTTTCCTTGGAGACTATTTTTGCATGCATTTCCTTGTTGCCTGGACAAGACCAAGACAAATTTGAAGCCAGACCATTGCAATAACTGAGCTCCACACAAGAAGCCTGGTTCGGTAGCAGTGGGGAAAACAGTTGTTTTGAGAGATTTAAACAGTGGAGTATCTGACACTGGTTGGGGGTTCAGTGGGTTTTCAACATAAACTGACACAGACTGGAAGGCAGGCAGGGGAAATGGAGGCGACAGAAGAAAAAGAGGCTGTGGGACAAAGCAGTCTCTATGTGTATGTATATATGAACATACGTTGAGTATTTAGATTAAAACCCCCTCTTGCCCAATATGTAGAATGCACAAGGGTTTAACTTGAACCCAAGAGTTTCTCTGACAGTCCTGCTTCTCCCCCAGATATATTTGTCCCAGGCAGTCCAACTGGAAAAACAAAGGAAAAAGAAAACCAAGCCCAGATCAGCAACAGCAGGACAGAAACAGTAAGGCTTCCTTATAAAGTGCCATTCAAGGGCCCTCTAATTGAATGCACGGGGGTGTGGTGCATGCTTTCCCAGGGGGATTTCCCTCATCCTCCCTGAAGCAGCCTTTGACACCAACCAGGAAAGCAGTTTTCTGGGAGGGGCAGCAAGGCCCTGCCTGCAGTGACCCACACTCTCCCCATCAGTGGCACAGGGAGCTGCCTTCACCCAAAAAGCATCTAAGTAGGGAACTAAGGTGGATCTTCAACAGAGAACAGCCACAGTCAGAGGATGAATGCTGAACTAACAAAATCCACAGGCAAAACCCCACAGGGAGGTGGTGGCAGTTTTGCTGCATTTCCTGCACTGTACAGGTGACATTGGTTAGAATGTTAAAATGGCTAAGTCATTATTAAAGGCAAATGGGATCAAAATGAAGGATACTGGATGTGGGAGGTGAGCCTGTTGAATTCCAAGCTGTAAATGCAGGCTTTGTGAATGAGCCTCTGCCACCACATACTTTGGAGGAAAAGCCTGGCTATTAATTGGAGAAAATGGTGTGGCACAAAACTCTTTGAGCCCTTGGCCCAGAGGCTGTGTCCATTAGAGAAAATCAGAAAGTCAAAACAGACACTGTGTAATTTCTCTGTACCTGCATTAACCATATCCCCAACACTCACAGTGTGATTCACTTTAGTATAATAAAGCACTTTATTCTAGCCCATCACAGCTAAGTGTCCTCATCAGACAGAGTATCACAGTGGCTAGAATTCACTTTTCCAGTAAGGAGATTCTACGTCTTGCTAAGACATTAGTCTATAGCTCCAGCAATGTTTTGATTATTTCTAAGAGGGTATAACTTTCTGGTAAACATCCCCCTCCCAGCCTCAGAGGAACTTTTAGTTTAGTCAAAACCAAAAAAATCTTTTAATTTCTACTATTTGGCAACCTCCTTGGTAAAATATTTTGTCTAAATTGCAATCTGTTAATCCAGTTGTTTCACTGCATGGCAGATTGTTCCTTTCTGGGTACCAAAACTGTATTCCTTGTGATGTTTTACTGCATTAACACTTCAGACCCATGAAAATCAACAGAGCTGGTGAAGTACAGAGCTCAGCTTTTTTGACCTGGAGTCACAACCTGAAGGTCAGCCAAAGAAAAGTCTGAACAGACTCTTCTCAGAGGTGCAGTGGGATAGAAGAAGAGGCAATGGATACAAGTTGGTGTGCAGGAAACTGAGATTAGATGTCAGCCAAAAAATATTTTCACAAGAAGGGCAGGCAAAACACAAGGACCATAGGGACTGTGGTCTCCATCTTCAGCAACATTATAACCCCAGCTGGACAAGGCTCTGCACAGCCTGATTTAATTGATGCTGCCTCATGTAGGGATGTAGGATCAAAGAACATGAGAAAGAGGAAAGCAGCACAGGCAGTTTTACAAGCTCTTCCTATTCACCCTGTGCCAGAGCTAACCAAGACCAAGTTGGATCCCCCAACATCCAGCCTCTGCTCAGGTGTGTACAGATGCCCAAGAGCTGCACCAGCTGCTGGGAGGGCAGCCAGGTAAGAGCATTCCTCCTCTGTGTTTGGGAACCTGGGAGGGCTAAAGGCTTTTTAAGCACTTGTTGTACATGTGGGTTTTGCCACGTGCCCTGTGAAGCATCATAAGCAATGTCTTTCAGGGGTGGTCCTGGAGGGGTCTCTGGCTGAAAAGTCCTGAGGTTAGTGCCACAGAGCCAAATCATGCTCTCAGGTCTGCTGCAACCACTCTGAGGTCTGGCAGGATTGGCATAGCTGAGACCACAATTAATAATAGAGATTTCTGCAATTCATTTCACTGTTAGAAAGTTCTGCTTGCCTTTTAATCCTTGAAGTAGTTTCAACTCCTTGCTGACAATTTTACATATTGAGGAGTTTTAAAGATACATCTATAAAAGTATTAAAACAATATATTGATGCCTGTTAATGTTATAATGCCAACGATAAGCAAGAACTTCTCTGAGGCCACCTTAAGCCTCGCTGAAACTCAAATGCCAGATTGTTATTGTGTCATGTTTACTCTCACTTCTAGCTGCATTTCAGCGTTTGGCTTCCTAAATCTCAGCAGGGAAAGGACAGCTTAGCTCCCTTGAAGACTGTGCAGTTCTGAAATGATGACTGTTGCTGTGGGGGAAGGGGCTGCGCTCTATGCAACATGATTTGTAGGACCCTCTATAAATCATTTACCAGCATGCCTTCACGGCAAGCACAGGCTCACCATTTGTGGAGCTTTAGGAAATATTTGCAATAACAACACGCAAAGGACAAGGAAAAAAAAATAAAAAAAGAATGAAGAGACGGACGTCTCTAAAACCCTTGCCTGAAAAACCAAAGGCGTTTATTTAAGTCATGAGGACAAGCACTGAAAGCATTTTAATGGGTGAGTGCCTTCCTGTGCCACCACCACGTGTCACACAAATTGCTGCTTCGTGGCTTCAGAGGCAGACGGGGAGGGGGGCTCGGCCGGCCCCGCGGGAGCGGTGCAGCTGCGACCCTCGTGTCTCCCTCTTGAAGGCCTTAATAAATCACCCTGCCATGCTCATAAAGTGGAGTTGAGCAGCAAAGCTTAAGGCCTGAGCATGCAAACTCGACTGGAAAATCAAAGGATTTTAAAAGGAGAGGGCAATACTTTCCCTTTCTGTTACAGAGTGACACCAGTGTGTGGGTTGGGACAACACCAGAGCAATTGCTGGGGACATAACATGGGGACATTACATTTTCCTTACTGCTGGAGGAGCTTTCCGACATCATTCTTATGCCAAATAGAAGTGCTGATACAGATTTTAAATGATAATTAATGTCAGTCAGCATTATTATAAATAGAAACCCTGTCTCAAAAAATATTTCAATGTTGAGATGATGGATTTGGTGATGCAGCAATCCTCCTTCTGTTGTCAGGTGCTTCACTTAGTACTGCACAGCACAGTCAGTAAAAAATAAGCACTCCACAATATCAGCAAAGATGGCTTTAAATGGAAGAAGAAATTATATATATTTTTAGTAGGAATCAAATGGAGATGTTTCCACTGCAGGTCAGAATTGACCAAGACATAGCAAACATTTTCCACCCAAGACTCTTCGAGATAACTAAAAGATGTGACAGGTAGCAACAAGTCTGTCAGGATGATGGGGCCAAGAACACCAAACGTGCTGATGGAGGCAAGGAGTTAAATTTTTTTTTCACATTTTATCGCCTGAAGGAGAAGAGGCCTGGAGGATTTATTTTAGGATCTTCCATGGACCTCAGTCCCATCCCTAGGAAAACCTTCTGAGGACCTAGGACAGCAGGCACTAGATCAGCATCCTATGTTTCGTTAGGTGCTAGTCATCTCTCTAAAAGTCCCTCAGAGAAACTGTAAATCATGTGAAACGTGCGTTATTTGGTTAGATAGGTTCACTCAAATGGGTGGCATCCCTTTACAGGCAGGTGTAAAGGCCAGAGATGTGGAATGGAAGCCACTCCTGGAAATGAGCGGCAGGATAATCCCACTTTAACAGCAAAGGGTTTAACGCCACACCAGACAAGAAATGAAACACAGATTTCCAGGGCAAAGCAGCACTAAAACCAGACAAAATAATCCCTATATACAAAGAGGGGCATGTGAGCAGATTCAGGCATGGGCTTTTTAGGTCATATGTAGTCTAGATGCAGCCAGTTCCTGACAACTTGCTCAGCTCCAGAGTTCATCTTTGTTAATAAGGGTGTAACAAAATTGGAAACCACAGGAAAAAAAAAAAAAAAACACCACAGCAAGCACCACAAAAAGGGCTTAAGAGCAGAGTAAGGTGCTTTAGAGTTTGAAACACAGACAGCACAATCTGTTTAGCTTGTCAGAAAGAAGACCAAGAGGTGGCTTGATTACAATGTACTACTGCCTTTATGAAACAGTGGGAGCCGTGAAGTTCTTTAACACAGGAGGTAACAAGACCCGCTATCTGGAAGCTTAAGACAGGCAAATCTGAGACAGGAATTTTTAAGAATAAGGGTGAAAAGCTCTGAACAAGGTACTGATGTAAGTAATGAATCCTCCACCTCTCAGTGTCTTCTGATGAGGATATACAACTTCACCACGCAGAAGTCATGTTTTTGTCAAATACACCATTTCCAGCTCAGTCATTTTCATAAAAGTCATCCTTTAACATTTCTAGTGGCTAAGACTCTATGTGGCAGTAAAGAGAAGGGGAAAACAGAAAGGCTCAGAAATTATTCCCCAGAATATTTTAAATACCCAGTAATTATAGCAGATTTTAAATAATTGAAGAAAGTACTTTGCACAAAACCTCTGATCTGCATTCTTTAAAAGAAACTCCTGGCTCATGAGCTTCTTTCTTTCTGTTCCTGGCAGAAATGTTGGCAGAAACACACTAGCATTTAACAGGTTTTTCCCAGTGCTGTAGCTATTGATGGCAAAGACGGAGAGATCGGAAATGCCCTGGGAAGGCTGCCAAGAGCCAGCAGGAACTAGGCAGTGAAGGCAAACCAAGAGCAGACTAGCTCCAAGCATGGGTGATAGCTGCTCAAATCACCACCTGGACAGACCATAGCTGAGATAAGACTCAAGGAAGCATTTTCTTCTCCATATATGCCAGCATTAATGCTACAAATTTTGTTTTCTGATGTCCAAGGTACACAAACTCATCCTATCTGTAGGACACAGGATTCCCTTTCCAAGAAATAATATCTAGAGGTTGATCAAAGGCATCAGTAGTCCAGGGACTAAATGGGAGCTGTAGATGCTGGCTTATATCAACTTGCTTCCATTTGGGTGCTTGCTAATGATTTTGAAGTGCCTAAACTAAAGACACTAGAGACTGAAAATGTTGCCTAATTTCCCCTGGCTCTGCTTGATCTCCATGTCCCAGCGGAGTAAAGAAAGCAATAAAAGCTGACATTGGTTGGGAACTGCAACATGCCCCTGGTGATAACACACAGGGAACGCAAAGCGGCATAGGAACCTGTTCCCCCAGCCCATCATAACAATGTCAGTATTCAAGATCATGTTCTGTGTAATTTTCAGAGTGTTTATTCCAAAGGTATAGCAGACCCACAGAGCTGTGGATGGCAAGAACAGGGGATGGAGAAATTATAATGTAGACATTAAGGATGAGACTGAGAAAAGTGCTGGAGCAGCAAACTAAACCAACTCTCAGGGACACCCTGCCTCAGGTTCTGTGGTAGGGAATGAACATTTGGCACTGAGACATTTGAACTGCCTACTTAGATTCCTGCAGCCAGCCTGAGTTTACCGACATGATTAAGGATTGACTGTGCCCATGTGGATTTAAATTGATTTCTCATTGCAGCATGAATCCCTCTCTGCAAGAGCAGCCCCAGCAGCTGAAGTTGCCTTTACAAGTCATGCTGACATGGGAGAAAGAGGCTTATGAGATAATGAGCAAATATTTTTTAATTAGGTAGTGAACTGAGGATTTCTCCTGTTTTCTGATTCAGATCCTGCCTGGCAGAAGAGAAAGGAGAAGGAGGAGACAAGACAGAGATGGGCTAGGAGAGTACCATGACAAAAGGGATTTCAACCAAACTGCTTTGCTCCTGCTATGAGCTCTGGTCTCCCACGGATGGCCCTTCTTCTTGCTCTGGTATGCATGATTTCTGTTTTCCCCAGTCTCCTGCAATGATTCATGCACAAATCCTGTAGGCACAACTTTGGAGGCCTCCTAGTTTCCAAAGGAGAAGTAAAGCAAACCATGAGTTCACTCTGGGTGCCAAGGGCTCTCTGCTGACTGGTTGTCTTGTACTGTTACCCTTTTTCAACCCTCTAATACCATCAATGCTTTAGTAAAGTGCCTCAAATCTGCAAGCAATGTAATTTGCTCGACTGTGAGCATTCCCCATCAATAATGAAACTCAAAACATTGCTTAATAGGCAGCAAGGCTACAGCAGCTGGCAGTGCCACGTGAATCTGGCATTCTTGCTTCTGGCTTTATTAGACATCTTATAGTCCTGGGAACTAAAGATAATGGATCTTGTTCCCATTTGCTTCATCAACAAGAGCAGGGACTCCTTTGTGCCATTGATCTGTGAGGCAGCAGTGAATACGGCCCAGACAGAAATACTAAAATGAATCAATCCTAAACTGTCAGAGACACTAGGAAGCACTTCCCAGTTTTCAGTTCTTGTTTTCTAATCTCCATTCCATGAAATACTCTCCCAAGGGCTCTTCAGTACAACAGTTTGCTGCAGACTTTGGAGTCAGGTTGAGAGGAATTGCCCCTGTGGATCAGACAACAGAGATGAAATTTAGAGCCCATTACCCTTAGTAGGCACTTGTGAGCTCCACCCATTCCCTCTACAGCAAAACCTTTTTGGAGTTACTTCCATTTTTTAAAAGTGCTGTATGATTATGTTCATACAGGTTTTCAAAGCAATGTTCTCTGTAGGGTCTATAAATTTACTCTTCTCTGATGACTTGAAAACAAACTTTGATTTGTTCCCAAGTACAGAAAACTGAGCAGCTGAAGCCCAGAGAATAACTTACACATATTTAAAAATAAAAGAAATAAGCTTTAGTCTGAGGCTGACCAATAGTGAGTGCTGCTTAGATGTTAACATTTGCTGTTTTAGAAATTGTGATACCTTCCAATTTTAGCATATGACCGTACTGTGTTTGCTGCAGTCTTGAATCAATTTCTATTGAATCTACAACAGTGTGCTGTATTTTAGCCATTTAAAATACATCATACTCAATACCAACAAGCTGGTTTAAGGGAAGCATGCAAGGAAAAGAACAAAACTTTAAAATAGCACCTTTTTGGCACCTACAAACACAAAACAAAGACAGGAGGAAAATGTCATGATATAAAATCAGTTTTCAAAGCAAGGAGAGACTTCTTAGCTACGTACACAAATCTAAAGTTTCACCAAGACATAATCAGATTAAATAGTTTGGAGAGTTCCCATTTAAACGCAGAGTTACGAAAAGCAAAGACAATCAGTTTGCTCCTCCTGATTATGGATGCCAGGTGGATCTGATGACAGTCTCATGCACTTTCATGGCTCCACATGCCAAAAATCTTTGCCAAATCACATGAAGTGGTGTTTGGTATTTAATCTTGCTGTGCCCTTAGGGCAAGGAATAATGCTGCTTGGGTACAAGGGCTCTGCAAAATATTGAGGGCTTTTCAGTCATTCACATCAAATAAATAACTCAAAAAGCTGGACAGAGAACTAAAAAAGAGACTAATGTATTTGTTAGTGTAATTCAATGATGAAAAAATCCTCACACATAAATTATTTTCTCCTACATGTGTCTGGATGGATGGGAGAATAATGAGTCTCTTAAATTTGTGGAGCATCTCCCACGTTGGAGAAGACTCGGTCGCTTTGAACTTTGAATCATTCTGGTTATTTGGAGGGTGAAACACACCAGCTGTTTAACAACTCACCCAAGTTTACAACCTGAGGTAGAGGCAATGTAATTATTTTGAGAAGAGTTGGAACAGTAATGTTAGTGTGTAGATTTATGAGATGGGTTACTCCATGAATCTATGAAATCCAGACTCATCTTGCAGAAGCAAAGCAAAACGTGTCTACCTACCTGCAGACACTCGCTGGGTGCAGGGAAGGACTCAAGCTTTGTGTGATTCATTACTCACATGGCAGACATTTTATCAGCACTAATAGAGAAAAACTGCATTTCAGTTTTCAATACTAAAGAAAACTTATTAGGAAAGGAGTCCTACCAAGGACGCTCCTTGGTAGATACCCGTAGTTGTTTGAACTGTTGACTCAGAAGAACACAAATAGAAACTGTTTTAGGTGCAAGAGAAGTAACACAAAGATTGTTTTTGGTAAATTGGTGTTGCCCCCAAAAGAAGTAATCTGAAGACTATGTCCCTACCTGTGCAGGGGGGTTGAATCTAGATGATCTTTAAGGTCTCTTCCAACCCAAACTTTTCTACGATTCTATGGCATAAGATCATGATTTGATGAAAGTGTTCAAGGAAAGTTAGCAGATTTCTGACTGAAGTCTCTAACAGGGTTGAGACTGTGGTTGACGTACGCGATACCTTACGTAAAAAGTTCAAAGGATCTGTCTAAAGGTAAAAAAGAGTCCAAAATTATTTTGTTACCCTTTTACTAGGCTCTCTCCATGGCTTATTTGAAATTAATTATTTTCAATATTTTTCTAACAGAGCTTTATTTTTATACAACAATTTTAAACATAGAAGTTATCTAAACACCTGAGGCCCAAAATGCTCTCTGTGCACCCAGACATGCAGATGCAGTCATAAACATATGCCCTAACTATAGGCCAGCCACTTCACACCAGAAAAACCTTGTGTGCTGAAAAGTGAGGTGGGCATTGTACTGCACAGCCTGGTGTCTGAGGTGAAGGGTGTCAGATGTGCAGAATTTTAGCCCTGACTCTTCTACTCACATGAGGCCATCAACCAGCTGACCTGATGATTAGTTGGAGGGACAGAGACAGGTATTGGCTGCAACCTGGAAAGGGAAAACTGGAAAAAAAAAATTACCTGCTGGGAACTGCAGTTAACACCTGTGTTCCAATACTGCTAAAATAAAAAGCTTCAGGAAGGCCACACAAGTGATCTAGTGTGCATCCTGAAAAAAGAACATTTTTCAAAGATTTGAGAGATTTGCATGGAACTGTTTTTCTGCTGCATTTTACCTTTTCCCCTGTCTCTGCTCCAGGAGGAGAGGGCAAGCTCATGGGCCACCCAACCCTGTGCTTGTGACTCTTGCGGCCCCGTTGCACAGCCCCCCTTCCTTCGTCCTGGTTCAGTATTTCTTCATGAAGTGCATCATTTAATCTTAACAACTCCCTAGCTCAGTGACTCCTAACCAGAAAAATGAGCTCCCAGGTATGCTGCTGGTACCTGCTGCCTCGAAGGCAAAGCAACAAAGCACAGCCTTGTTGGCTTGGCATCCTCGTTTTACACAGGCAGGTTTAACCTCTCTTCTCCACACAGCAGGTCTTCCTGGCTGCTGAAACCTCTTGCCAGCTCTGCTGAGCAGGCAGCTCAGTGTCCAGGAAAAAGCTGGATGCACTTTCACCTGCCCCTGCCAGAAAAGCATGCTGAGCTTCGGGAGCCTTGTGCTGGCATCCAGCCCCTGCCCCTGTGCAGGGACCTGCTGGCCCCTGTGCAGCCCTCAGGGCAAAAGGGGAAACAGGGCTGTGTTAACAAGAGGCAGAGGGGAGGGCTGGTGCAGCCTGGGCAGCTGTGAGGTCCTGGCCACAGGGACAATGGAGATGCTAAGACCAGCCTGGATCTCAACAGTGCAGGTTAGCCCACAGCAGTTCTACTCTAATGCCCATGGTGAACTGTGCAAGCCATGAATTAAACCCAGGAAATAATTAAGCATCATCCAATTTAACAGGCACTAGCAGGAAAATAAATAAGACATCCCAACAGAGGACGATAGAGTAATTTCACGTTTACGCTTGCAAGGGAAAAGGGAATTTGAAACAAAAAAAACATCTTTTTTTTCCCCCTGCAGAAAAAGAAACTCAGCTGCCTGTCAAAGTGGGACTGTAGCAATACTGAGGGCTCTGTGCAAAATTCCTCTGCTTGCTTCTGCATTTGATTAGCTGCCTGTGTTATGTGGTTTAATTTCCTGCCATCGAAGCCCATTGCTGTCATGGTGATAGATGCTATAGAAATGAGTAAAATAAATAAATAAAAAAAAAGTTGAGAACACTTTTGACCAAGTCTGTGCTAATTAGCACATAAGACAAACAGACAAATGTTTTCTGGGATTTGTGTCAACCACATCCAGATTCCTCCTCTGCTTCTCAGATATCAGCAAAACCCTTTCTAGAAATGGAAATAAAGAAAGGCAGCAGGTGGTGCTGGGAATACTCTGAGAAAGATGTCTCCATTCAGAGCCAGATATTAGTAGCAAACCATCCAGTTAGCAGGCACTGTGAAGCAGCGAATATTTAATGTGATGGTAGAAGAGCGAGGAAGGTGACACTGCGAAGTGGCTGGTTAAGGGCTAACCAGAAACCATTCAGAGCTGGCGTGGGTGAGCTGCTCCACCTGGGATGGAAAAAGCTGATCTAGCAGGTTTAGAGGGAAGTGGGAGGGGAAGGAGAAGGGGGTTATCTGTCACACTGGACAGGGTAGAAACATAGGAGGACAGAGATTAATCTTGTTAACATAGTTCGTAACACCAAAACTAATGGTGCTGTAGAATTCATCTCTACTTCTGGACCTTTTTAAAAAAGATATCAAAATAGAAATAATCACAATTAGCACAGGGTTCAACCAAAAGCATCCCAAGAGTTTTAGACGCATAAAACAAAGGCTGCCTGTACTTTCAAAGGACTTATCAGATTGACAGTGGAAAATAAATACATAAAAATAACTCCTTTCCTAAACCAAAGAGGAGTTATTTTTTCTTGCAGAGCTCCTACCACAAGCCATCATCATCCCCTCCTGACTAGCTTTCCTGTAGAGATTCAAAGGTACAACACATATGCTCAAGCCATGTAATATCACTGCTATTGCACTGTCAATGCAGTTCTGATCAAATTTAATCTGATCAGAAAATCTTAGCTGGAAATAGGAAACTAAAGGCATATTTACTGGACATAGTCAATATTAAATTATCAGATGTTTAGTAATTTTTTCCAGAGTACCATCATTTCTCAGAGAAATATGATCCCAATTTAGGCTATAAGTGTCAATTCTAATCTCAGTTATAACATCTCCTGTCATATTGCAGCATCACCTGCATATACTTTGCAATGCAAATTGCCCCAAATACAGCCTTCGTTTAAGCTCACACCACTAAATGGATGCCTGTAGCCTGAAATCTCATGACATGCATTTTTGGCCTTGCACAATCTAACCTGTAGATTTTGACCTTAATGGTGTAACTGTCACAGAATCATAGAATCCTAGGGGTTGGAAGGGACCTCGAAAGATCATCCAGTCCAACCCCCCTGCCAGAGCAGGGTCACCTAGAGCACATCACACAGGAACGTGTCCAGGTGGGTTTTGAATGTCTCCAGTGAAGGAGACTCCACAACCTCCCTGGGCAGCCTGTTCCAGGGCTCTGTCACTCTCACAGTAAAGAAGTTTTTACTGATCTTTACGTGGAACTTCCTATATTCCAGTTTGCACCCTTTGTCCCTTGTCCTATCACTAGACATCACTCTAAAAACCTGGCTATCCACCATAGTAACTGAAGTTGTGCTGTTAAAAATCCTTTCTGAGAAATAGTATCTTTACAGAGCAGGAAAGTTTTATGAGTGCTGCTTTTTTTGCAACATAAAAGGAATTACTGAACAGTCAGTGTCGGCTGCATTTTTTATTCAGATGGCTGTAGTTTGTACCTACAAGGAGGTAAGCAGTAGAAACAAGGCTAACAGAGGAGCAAGCAAACTCCTGAAAAGGACCAGCACAAAAAGGTGGCTCTGCAGTAAAGGCTGGAAATGAAGAAGCACAGAGTCCCTGGGATTAAATGACCAGTAATACCCAGTCATTCAAGGATGGACCAAGGATGGACAGTCTGGGGACCTGCTAGTCAACATGGTAACTGTGATATCAGTATCCCAGATCTCAAACACTTTGTGCTAAATTCACTTTTGCTTGACTGTTTTGGCTTTCACTGAAGCAGCAAAATCACCCCCCAAATCCTAACAAGGTGTGACTGGACAATTTGACAAAAGCAGTCAGGAGTTATGCAAGGACCAGCATCTCCCACAGCCAGCTCTGGCTGGGCATCTGCACTGCTTCAGCTGCAGGAGGAATGAAGTTCCAGCCACCAAAATCTCATGACCCGCAGCACCGAGGCCCAGCTGTCACTGGCTGCTGGTCACTGCAACCACCAGCTGCAGAGGCTGCTTTGCCCATGGGGAGTTCTCTGCTTGCTGCATCATGTTTGGACACACCACATCTCCTCCTTGCTGCAGGCACCAGAGGACGGGGGCAAGGAACTTCTGAGGAATGTGAAAAGCGACAGCCAGTCTGTGGAAAGCTGTAGGGAATGGGGGGAAGGTGGAGGACAAGGCGTGCAGGCCAGCACAGCTTCCCATCATTTTGTACAGAGACAGCCCTACCTGTAGCAAGATCAGGCTGAAAGGTGGCCATGGTCAAAAGCACCTGTGAGAACAAATTGGGCAGCTGTGAGGAAAAACACATTTCTCTGTGGATGCATCACTATGAAAATAGCCTAACCTGCTGACTGGGCAGCCTGCAAGTATCTAACTAACGCAGCAGGTTGAGCACCAAAGGTGTCAATTTGCTGGTGTCAATTTAGTGTCAATTCGCCACAGCACAAGTCATGTAGGCAGCAGCTGGTGGGGAAGGTGTACCTGAGTGGGAGAGTGTGAGTCCATCACAGCATCCTTTGCAAAGTTCAGGAGGCAGTTTAACACCATCTAGGTTACTGAATAAACAATTCGGGTTGCTTATCCATCTGCCTTTTCCAGCAGTCTAAAAAGTTTGCAATAGGGGGCAGGGGATGCCTGCTGGTGGGTAGTGAAGATCCCAGGGGGACACAGCCGAAGTGGCAGAGGTACCTTGCTTGAGGTGGGTTCCAACACAAAGGTCTGCACCAGTCCAGGCTGCCTGGCTGAGACTGAAGGACACATGGCCAGGAAAGGAGTAGCCTGTTGTGCAGAGGAAGAATCTTCAGAGCCAGCTGGCTGCTCTCAGTGTTGTTTAGAGCAGGTTTTGAGCTTCAGCATCAAAATTCTGCCTCAGGCCCACACGTAGAGCACTAGTCCTGTGCCAGCTGAGCTCCGTGTCTGTGGCACTTGTATGGGTGAGGCTGGGGCAATACGGACCCTTCCTGGTGACAAGCCTCTTCACAAAACCTGGACATCCTTCCTCTCATCATGTGCTAATGGCACATGATTGCACTTCTGGGCTCCAACAAGGCAAAATCTCCTCCTTTACAGCAAGTTGGTAGCGCTGCAGAGGAGTGGGGCTGCCACAGGGCTGTCCTGCCAAACTTCTGAGTGTCTGATCTGCATTTCCTCCTGGTTTTAGGTGCAGATGCAGAGGGTTTGGGTGAGTTTTCTTCAAGGCTACATATATCATCAGTCCTGTAAGTGATTGCAGTGGCACCAGCTCCTGTCCTTGACTGTGCTTCTTTGTCAAGCACGACAGAGATAGCAATCACTCTGATGTTTTGCAAACCTGCAGATCACCACTGCCAATCTTCATATAAACAAGAGCTAATTAATCTTCACCACGTTTCTGTGAAGAAGGTAAGCATTATCATTTATTACATTTCCTGTTTTACAAACACAAACTGAGATGGCAAAACAAAAAAGTATGTGCTGAGGGTCAGGCAAGATAAACATGTTGCGGGCAGCAAATGTAATTCTGCTCGGTGGAAGGAGGCAGACTTTGAGATTCCCAGGCTTCCCCTCAGTGCGGATAATGAAGAGTAGCCTTCCTAATAAATAGGTAGCTCTTCTATGAAACGAAGCTCTGAGAATAAGTAGAACAGCAGACAGAATATTTTACTAATTTTATTATGAAAGAAAGACAAAGATGAAGGGCCCGAATTTGGAAACAGAGCAGCAGCTGCACACATTCAGTTTTGGTTTTTAAAGAGCACAGCTCCCATTTAGGCTTCAAAGTGACTGTTCTGTCAAAAGGCCCACTGACATATTAAACCTCTTGACATTTTGATTTTTAATTTACCCTGAAATATTGCAAAGGGATCACTTAAGTGCTGAACTTCATTTTTCTTATAGCCTGCTGCAGTCAGATGGCATAGAGCTGTATCTTTAAAATCTTGCCCCATTTTGTGTGTAGTAGGGATGTAGAAAATTGGCTTTCTGTGAGTGCAAAGGCAAGAGAGGATGTAGCAAGCTTGCTGAAAAGGAATTGAATATTCTCTGCTTTGCTGTAGCCTTGTCTCAGTCAGATGCTCCTTGTCTGCAGAATTAGCAGTTGTTCCCTACCCTCTTTTTCCACATATTAGTAATTACACTGTCCATTTTAAGAAAGCAGTTATGAGTGTGGATTAGTTTAATGTCTGGTCAAATGATGAATAATGATTTAGTATTCCTTTGCCACATTCTTTCAAAGCACTTTAAACTGATTTGAGTACATGAGCCTGATCTTTTAAAAAATCTTAACTGAGCAAGAAGTAGCTGAAATTATCCTGAAAAAAAAAGCGCTCAGGTGGCCTGTCATTTCTTAGCTGTGTGAGGTGAGAAGGGGAAATGCAAGGCAGTGGTAAAAGCAAGGGAAGAATTTCCTGGGAAAGAGCTCAAGATGCATCCAAAAGGAAATCCCTTAGGGCCTCCAAGCAGGTAAATAACTAGCATTAAACTGTCATGCAGCTCTTCAGCTCGCTTATTTTTTTCCTTTTCTTTCTTTCTTATGGAGAACCCTTACACAGCCCAGTACCCTGAATTTAGTAATTCACTATTTGATTTAATAAACACTTCCTCCATAATTTTTTGTCTAAATTCTGGGCACCCGTTGCTAACATCCTAAGATTTTCTCTTATTGAACAACATAGTTAAAGACTAATCTGAGAAAGTCACCTCTCTTCTGGGTGGGCAGAGCACCTGGGCAACCAGTTCAATGACAGATTTAGGCACTGGCAAAGCAGGAATAAAAGCAGGAGTAAAAGGGAGGCCTTCCTCCTCCTAAATCTATATTGGCCACATAGAAACAGGCCAAGTAAAGAAATAGCTCGGGTGCCTAAAATTAGGAGATGTGAGCATTGAAAGTCAGAGCACTATGTGTGCACTGGGCACATTTGTCTGTGCTGCAATGTTTCATTGCTGCCCAATCCAAAGAGGATCAGTGCAGCCTTTGCCATCACAGCTGCCTGAGCATACAAAGAACAATGTGTCTTTATGCCTCTAAGATGGGAAATTTGCTTCCTGGTGGGTGAGCAAACCTGGTGGGTGAGTAAATGAAAGGCAGGGGCAGGTGGTTTGAAGCCAGGCTGCCTTTGGGGACCATGTGATGAAGCTGCCCTAGAAGAGGTCCAGCTTTAACCTGGAGAAGCCATTGACACCTGTTGTGGGAATGAGGTTCAGGGACACCTTCTCACAGAAAGAAACCCACCGTCTACCAAGGCACAGGGCTGCCCTGGGTCTCTGAGCTGGTAGTCACCTCATCACCTTTTTATTACAGGATGGGAGTACCAAAAAGGCACAGCTGAAGAAGCAGAGGAGTTTTCTTGGGTTCTTTTCCATTCATTTAGCTAAGCAGGTGTCAGGTTTGCAAGCAGGCCATCTTATTGAAGTTTAGGACAGATGTGTATTGATTTGAAGTCAGAACATTGCCCAACTAAGTGAACCTGCAATAAACTAATTTTATGCTAAGTTAAGCCTGTACAAAAAAATCTTGTAGTGGTTAAAATGAATTGGCATTTAAACAAAGTAAAGTTAATTTGATAAAACTTCAGTAAGAAGATGAGGCTACTTGTATTGTGGCTCTGCAAGAGAATTTGAAAGAGTTATTAATATAAATATTGTTGCACAGACAAAACCCTGGATTTGAATCTATACATCAACAGCAAATAAAAAGGGGTTTATGAACAGATTTATTTTTTTAAAAAATCCTGATTATAATTTAAAGGCCTAGTTCTAATTCTTTGACTAAAATAATTTTCTATTATAGTATAATTCACTACTCAAAAAGAGTAAGGTAGCAGATAATGTCTAAAGCCAAGACAAAACTACAAGATGGCATGTAAAATAACTGTAATTAAACAATCAAATGTAGCAATTAAACATGAATGATTCTTTATTAGGCTGAATGAGGATGCCAAACATTACTCCACAGGTGGTGAGTTTATTCCCCCACGCTCATTGGTATTTTCATTAGCAGCTCTTGGCTTAGTCAGACATGCAAATCTGTCCTTGCCTTCAAGAGCAAGCTCCTATTTAGGCACCATTCAAAGTGAGGACAGGAGGATATGCATGTATCAAGAAGGACAGGATTAAAGTATAACATGATGTTTGGGAGATAAATTAAAGAAATATCCCGAGATTAAACAAAGTCAACGTTCTGTGTGGAGAATAATGAAACACAGCACAGTAACATGGCAATAGAAAATGCTGGGAAGAGTGTTGTTTCGCTACAGGATCTAGTTAAAACCCTGAAATCAACCCAAGCCAGAGGTGCTGCTCTTCCACAGAGCAACATCCATTCAGCCAAGATGGACTTCACTGGCCACCACAGCTATGATCAGGCAGAAGTGTGTGAACTCTCTTTACAGACTGGCTTCAAACCACCTCCCCTGTCTTTCATTTACCTTTTGATAGGACAGATTCCCTTTTGACTAACCTGCTTAAGGACTTCTTCCAGAAGAAATGACACACCTCCAGGTGATCTGGCAATCCTTTCTTTGTGTTTCTGTAAACTGAACTGTGTTCCCAGCAGAGCAGACATTGCTGCCATTTCAAAGCCAACTTTTCTGCCAGCAGCTGGAGGCAGCAGGTTTTTTGCAGCCATCACACTTTGCAGCCCTGCTGCCCTACAGGCATGCCAGGGAGGACATTGCTGCAGGGGCTGGGTTTGTCCGGGTCAGCATCCAATGTGGCCAGTGTCACCCAGGCCAGAGCAGGGCCACCGGCTCCTCCACCCACTGCCCTTTTGGGGCAGGGGTTCCCCCAGGCTTTTCCTGGGTTACAATACTTTGCACGTGGCTCTCTGAAGCTGAGGTCTGTCTGAAGGCAGGGACTGGACTTTGCCAGCAAAGTGGTGTCTGCCTTTGTAGGAACTGGTAAAAATGGCTCCCAGCAGAAGAACCAGCCAGTCAAACCTGTGCCCAGGAGAAGCCTGGTTTTGCATGCTGCCCACTGGAGAAGGGGCCCTAGCAATAAAATGGTTAACAGCAGAGCTGTGGAAAAACCAGGATAATTATAGTAGTGCTTCTGCTCTCCTTCAGCAACAGAGGCAATGGCACACTGTGTTTGGTACAGGGCACATGTTTTTTTTAAATATAAACTGGGAAGAGCTCACTGGAAAGCAACAAAGGTGATAAAGGATTTGGAAAAATAGGACCTGTGAGAGAAAGGTATGTTCAGACTGGAGAAGAGAGGGCTGAAGGGATGTATAAATATCTACAAGTGTGTTAAGGAGCATTATATAGAGTATTGGGACCCGTTCTCATTAGTCAGTGAGGAGAGAATGGGAAATAATGGATTTTAACTCCAGTAGGCAAAAACCAGATGAAATATTAGAGGAAAGTCCACAAGATCAAACAGATAATGGAGCAATCTGCCAAGGGAGCCCAGACACCAGGGCCCCAAAAGCAATGGGGAAATCATCTGAGCAAATCTCTAGCAGACAGGCTGAACATCCAATGAGGATCAGTTCTCACCTGAAAGGTTTGTGAGTAGGACAAGACACCTCACAAATAGCAGACTATATGGGAAGGCTAGAAACTATTCAGGTAAGAACATCTCAGCTACTGAGCAGAGTTTTTGTTGCAGGAGGGTCAGTGCTGATGGGGTTTGTCAAGCTACTATCTCCTTGGTTCCCAACTGATTTCTCACCATGGATGGAGAGAGACAGCCCTGCAGCTGCTCCTCCTCGTGACTGGCTGTGACGTGCACTTGGGGACTGCTTCCAGACTTGGGCAGTTCCTGGTCTGTCAGTCCTGTCCTCACATGGCACAAGGAAAGATTATGGCTGCTATAAATCCCAAAGTACTCTCTGAGGGTGTGCATGGATGTTTTGGCTTTGGTTTGACCTCCACCAGCAGTGGGCAACAGTAAAGCAGCTTTGAGGCTGCAAAACAGCTGGATCAGAAGAAAGCTGACCCCTCTGGAGCCATCACACATGACAGGTTTCATGTTGACCATATGCAACCTAGCAATGCAACAGTGTTGGGTGTATTCTCCATTAGTTGAAGCAAGTTATCTCAAGATGGAGTTTTCTTCATATGGGCAAGTAAACCCCATCCTTTACCTTCTGTGTACTACTACTACAGCTTCAGGACAGCAGCTTACCACAGGAAAGAGCTTGTGTACAGGACATGTGAGGAGCTCCTCTCTCCTTCAACCAAAGCTGGAGGTCAGGTCACCCACAGTGTTTTTTCCTTTTCAGTGCCACATGTGTGTAAGGTCCTCTGCAAGCAGTTGTAGCTTAATTAATGCTACCAGGTATGTCTGCCAGTGCTTGCTTGTTTTTTGTTTAATTTCCCACTGATATGATGGAATGACTTTACATTCACTAATTCAGGGACCGATTTTGAGTCAGCCTTTTAAAATCCTTGGGTCTTGGCTGAAACCTGTACTTTTAAAAGCAATAAAAAAAAACACAAGAAAAGCACATTTCACTATATCTGTTAGTGTGCACAGCCAGTACTCCCAGCTTTCCTGCAGTGCATGAGGCTTGGACTTGAGTTGAATCATGCAGAAGTCAATACATGTCTTCCCTTTTCACTTACCTGGGCTTTGGGAGAATGATCAGTTTCCAGTGGCTTCAAGTGTAGCCTTGGTGGCAGCCAGGCTGGAGTCTGCTTGCCAACAGGCAGCTCCAGAGCTGGGGCCATCAAGCCTGTTCAGAGCAGGCAGCATATTTCTGGCTAATGCACCTGGGAGATGGAAAGGAATTTGGCTTCTGGCTTGGCACCACCAGCTGCCAGCCTGCAGCAAGGGAAAAAGTGACTCCCAGGTGAGGATCTAAATCCAGTATTGTTGCTACTCCCAAGCAATCAAGCATCATGACTCAATTCTAAATCAGTGGAATGGTTTAAAACCCAGAATGTATGATAATAATAATAATATGTGAGTTCTTTCCTTGACCTTTTTATTGCTGAAGGTCCATGGGTAACTGATGTAACAATTTGAAGAGTTTACATTTCCTTTCAAAGAAAGTAATGCTTATTTACTTACGAAATATGTGATTTGATAAACTCACTTGCATCCAGGAGCTGGAATTTTAATGAAGGCTAGAGATATGAGCCTATGGATAAACTCCAAGAGTCTATCAAACTGTAGCTACACATAACACAAGTTTGTTCCATTTCCAATGTGACAATATTTACCTGTCAGGGTAAGAGACACAAAAGTCAGACTGACCTTTGCATTTCTGCCCATTTCTGTACTTCCAAAGCTTGATTTTGTGATATGTTGTCCAGCATTTAAATCAGTGAGCTCTCTCACCCCAGTGATGATATTTCTGCAGAAGATTGATTTTTTTATTTTTATCCATTGATCTAGGACTTGAAACAGGTTTGTGGAAGGAGGCAGAGAGGAAACAAGAGGAGATTTAAGCCTTTTGCTTCACCTTTAAAAAAAACCCTGTGCAGCATTGCTGTCCCTGGAGTAGGCCCCCATTATTACTACAGCCACAGCCACATCATCAGAGCTACAGTGCTCAGAGTTGTAGATCATCAGTCTGCTGTCACAGCCATGATGTATGATGGAAAAAGCCATCCATCTGCAAACGCCGAGCACAAAGGGCTGTGGCTACAAGGATGCAGCGTGGTATGTGTGATATACACAGCAGTGAGCATTTTCCAAACAAAAAGGATATAAACACAGTAGATTGAGACTCATTGGAAAGAGAAGGAGGGATGTTCAAAGCCTCTCACTCCCAGCTCTCCAAAATCATAAAATGCAAGTACATTCTCAGATCCACAAATTACATCTATGATTTCAGCTACTGCTTCTTCCACATGCACAATTCTTTTCCTTAAGGATTATATTTGGTTTTCTCTTCTAGTGTAAAAGCTCAATCATATTTACACCTGCTTTAGGATCTTCACAGACAAAGACATTTAAGGCTGTGAAATCTTGGGAGAAGGTAAAATGACATGGTGGATCAATCAGCTGATGCTTCTTCCCTGCACAGCAGGAGACTCCAGCAAACCTCTTGTATTTTGTGCAGAGACTTATCCCTGACAGAATTTTTCCTTTGGCACTATAAGAGCAGAAATACATTTTTTAAAAAAAAGCAAAAAAAAAAGCATAAGTGCCTATGCATGGCACCAGGTTTCTCAACTAAAATGAACTGTTGGTTTTCCAGAAGAAAAACCATTTCTTGTGCATTACTCTGCTGCACAATACTCCAAATATGGGTGCAGAGATGGTTTACAGCTAAATAAATAAAATTAATTTTTTTTAAAAAAATAGCTTGTGTTAATTACAGAGCCACTCATGCAGGTTCATCCTGGGAGGCTGATAATCCAGAATGGTTCTCCTGAGTTTTTAACACCTGTCACTGTGTGACAAGTAGAACCGATGTTTTATAAAATCATAGAATCAGAATCCTAGGGGTTGGAAGGGACCTCGAAAGATCATCTAGTCCAACTCCCCTGCCAGAGCAGGGTCACCTAGAGCACATCACACAGGAACACATCCAGGTGGGTTTTGAATGTCTCCAGTGAAGGAGACTCCACAACCTCCCTGGGCAGCCTGTTCCAGGGCTCTGTCACTCTTACAGTAAAAAAAAAAAAAAAAAAAGACGTTCAGGAAAGAGGTGGGATTTTTCCCTCTCCATGCAAGAAGCGCCTCATCTAAAAATCAAAAGTAAAGAAGTAGGTATAGGCAAACAGGAGCAAGCAGTTCAGTTACTTTACCTTTTAGCAGTGGCAGGGTGAACATTAATTGAATTTTGAACAGCTACAATGCAATTTTCAAAACATCTACCTCCATGTAACATAATACACTTGAAATACAACATTTTTGCTCATTAGTAGTAAATTATAGCACACACACCCAGCTGTTCTTGAGAATGTAAGTCTAGAGGCCTTTGACAAACACATCCTCTGTTTGTGGGGAACGTGGTAGGGCACCATGATATTAAAAAAACATTTACTTCCTCACATTTCGTAGGCTTTTTAATATCTTGTTGTTGTTGTTGTTGTTAGAGGAAAAAATATTACTTTTATTTTGCCATTAACATTACAGGGGTGTTGTATTCTTGTCATATGAATCTGCCACGAAAAAAAATTTAGTTTAGAATTAATATTCTTTCCTATTTTCATTCATATTTTTCTCTCAGTAAGTATTTAAGCTGATCAGAGATTTCTGTTGCTAATAGTTTATTTAAGGAACCTGGCTCTTTTTGCTTGCCAAATCATCACTTGTGATATTTATGAATTTCTTCATAACTGCAAAACATGTTTTTGCAAAGTCAACATGCCTCTAAATCCACATACCCAGTCCCTAAACTTTCCTAAGGAGATGATGAGTTTTGATGAAGACAACGATCATTTGGCTATTCCCTAAAAGAGCAATGAATTTTTAGAGCTTGGTTGAACTGAGATGAGTCTACTCTGCCTTTGCAAAGAACAGTGGAAGGAAGGCATTTGCAGGACAACTAAGGGGGTGTCCTGGGAAGGGCAACCTGTCTAGAAGAATCCTGAAGATCCTGGCTTCTAAATACCAAAGCACTTTTTGCCAGCACAGTGAAGCACTTCCAGCCCATGGATAATGTAGGAGGGTATGAGAGAGAACTGGCAGCTGAGGCAATATCAGATCTAAGAACATTCTTCAGAGGTCTACTAATGAATGCATGGGTACCATCTAAAAGAAAGAAACCATCTACAGTAAAGCAGGCAGCACACTTCACAGGGGTGGCATCCCAGGACAGCTGAGAACATTCAACTGTGTGTGGCTGCAGCTCAAGAGGGCTTCTCAATTCTTTTGCTTGAAATTCTGCCCCATTTTGCTTTCTTTTTTTTTCTTAAGCTATTTTATTCAGTGCCAACTCCTGAAAAGAAAATTATGGGAGAAAAGCTTTCAAGGAAATAAATACTTTTTAGCTAAAATAGTTAGGCCAACAGTTTGCAAAGGTGACTTAAGCCCAGGTTGCTCTCTCCAGGACACTTAAACCACCACGGACAGTGTTTTCTCATTTAATTCAGGAGCTAAGTATTGGCTTCCACACTTCCCCTGTTTATCTATAGCAGAGTGAGGAATGTGTCTAGTGATGCCTGAGGGGATGTGTCCCCTCTCTGACAGGCAACAGGAGGGAGAAGACAAAACTGCCAAAGTCATTTTTGCCTGCGAAATTTCAACGGATGGCTGATGCACTGTCATCCCTACCCCTGTGGCAAAAGCCTCCAAAGAACCCTCAGCCCTGCCTCCTCAGCCCCACATATAGTGCTCCTGCCCCCCTGTAACTGTTGGACTTGGACATCAGCTAGTGGGTGTTGCCCCATTTGGAGACCCTTGAGAAGGGCTAATAATCACGAAGAGATTTCCAGAACAGGTTACCATCTTTGACAACAGCATGAGATAAGCAGGCAACTGGCTTACCTGTTTATCAGCAAAGGAAAGAAAAGCCTCCCTCAGAAGATGAAGAAAATGTTGGGAGCAAGAGCTGTAGAGTCTAATGAAGCAAAGGGGTGCCACATCTTTTACTGCAGCTTTATTAAGGAAAGTTCCTTTAAGGAAAAAACCAAACCAAACCAACAACAAAAGCAAACCCAAAAAGCAATTTGGAGTACAAACATTAGAAAGAAAAGATTAAAAAATAATTTTTTAAAAGAATAATAGTCCTAATAAAAATTTGTCGAACCTTCACACTGTTAGTCTTAAGTAGATAATAGATAATTAAATATGACAGGTAAGTCTGGCTAAATTATCTAGGAGGAGAACTTCCTTTTTGCACTACATCTTCAATAACATGATTTATGTTGCTTAAATGGAACACACCTCTACCATACTTGAGTTCTGTGATTTTAAGGCTTGAACAACTAAAAGAGCATTTTTGGAGCAAGTATAGCACCGTGCAGGGTAATGTGACGTTCAGAATACATCAGCATCACTTTACACAGGAGTTTGATTATTTTCACTTGTGTGCTTCAGTCCTGCCATTTATCCCCAGTGAAGCTCATCTGCCTCAAACCATGATGTCTCACCTTGTTCATGAAGTTTGCCCTGTTTCTATAAACCTCTGACATTTTAATCATGTGGTTTATGTGTTTAATTCTGAAGGTAAAGACCTACTTCTATTTTCACGCTAATGATTTTATTAGCCCATTGCCTAATGCAAACAGCCCTAAATAGGGCAGCTAATCAATACGAGTGTAAGACATGAGCACTGAGGCAGCACCATCTATTCACATAGCAATGTATGTCTGCAATGGAATATATATTTTTATTTTTTTTGTTCAATAGGATGCCAGCAGGAACTGAGGCTGCTCTTTGATTCAGTGATAATGAGTGAACGTTGCACCAAGGAAGTTTACATTTTGCCAGTGGTATGAAAAAACACAAAACTATTCCTCCGAGTTCAGATTTAGGCCCCCCAAACACACACTGATTTTCTGAAGTTTGAGCACTCCAAAGCTCCTATTGATGTGAATGAAAATCTTGGCAATTTAGTAAAAGATGACATCCAACATGAAAGGTAGAAGTAGGGCAGGTGACTACCTGTAAACATTCCTCTTGGAGGATCTTCTTCTCTGAAGCAGATTAGCCCGTCTTACTCTTCCCTTTCCCCCGCTGCAAGTAAAATCAAAATTTCACCAGCTTCTGCTGTATCTGCTTCATTTGGAATCTTTCTGAAAATATATGAGAAAACCTGTGCAAGGCTGCATATAGAGGCAGAAGCACATTTCTCTGTGCTGATTCCTACCATGTAAAACTATTATCTAGGCTTCCCGCTGGCTGATGCTGCTGGAGAAGCCTGAACTTTGACTTCAGGGGAGGCAGCAAAAGGTAATTTGGTCTGTGCATCACATCTCAGGCAGGAAGGAGGCTGCAGGTCTCATCTACCTCAGAGCTGTGAGGCAACTTACAAGGGCTGTGGTTTGGGCAGGGGCTACGAGGCACCAGCAGCCCTACAGGGCTACAAGTCACCTGGAGGCAATGGTGTCCTTCCCTGCTGTGAAGCAGCATAAAGGGTGACTGACATGTTGCCATCAGTGTATTGTGCTGCTCAGATGGACACGGGACACTGTCTGCTGAGAGGGCTATAGAAAGATGTGTGCATGTATGTGCAGCACCGTTTCATTGAGAGAGAGATATACAGGATGCAGTTTTCTTTATTGGCCAGTTAGGTAACATGGACAGTACTGGTATTTCTGATTTTTTTTCTGATAGTTCTTCTTGTCTAAACCAAAACCACTACATGGCCTACAAATGTATAAGGACCATTCCCTGAGCATTTCAATGATAGTGTGCCCTATCCTGACAACAAGCATTGCTTTATTTCAGTTTATTTGTGTAGTACCAACTCTGAGTTCCATATTTTCTACAAAATTAACAAACAGTACAGGCCATCTCTGGATGGAAGAGCTAGTATACTGAAGACAGAAAACCAAACATCCTACAGCAACTGTAGCTTTTGGTATCCTGTAATGAAGGTAGAATACTGTTTTTTGGAAGCAGAGACCCTGCATAATTCCTGGGTGCTTTCAGACTGCTGCTAGCAGAGCTTCTTCTCAGCGTTTCTCATATTGAAAGCAGGTCTCAGGGTGGCCTTTAACAAAGAGAGACTTGCCCAGCATCTTGTTAACTACATTGCTGTTATCCAAGCTATTACAGGCCAATTAGTCCATTTGAAGATCTCCTTCCACCACCCAGAGTCTTGGGAGGAGGCAGCTATTTGTATTGTAATGATTAACAGGGAAGACCCTGAGCTACCAGTACCAATAGCTTCCCATCCTTAAATTAAGAGAAATGGCTGTCCACTTTTTTCCTCCATAAGGGAGGCACTTCAGTAATTTTTTGGTACATTTTACTTCTGCTTTTGATGAGAAAAAGTAATGTTCCCATTCTCCCACAGAAACCATTATATAGCAGATAACACATCTACAGACAGTAAAAGGAAGTGCATCAGTTAACATTTGCAGACCAGGTATGTAATTGCAGAAACAACACATTATTTTTAAAATTAAGGACCAAAAAATTAATCCTCCTTTCAGTTCCTGACACTATGCTGACACTGGAAATGCAAAACTTCTTGTAATTCCTACAGAGATTTCCTTTGGTGACTCTAGTTTCTTTACTATTGAGGAGCTCAGACTCCTTGCTGGTGGGGTGCGAGCAGGAACGTGCCTTCTTGGTAGATGATCCACATGGATACTTCATTCAAAGAGCGTCTGTCTTCAAATCCTATGTGGGTACCAGCCTGATTTTCTTTCTTTCTTCTCCCACTCCATAGCTGTTTAAATCACTTTCCTCCCCACCCCCTTTCCCTTTTTGTTAATTTATTAAATAGGGGCAGCAGAATGCAGTGGATGAAAACCAAAGCTCATTAGGATTCTATGTCCTTTGAGTGGTACGTAAAAAAATGCTGTGTGAAATGTCATGAAAGTAGATTTTGAAGTTTTGACAGATGTGAGAAAAGGAGAAATGTTTGCCATTTGTCTTAATGACACTTTAGTACATTTGGGGAGCCAAGTTAAAAAAATAACAAGAACCCACTGAGCAACAGCTCCGGAGGGATGTGAGCCACTTCCAAAAGTGACACAGGGGGTGAGAACAGCCCCACAGGCCTGGTCTGCAGGCCTGGTCCTGTATATGGGCTGTGAAAAGGGAACAGCAAGTGAGGTAAAGTGAAAATCTTAGCCTTTCATGAGCTGAGCTTAATCTGTGGGTAAGAGCTGACTAGCATGCTCCTCCCCACAGTACTACAGCCCTTAGGACTCCTTGAATACAACCAAAGAGAAATATGCAAATATTCAAGAACATAAGAGAAAGCATTTATGTGCAATTACTAACCCAGCTGAGGCAATTATTGTCAGTCTTTTATCAGAACAAAACATTCTTGGAGTAAAATCCAGTCCTACAGCAATCAGGCACTAAGTTGACATCAACCTGAAATTGTCCAATGGGGTTTTAAGTTTTGTTTGCTGACTTTATAGGAGAGGAGAGGATGAGTCATGGACACACCCATTTATTTTGACTCGTGAGCTTGGGAGCTGACTCTTCCAGGTTCATGATGCCATGTCTTCAGTGGTTGCATCTCTTGTTCCCTTCAGGCTCTAAATGCTCATTTCTCTCCACTGTGGGGAAGAACATTGCTGGCAAGAACAGTTCCTCACACTTTTGGCCCAACCTACTTGAGCCTTTTTCCCCATCTTTCACCCCCAGCAAACACGACTCAACTCCCCTCCAATAAATGATCTTCCTCTTCACAGCTTCAAGGCAAGCTTTCCTGAGAAGCAGGAAAACCCACTGGGTTCAATGTGGCACAGGTCACCATAGGCTAGGCAAGCTGCAACACAAAGAGTCCCCATGCAGGTAATGGCCTCTGTGAAACACACATCTTTCCTTACAGGCTTCTGCTAAAATGAACCCAGAATGAGTAGATACTTTGTATCTATTGCTGCTTGGGTGCAAAGGTGGTACAGCAAGGTTCAGTGGGAATCTAGGCAAAAATCCCTCCCTCTGGTCTTTCAGAGTTATCTGGATTTGAGAAATGAATTGTGTCATAGCATCAAAGCAAAGGACACACGATTAATGTGAGCATTTACCCTAATGGCAACAAGTGCAAGTGGAAAAGGATACACTTTCAAATACAACAAGCTCACACAGTCTTGTGCCCTTTCCAAGGACCAGTGTGGCACCCTGGTAGGATAGTAGAGGAGGGGCTCCAGGTGATGCAGTGCTCTATTTTTCCACATGCAGAAAGTTTTATGCAATCTCAATTTCATGATTCAGTATTTCTGAAGTCAACATTTCTGGTGATAAACAATGCAATAGCACAGCAGCACATTTATTTGAGTTAGAAATGAGAAATATGCAATACCTTATCATGAGGAACTAGTTCTGGTTGAACTATTTGCAGCGGAGAATCAATTTGTTGAATTTAGTCCTTTTGCCTGCTTGAGAATTGTCCTGAAACAGATCACAATTTCCATTAATATGTCCACAGCTCAAAATTATCTGACAAGCAATGCAAACATATTCCAGACTGAATTGCTGGTAAGCTGCTCACTGTGATTACTGCTTAGAGTATTTGATATTAAAAATTGAGCTGTTCTTTGCCTTGGGCCCATAGCTCACCTGATTTGTCAGTTCCCTGACTAGATAACCACGGCTTTTTCAAGTACAGATATTTACAACAGGAGTTAATTGCTAGGACTTTCTTCCCCAGTCTTTCTTTGCCTCTATCTGCTCGACTTCCTAGACTGTAATATCCACAGGTATAACTTCACAGCCTCTCACAATAAACACCCTCCTCTGTCAGGCCCATTGGGCCAGCCTGGGATATAGGGATAAATGCCTCTGGGGGGAAAAAAACACAAAAAACCTACCTCCTCTGTGCTTTTGTTTTGCTACAAAGCTAACACCATGTAGAGCTGAGGTGAAAATGACAGAATTAATGCTACATCTTTTGTGACCTGTGGATGAATGATCCACATTTTCCTCTGTTTTGTTAACGGTCTGAGAGCTGGAGCAAAGGAAGGCAGACAATGTTTGCTTTCACACTGCTGCATGACGAGCGATGGCCAGCGAGCCGGCGCTGCAGCTCTCCCAGCCACAGCAACCAGCTCCGGGTGTTTTGCTGCTCAGCTGCCTCTGCAGTGGCTGCAGTGTTACAGATGGATCTATCCAAGCTAGGTAGCTGCGATGCTGACAGCAGCTCAGCCACACGTCACAGCAAGGACCCCCAGAAGGGCTCCAAACCCCATGGGTGAATCAGGGAAAATTTGGGACCTAGCCCACCACCAGCCTTACCTCCTGCCGTAATTAATGCAACTGCACTGGCACAAATTAGCCAGCTGAGATGCTGGATCTGGTAGCACAGCAGTGACTGCAATATCAAAATCTCTTGCTAGGAGAACCCAGGAAAACAGATACAGGAACAGGCACCAGCACTTTCCCAGCCTCCCCTGGCTGCTTCTGCCATCCAAAGGAGTGCATCCACGCCATGGCCCACGCACCTGCCCAAACTCATTTACATTGCAGCTACTGAGCATTACAGTAACTGCTGATGGGAATGAGCTTAAATAATGCTCTCCAACAATATCATTTTGATCATCTGTGGACTCAGGAAAAATGTCTGCACTGGCTTACACGGGTTGCGTTTTTATTTGCAGCTCTGTAAGCTCTGGATTATTATACTGAAAGGAAGGCGGCTGCATATAAAGCCAGCTCCACAAAGCTCTGCAGACAGGACAGGCTCTCATTTCAGGAGAGATAGGGATAAAATGCAGCTGCCACAGAAACAAGCTGGGAATCCATCACACATGCATGAACTTCTCTTCCAGTGAATGTTACTAATTTTCTCCCAGACCCCCCACCAATACTTTCAACTAAGATAAATAGGAACCCGAGTATCTAGATTTGATTTTTTTTTTTTTTTTGCCTCCTCAACACTTAAATCTATTTTATTAATTTATCATATGCATATAAGCTATTATTATGCAAGTACTTGCATGGAAGGTAAGCAAATCCAAACCCTTGTGAGAAGCAAACACTTTCTGATTCAAGAAGTCACGTATCTGCTAATCCATGTTGCATTGTGGAGTCTTTACCAGTTGCTTTTTCCTTTAACAGGTTTCCCGTTTCACAGAGAAGAACCTGTTTTGGGGACGCACGTTTGTACACAGCCCACAGCATCACCTGGGCCTACAGCAGCCCTTCACAGCAGAAAAGGAGGGGTTTTTTCCTTAGCATTACTGCAAGAAAAGTCTCTGTTTTCGAAAATGGCCTAAGTAGGAAGGCTTTTCCCCCGTATAATGTGAGCGATACCAAATTCTGTCCTTCTGCAGGTGCAGTGATGTGAAAAATAGAAAACCTGTATCTCCTGACCCCATGGGTCTGCTTTACATCTGGAGAATGGAACTCAAATAAGACACGCCTGGAAATTAGTGTGCCGTTTGGGAGGGGAAAACAAGCAAACAAACAAAGGTACTTTTACATTTGTTATTGTTCTTTTTTTGCTTTTTTAAAAAATTAATTTTTCATTTGGAGCATGGGAAATAAATAATGGCCATGTTAAGGGTCAGTATCTCCTGCCCCTTGATGAGGTGCACAGAACGGGGCAACATAAAGCAGGCTGCAGGGCACCTGCATCTCCCTGGGGAGGGCAAGAGCACAAGAGTGCTGCTGGCACCAGCTGGATACCCAGCTGCCCTGCAAAAGAGTTCAGTTCTGCTGCAGCTGGCAGGAGAGAATTTTTCAATGAGCAAGGGGTACAGCTTTGGGAAAATCCAGCAGCCTTTACGTCCATCTCTGAAAACCCAAGCTGAGACCTGCATAGCACAGGTACATTAGTACTGTCCTCCTTTGGTGCAATCTGCTTCCCACAGAGCTCTGCTAAGTCCTCTCTCACCAAGTTATGGATGGAAGAAAGAGCAGCTCCTCCAGGACTTGGTGTATGCCACAGTTTAATCAGACTCTGCCTCCAAATATTAATGGGATAAATAGACTTAGGGACTATGAAGTACTTCAAGAGGTCACCCAGCCCATTTCCTTGATTTAAGGCTGGATTAGTTGCAGTATATCATTCCTGCCAAAGCTAGATCTAATCTGCTTCAAGATCCTCAGCAATGGAGATTTGAAAGCCTCTGCAGGCTGCTGCCTCACCATTATTACCATTACTAAGTCTCTCCTTGATGCCTAACTCAATTCTTCCTCACTGCGATTGAAGACCACTGCTCCTCTCTAAGCCACCAGCGATGGAGGAGATTCTTCCCAGTTCCCTTGTAGTGGCTTTTCATCTCTGCAAAAACCAGCTTCACACCTCCTCTCAGTCCTCACCTCTCCGGGGTAAACACAAATTCAGTCCTTTCTTGGTGACACATTTCCTTCTTGCCTCACTCCTTACAGGTATGTGCAAGCAAACAAGATCAGTACGGTTACAGAAGTTTGGGATAGGGCTTGTGCCTAAGTGAAACCACCCAAGAGAAACTCTAATGTGCTATCTGGCATTTACACAGAAAATTATGAAACTATTTACCAAGCACTCAGTAAACATGGTTTTTAACCATAGCAAGCTCTATATCATGCAGCCCACATTCATAGACAGCTGTTTCAAATAAACAGGCAACAGACCTGAAATAGCATCACATTGCTGCCTTCATTATTAGCCCAGTGATCTTGTATCATGTGTAAATAGGAGCCTTAGAGAGCACTTTTGGACTAAAGAAACATGAATCTTAATCAGCCCAGATAAAAAAGTAGACCATACACATAGCTGGCTGGGAAAGGTACTGTAAAAATTACTTCCTTGCTGAAAATGTGCATCCTACCTATCTAGAAAATATACATATATCATCCCAAATGCACAGAAAAACCAAAATGTGACTGAGGTAACAGACAATGCCAGGTGCCACCTGCTGTTACAACCTGCTTTTGCTATTACATGTGTTGCACATAGATACAGATGTTGTTGATAATTATAACATGCAAATGCTGATTTTATATCCAGGTCCCTCAGTTTGGGGAGATGACCCCTGTGTCTGCACATGGTATCAACCCACAACTGGTAACATCTGCAAACTGGTGACTCAGTCAGATGAGTGTCAAACTGAACGCATTGCATTTGTAGAAGGACAGGTATCAGCAGATACCAAATGGGGACAGTAACTCCAAAGTCCTTGTTGAAGCCTATTTATGAATACAAGTCTAAATATCCATAACCCAATGCCTATGTGAGCATTTCATGCATCTCTGTCTGGTTCAAAGTCACAGTGTTTGTTACCACCACCTGTCTTTAAACTTAACCCCCAGAAGCTCACCTTCTCATAGCTGGACTCATTGGTGATGGTGATGAAGGTGACTCTACATATGGCAATATCAGGCTTTCTGCCCCCAGGTGCTACAACACTGCCCTGCTGCAAATTTTTGGCACCCGATCCTACAGCCTTCAGGCTTACCTGTCTCTGGGTTAGCAGTGTGCTTCAATGGAGTCACCTGAGAGCAGCTTTAAGGATGCATTCTCAGCTTGTGCCAGCCTCTTGTTAAAAACCCAAGCCCATGCTGCAGTATTGTCTGCGTTGTTGCTCATGCTTAGCCTACATGGTATTGGTGCTGGGGTGACTCAGTGGTTCACTAGTCACAAAGCTAGTTCACAAAGTCACAAACTTAAAATTCAAGGTTTTTCTTAAAAACAAAGAGATTTAATTTTTTCTTACTTAAGAAAAAAATCAGTAGAAATGTACATGTAATCAATATGCACACTTCCCTAATTCATATTAGACATGAACTATTCAATACATTCTTGCAATATGCCAAATGACCTTAATGAAAAACTAAGTAGATTCTGCCTCAAAAATGACAGAAACATGGGATTTTTCTTTGCAATTGGTTAGTAGGGAAAAGTGTGGCTTCCTCCATTGCTCAGCCTCAATGTCTTGAGAAGCCATGACAGCAAAATGGGTGTGAACAGTCCCCTCACAGCCCACCAGCCCACATCACAGCTGAGGGCATTTCTCAGCCCCCTGAAGCCAAATTAAAAGAGGGATGAACACTTGTCCCACAGAAGAACAATACTCAGGCAGACTGGGCCACCAGAGGCCAGAGCAAAGCTAGTGTGTTCACCTCAATTTGCATGGGCTGAGGGACCTCGCCTGTGTCCCAAAGGAAAGGTGATGCCACAGTCTAGGATTACAGTCCTGGGAGAAGAGGGAGGGCTGCATAATTCCTCTGGGCTTCCTCATGTTGCTCCTAACCCCTCTGGTTCCTTCAACCACCAGCAGAAACTGTGATGGCCTCGCAAAGAGGCAGTGCCCACCTTGGACTCGGCACCACTCAAAGAGCTAGTCACCAAATTCTTCATGATAAAATTTATATTTGGCTGCTTCTTCTGTTTTTGTTTTGGACTGTTTTTCTTTTCTTTACACATTCACACTGGTATGCAGTCCATCCTCAGTGCCTCTTACAGGAGCAGCTTTCTTAAACCTACTCCTGCAGAAACAGAAGACAAAGACAGCTCGTGGCAAATTGCTGTCTGAGGTGCCTTTCCTTCCACCTCAATATGAACTCCATATTTAATGATGTTCATCAGCAAGTCTCCTCTTGATTGCCTTGACAAGGAAGGGGGGAACAAAAAAAATAAAAGAAAAAAAAAAGACCAATAGAAGTAAAAGCTAAGTGTCTGAATAGCTAATGTGGAGAAACATTAAATACACGCTCAAAATTCTAACTTTCTAGGTGAAAACAGGTTCAGAGTGTGGCAGTTGAGAGCTGAGCCCTATACCCCAGAGGAAGGGAGTGACTGTGGGGCAGACATAGGCAGGGAGAGGAAGCAAGGCAGGCACACAGATCTGTGCCTTTATATCACACTGCTGGTGGAAGAATTCAATTTTTTTAATGATTGACAGATCCCACTTTACCCTATTTAGACCTAGTCAAATTAAGATGCAGGCAAATATGACCTATAAAAGAAGTTCAAGTCACCCTTCGTCTACCCCAGGCAGGTATGCACTAAAGTAAACGCACAAGGAAATCTGGCTCCCTCTGGACAAATGCAGATGAGGGACTAAATACCACAAGTGGCAAATTGCTGCATTAGTGCAGAATGCACTTAACCCTTTCCACACACCCCAAAAA
Organism: Chaetura pelagica; assembly: GCF_000747805.2. Taxonomy (NCBI): domain Eukaryota; kingdom Metazoa; phylum Chordata; class Aves; order Apodiformes; family Apodidae; genus Chaetura; species Chaetura pelagica. The sequence goes on along the minus strand of NW_009954196.1, from coordinate 295,010 downwards.
GCCACTACAAGATCTTTTACTTTTCCTAGATGCCTCCACTGACAGGCACATGCAGATGGTGTTAGGCCTTATGAAGCAGACAACCAGAGGGGCACAGCTCCAGCTGAAGGTGTCAACATGGTTATAGCCCACCAGACCCCTGGGGACCTATAGCCTCATAGCCCACCTGGGAGGCATTTCCTCTCCATAGCAGTGTACGTGAAATGCAGATGACATGTCTGAATTACATCATGGTCAGGCATGATGGTTTGGTCTCTTACAGTCCAAGTGACAGGCGAATTATCTGTGCCTTCACACAATTACCACTCTTACTGCTAATTTTTAGGGCTTCATTATAATTTTGCCACCTGTCTAATTCTTCTCAGCTCCATCTTTCCTCCTTGTGGACAGTGTGCCTAATTTTATTTTTTAAGAAGTTACTTTGAAAAAACCAGCACAGTAATTCTCTATGAACAGCAAGACCACGTGGACTCAAGCCTGAGAGTTTGAACAGCAGCTGTTGCAGAAAATAACCTATTCATTAGGCTTTCAAGGAGAGCTGATCAAATTACTCAATACAAATAATTTATCTGACAATTTTCTCTTTGCAGATTGTCTCCACGCAGTTCGCTTTTCACCAGTGCAAATCTAAGTTGTTGGTGGGTTTTTTTTACACAAAAATGACTTAAAAGTTTCACTGATTCCCTCAGCGGTTGCTAGGAGCCTTCATTATTTGTGGGTCAGTATTTGTGCTGAGAGACTGGCACATGCTTTTGTTTTCACACTCTGCTGAGATGACCTACACTGCAAAACAGGCCTGAATAAAATTGCTGAGGCTTTGTCTTTCCTCTGTAGGTAGCAGACTGCGAGGTAGATGTGGAGAAGCTGGCCCAGGGAATGTTAAGAAATTGCAAGCCTGTTTCTTCCCACCAATATGGGACAAGGAGAGGAGAGCACTTGACATTATAAATGGAAACCAAATTTAAACCTGCCTGGGTTCTTTCCTCAGGCTCAGACAGAAAAACATAGATCTAAAAGCTGGTATCTCTTGGCTGTTTAGCAAGTTTACATTCCATTTTCTCTTGTCATGCTGACACAAACTATTTGCTCTTGTGTCTGGATTTCTATTTGCAAAGGGTGTAGTGACTACCCTTAGCCCTTCTTATTTGATTAACTGTCTAAAAACCATAGCCCTTTGGTGATGGGTGGAAAGTTCATTATCAAGTGGCCCAGAGCCTGTAAATAACAGAAATTCACTTTTTCTGTGTGTGGATGGATCCACTGAGCTCCTCCATTTCATGCCACACTAGCAAGCACTCTGGCCAGGCCTCAAAAGGGGATCCCATGATTTCCCCCACTGCCAAAAGCCTGCTGGGCCCTGGGGTGGCAGCTCCATTGCCCCTCAGCATGTTAACACAGGGACGGGTGAGCAGCCACAGGAGAACATGCGATGATGCCGATCAATTTGCACCACAGCAACACCCCGGGGCCTCAGCCACAGGTTCACTCCTCCCCTCTGGCTGCAGGGTAGGGGGAGTCTGTGGATCTGCAGGTGCCTCAGCCTCTATGGTGCCAACCCCCTACACGGGACCTGCAGCCCTCGAAAAACACAACATGCCCCTCCATGGGATGCAGCCGCCGTGTCAGCCTGTGGCGTGATGATTGATGGCACAGCTGCCTCTGCAGCCCCTGTCGGAGAGCTCTAATTTAATTAATGGCTTTCGGCATGTGTGTAACATAACTCCTGCAGCACCCCGGCGACCCCGGGGAGCCTGGGGACGGCTCCCGACGCCAGCGGGGGAGTGGGAGGGTGGGAAGACAGATGCACGTACACGAGGGCCAGATGCGATCAGGCACTTCACAGGTTTGCATTAACCTCCTCTAGGCAGGGGCACGTGGAGCCTCCGCTTGGCAAGCCTCCGTCAGCAGGCCTCCCACCCTGCCAAGCCTCTGCCACCTCTCTGCCATGTCCCCGGGAGAGCTGCAAGGGGCTGGCACCACCCCACGTGCCACCTGATGTCTCACTCAGCTTCTGCCTGCCATGCATGAGTGGCAACGCCTGAACCCAGCAGTGGGGACAGGTTTCGCAGGTGGGAAGGGGTAATTTGTTTTCCCTTTGATTGGCAGCAAGGGGACATCTGAAAGGGTTAGTGGTGTCTGTTCACCCAGACGTAAAAGAGAGAAAAAAAAAGCCACCAAAAAGCTATCCCGAAATCTGGAGAACTCATAAGAATGTGGGAAAAGTATTTTCCGGGTACAAAATACTGTAAGGTGGCTTTTTTCTTCTACCACAGTGCCTTTCCTCCTCATCAGGAATAGGGGATGTGGGGCCACAGCACCAAACAAGAAACTAGCTTAGAGAAAAGCTGGATAATATGAATTCCTACCACCACTGCTCCCCAGAAAAAAAATCCATCCAAGTATAAAGACTGAACCTGCACCCAAACCTCCCACACTTAAGTCATGCCCAAAGAGTACTGCCAAAATACCAAATAAATTAGAATCAGTTCTGGGCAATAGCTGTCTTTGGAGAGGGAGTAAGTGGAGCTGCCTGACAGTCCTAGCTTGCTGAAATCGAGAATTTTCCCCTGTCTCCCCCAGCTATAAGTCCCACCACTGATGAAGACTCCAGAGTAACCCCAGAACTCAGTAATGTCTCCACTCCTCAACAAAATAACAAAGCTCAGCCTTCAAGAGAAAAGCTGCTCTCTTCCAGACCAGGAGTTCTCAGTCCAAGACAGAGCCAACAACAAAGGCACTAGTATGTTTTTGGTTGTTGAAAAGAAAAAGAACAAGGGCAAAGGAAAAAACTCAGAGAGCTTCATTCAGCTCTTAAAATGGTCCCTAGCTGAATGGGTTTGGGATAAAGGGTAAGCATTTTATTTTCTTCAGCATGCCCTGCAGCATTTATCCATCATTTTCTTTGAGAAGAGCCAGTCTCGTTCAACTCCAATATTTAGTGGTAAAAATATTTCTCTATCTTGTTTTCCTGGAATATGTCACCCTGGCAATACAGTCAGGCATTTCTGAAGAGTACTTGCTTCTTCAACTTTGGACCAACTTTAAAAAATATTAAGCTTCTACCTTCTATTTTTTTTCCTTCCCTTGCTGTTTCCTTTTCATTACCAAGGTACAGCTAGAGAGGGGAAGAGAGATACGGATTCTCCTTTGTTTTGGACTTTCAGTTGGACCAAAGACTTGTGCTTCAGAAAAGCTGTGATGCTCTCCCAAAGGCCACCCTTCACTTCTGCTATGCCTCGTTGCCTTGCCTCCCTGCATGAGAGAAATCCCCAACAATAACTTCTCCCTTGAGCTCTAAGGAAACAGGTAATGATGCAAGGATGTGCAATGAAATTTCAGAAATGTGCACTGACTTTTTAGAAATATGCCACCTGTCAAATAAAAAAAAATAATTAAAAAATCAGTCATAGCCAATATTTAAAATGTTAAGTCCTCACTAGCACCAACTCTGAACTGCAGCCTCTGTTGGAGTACAACAACTTGCCCAACACTTTTTAAGATTTACCCCCGAAATGTGCCCTGGTTTGCTTCTAATTATTAGTCTGTCACCAGCCTGCTGCTGATCCACTGCCAGCAGCCCTTTAATGTGTTGTGTATAAGGTTTTAATAGGTTTTCCCATTTTAAAGGCCTATGAAAAGATAACTTTGGTTGTACAATGACTTGTCCATATGTACAGAACTATCCATCATGAAGAACACTGTATTTTGTGCCTAGTGAAGGCAAAATGATGGTGATACCTTCTGAGCTAGGTACAGGAGCCAAGGTGTAGATGTAAATACATAGAAAAGTCAATAGAAATATGTGTAAAGGCTCTGTCTTGAGTCACAATGATTTTACTTTTCCTACAGATATAGGTATTTATGGCTGTACCATATGCTGCATACCTGAAGATTTACTATCAAGTGGATGTGCAAACTGAGATAGGTGCCCAGGTGGCCAAGAAGGCCAACAGCATCCTGGCTTGTATCAGAAATAGTGTGGCCAGCAGGAGTAGGGAAGTGATTGTGCCCCTGTACTCAGCACTTGTGAGGCTGCACCTCAAATACTGTGTTCAGTTTTGGGCCCCTCACTACAAGAAGGACATCAAGGTGCTGGAGCAAGTTCAGAGAAGGGCAATGAGGCTGGTGAGAGGTCTAGAGCCCAAGTCTTATGAGAAGTGACTGCAGGAACTGGGGTTGTTTAGTCTGGAGAAAAGGAGGCTGAGGGGAGACCTTATTGCTCTCTACAACTATCGGAAAGGAGGTTGTAGTGAGGTGGGGATTGGTCTCTTCTTCCAGGCAACAAGGAATAGAACAAGATTAAATGGCTTTGAATTGCACTAAGGAAGTTTAGATTGCATATTAGGAAAAAATAATTTACTGAAGGGGTTGTTAGCACTGAAACAGTCTGCCCAGGGAGTGGTTGAGTTACCATCTCCGAAGGTGTTTAAAAGACATGTAGATGTGGTGCTTAGATACACAGTTCAGCAGTTGACTTGGCAGTGACAGGTTAATGGCTGGACTTGATGATCTTAAAAGACTTTTCTTACCAAAACAAGTTTATGATTCTACATATGCATGTTTATGTAAGCCCATGAATGAAAAAAATATGTTTCATCTTTGCTTAAGACTTCTTTTTTAACATGCCCTACACGTAATTGTAGAAAGTAAGTATGCCTAGTGGCTGCATAGGCTTGCTCAGCTCCTAATTCACCCTGCTGGGCTGTGACTGAAAACAAATCTGTGGCAGGGCTTGAGCTGCAGGGGATGTGACTGACCATGCATCAGCACGCTGGGCAGTGCCTGGGCATCAGCCTAAACCCAAGCCAGGAGGCTGCAGCCCCACATGTGGCCACCCTTCCCATCATCTGTTTTATGGCTGCTTTTAACAACTTTATCAAATTGCATTGCGCTCCTCTGCTCACTGAAGGTAACTCAAATCCCACTTGGACAAAGCAAATTTGAAACACAGTTTGTTGATACGGGAAAAAATTAACGCTCATTGGTGCCTTAGAGAAACCCTATAGAAAGAGGTGTAGGAATAATCACCTGCATGCCATACATTTTCTGGCTTCTTTCTTAAGGCTTTTCAGACCCGAGCCACATAAATTAACAAAGCTTTGCGTTTCCCCAGTACAGGTCACAGCCTCAGCTCTGTGCAGGCCCTCCAAACATGGAGCAAGACATCATTGCATGCAACAGGACTGCCTTGGGACACTGCCACAGGGGCTGGCCAGTGTGGCCCCTGGGCCAGGTCCTCAGGGCCCAGAGGGGCACAGCAGTGACATGTCCCACCACTGTCCCTCTGTCACAGAGGCTGGCACTGAGCATGGCATTACTCTAATGTAAGGTCAGGCCTGAGAGCTACGTGGTGCTCTCGAGCACCTTCATACACGATCTGCAGTATCTCATTAAAACTGTTATTTTTTTATCCTGGACTCAGTACAAAATAAATCAGAAGACCACACCTCCTACCTTTCACACATATGTTTTCCCTTCTCCTCTGCACTTGATGAAAAACCTCCTCTTTGCCAGGTACAGTTCACACTTGTGAAAATTGTGTCATGGGATAAAAGCCCAACTTCTCCTCATGTGTAACACATTCACTGACAAAGAACTGTGCTGAAGGCCTCAGAGGGAGAGATATGCAATAGGAAGGGGAAAGAGAGCCTGTGCATTCCCTTTACTAAATTATGAGAGAGGGAAGGATGTGTGTTGTGTCTTCTCTGAAGCTGTGGGATAGTTGTTTTCATACAAAATATCTGAAAAGTTTGCTATGTGGCTTTCAATCTGTCTTTCAGAAAAAAATTATGAGTATTATTTACTTAGTTGAAGAAATATTTTAAGAATTTAAAACTAATTCCTGTTTTATAGGCATAGTATACTTATTCCCTTTACATATTCTATAAAAGCAAAAATATTTTATATGTCTTATTCAAATCTATAAAATATCATTACAGAAAATTGTTACTTTTATTACTCAAGCTGAACTTTTATGAATAGCTACTTTATTAGATTTATACACTGACTTTTTAGAGTTGGAAATGACACTGTAAAGCACAGGAATAGCTGAGATATTTATTTTAAAGGCTACATTACAAATAATTTTCTGATAACAACTCTTTTTCTGCTCAGCTTATTACTTTATTGCTCCCTGACTTTTTTTCTCAAACAAATTGCAAGGTGTAAATCCAGCGCTTACAATGACAGATGTCAGAGGAACTGAATGCTCCTTGCAGATCCCCCAGAGTGCCTTTCCCTGCTTGTTCCCACACCCAGTAGATGTTTTTTCCCACTCAGCAGAGGCTGTCCTGCGCTGGCCTTGAAGGGATGGTCCTGTTGGGCACGGGATTCATTAATGCAAGTTGTGAGCTGCTGTCTAAGGAGAGATGCTTCTGCTTCCCTTGGCATATGCCCTCCTTTTACCTCCTCTCTTTCTGCATGAATTCTGTAAATTTTTAAAGATGCTCAGGAACAGAAGCCACAAGGCTAAAAACAGTGTTACAGACAGCTCTCAAATATTGTGAGGCTTTATCAGGCAGGTGCTGGTGACACCCTCCTGCCTGCACTAGCCCAGGGTGCTTGAGCCATACAGCAGGTACATGTGGCCCAGGAAGCCAGAAGCAGCCCCATGAGTTGCCATAATTCACCCTGAAATGCTGGCAAGCAGGGAGCAGCAGCGCTAAGTGCCTGCATGAAAACAGAAAAGTCTCTGTGTGTGTTCAAGCCTCAAAAGAAGAAAATATTTGTATTGCATTTTTGAGCTAATGGCAGAAAACTTTTCCCATAGAGGCAAAGTAAAATAATAAATAAATAAATAAATAAATAAATAAAAGGATTGTGGCCTATAACACTCATCTCCTAGAGCTTCAGGCGTCCTATTCCTCTGCCTGTCACTTTATATATGCATATATAAAAAATGTGATAGCCTGCCACTTTCTACACATAAAAATTTTGTAGCAGGCACCAGTGGTGACCACTATATTTTAGTGCACAAAAAAAACGATTTCCATGAGGACACCACCTTGATTTTGCCTTCTTATAGTTTCCCAGCACATTTCAGTTAGGGATCAAGATATTGGTGCTTGTTGTCTGTGTGAAGGTTAAGGGACAGAGGAGAGTGCTTTCTTCACAGCAAAATTATTTCAGCTCTCTTTTTCCGTACATGAATGAAAGAGGTTTTTTCCTCCATTATTTATAAGTATCTAATATTCTTACAGACAGCTACTATGTTTGGTTGTGTTGGGGTTTTCCTTCAATTTTGAAACAAAAGTAGGTTTGATTTATAGGGATGTGACAAGTTAAAATTGCATCCTGCAAGTAGGACAAGGAGTTTTCTTCATCTGTTCTTGAGCAAGCATCTGTAAGAGCACTATACCACATTCAAGTGGGACCTAGAGTAATCCTCAACCACTACAAGCTCAGAAAGCACACAGCAAAGGGCTTGTAAGGCCTCTAGGTCAAGTGTTACTGTGGTCTCCTCCCCTTTCTTTTGTTTCATTAGCAGCAACAGGATTAACAGAGGTTTTTGTTGAAATCTAAAGAGGCGATCAAGAGAGCCCAAAGAAAAGCCACCCAGGACTGTTTCACTAGCAGCACTCATTGCTGTCTTCTTACATAGTTCTGGGCAAGTCCTGAACTTCTCCCCTGAGACTGGAGGACCCAGTGCCTGCCCTGTGGTCTGGGGGTGCACTCTCTGGGCTCAGCCTGCTCCCGACAGTTCTGACCACCTTTATGGGGCGTAGTGGGTGTAGCCCTACAGACCATTCAGCCGTACGGAGCTGTGAATGACTAGCAAGGGCTGAGGGGCATAAGTGAATGCCAAGTAGGCGAATGCATGAGACGGTAAGTGTCCAAAAAGGACAGTAATAATTAAAAAAAAAAAAGAAAAAAAGAAAACCCTCTATAAAACTCAACAGCTCCCTCCACTTCTTCAGAATTTCAGGTTTCAGCCCATCTATTTTTCCCTTTACCCTTCTCACTGACAGCACCAAGCACTGCAGCTGGTATTTTAGAGGACAACTACCCATAAAGTTGTATTCCATCTGGGGTCCAGACTGATGCCTTCCTTCCTATTTGGAGTTTGCCACTCTCATCACAAATACACCTAAAGTGTGTGGTTTACAGAGACACTTGGTAAGCCAAAGGAGTTCCACATCCTTGAAAAATCAAATTTATTTCTAGGTAGAAAGCACACTGGGTATGCCAGCATGGAAGATGAGCCTACTGTATTCTCATAACCTACTTATTACAGCTTATCTATTAATGAATAAGGCCTCAGGAAGTCAGGTTTAAAACAAAAACAAAATTGATAGCTAGGAGAAATGAAAAAGAAAGTGAATTTTCAAAAGCACTTAGCATTGACTTCTAATGAGCACATTGATTTCCAACATAATTTCCAGTGAAACAGCTCCAATATATGAAATAGGCCATAAATATAACAAAGATCTAGTACTAAATCATAAGCACCTCCTATCCCAGTCTTTAGACCAAGGCTGGAGCATGTGACTAAATATTTGGAGGACCTTCTTTCTAGAACTCACCTTGAGGCATTTTGTATTTTCACAGGCTGCTCATAAGTTGACAGCTAAGGCAGACAGAAATGCTGGCTCCTAAAAGTTTGTAGATACTTCAGAAAATTCCTGGTGGTCAAAAAAAAACTGTCTGAGAAGGCTGGCCAGCCTAGATGGCAAAAGGAAGGAAGCTGGGAGATAAAAATCCTATTCAACAGCAACAAGCAGAAAACAAAGTAAGTATGGAAATAATTTTAAAAGGTCGGGACTATAGGAAGCCAACATTGAAAGGGAGAAAAAATCTAAATAAATGTAAATCCATTCAGTCTTGCCTCCTACAAAGCATTCAATATTTTCCAGCAGCATCTGTGTAGTTGTGCTCCAAGGAGCACTTCTGCCCACCCACAATGTAGCTGCTGAGGGATGGCAAACGGTCCTGAGCCAGCACTGCTGGGGAGAGCCAGGGGTCTCCAAAAGACAGCATCTCACCAGCTTCTCACTCCAACTGCTGCTTCTGTGCCCCCATCTAAACAGAGGTAGTGGTTTGTGGTTGGTTTGTTGGGTTTTTTTCCTCCCAGAGTCCCTTGGCGCTGAAATTAATTTCTTCAGGATTTGAAAACGCCGAGATGTGCTGACCTCCAGCCTGCACTCTGCTCAGGCTGTTTGCGTGGCGTGTTGCCAAGGTGATGCTGAGAAAGGCTCAGAATGGCTCAAAGTGAGGGGCTTGGGATAATTTTGGGAGGGTGGGGGCTGTGATATTGTGTCGATTGGATTATTTCAGGGTATAATCTTAATTTTATATACTTAAGGCATCTATTAAGGCACTTTAAGCTGTCAAGGCTAGTCTGAAAGTACTTAGCAAAGGCTATGCCATTGAGAAGAGCAAGTAAAAATAAACGTGATGGTTGGAGCTCCCCGTTCACAGAGGTTATGCCTGAGCACTGGGCACACAGTACGTGGTACAGGTGCATCCACTCTGAAATTCATCTTCCCCAGTACCTGCCTCTCCAGAGCGCGGGGGAGCAATGCTGGCCAATTTACTCTGGCTTCTTCAAGTTTCTCATTTGTGCCTGCAGTTACTGAAGGGTGGGACAATCAAAATAACAATTTTTGTCCTTTTTTTAAAAAAACCTTTTTGCTAGGCATTTTTGGGTTTCACTTAACAGCTGGAAGAGGTGATTTATCACTTTTCCTTGCTTTATGTCCTTTTATTGGTTTACTGGTGTACTTTGGGGGCCCCTGTCCCAGTGAGGTGTGTAGCACAGATTCGTGCCTGTGGAGGAGAAAGCTGGATGGGATGCTTCTGCATTCTGGGTGTTGGGTAACAAGTAAGGAAGTGAATTCAGCCATTGACCACGAAAAGTGTGGCTGAGAACATAATTTTGGTGTCACTTTACAACACTTTAGTGAGGTATCACTTCCCTTGATGACAACAAGCAGCATCTCTGAACCAGCAGAGGCAGCCTTGCATGGTGCAGATTTACTTGGACGAGGAGACCAACTCAGCATGAGCACAGCAAGACTGGCCATGGGGAAAAGTGCCCACATGCCTTCTTGGTGACCAAAGCAGCTGCTGGCAGGTTAATTTTTAGCCACAGTGTATACTCACATGCTGGGCATGCAGTGCCCTTCCCTGCTATATTGCCACCCTCAACAAGCAAACACATCCTGGGCCAAGTTCATCCCTGGCGAGCAGTCGCACCAGGGTAGGGCAGGACCTGGCCATGGAACTGGTCTTTTAAGAGGATACTGAAGTGAGATGTAGCCTGTTAAAAGAGGACTAGAGGGACCAAAAGCTGGGGAAGGAGGATGCAATCGCTCTGCTGAGCCCACGTCAGCAGGAGAGAGGAGCACAAAACGAAGGCAGAGCATTAAACGTCGGTGTGTGTTGTCGAGGCAGAGGAGACGGCTCCTGGTCCGCACGGTCCCCTCTCCCTTCGGCTGGGAGCGTAGAAACCCCGAAAAGCCACAAATACAAAATAAAAAACCCAACAAAACCAGGCTAAACAATAACCAGCGAGGGCCGGGCGATGCCCGGGCCCGGCGGTGGCAGCG
>NW_009954196.1:283508-283859 GCF_000747805.2 Chaetura pelagica | reverse complement strand
GAATTAACCCCGGGAGGCGGGCGTGACAGCCGAGCCGGGCAGGCAATTAGAGTGAAGGAGGAAATTGGAAATGGCAAAGGTGTGAACATATGTCAAATTACAACTAAATGATAAATTACAATTCTGTCATTGAAATAAGTGGTAATTAAGAAAGATTTCAGCTGGCCCTCTTGGAGGAAAAACAGGAGAAAGAGGATAAAGCAGATATTTCTCTTCCCACCTCCCTTTTTTTCTCTTTTTTTTTTTTTTTTCCCTAAATAACACGGTTTGGATGCATTTGCTGTATTGTTTCCATCCGTCGCACACACCGGGGCTGGTTCACCCAGCCTCTTGCCGACTGCCTTAGTGTAC
>NW_009954196.1:267098-283066 GCF_000747805.2 Chaetura pelagica | reverse complement strand
CCCGCTGGCGGTGCCTGCCGGTGGGTGCCGGTGGCTGAGGGCACTTCTGCCCGCAGAACGGGAAGAAGGCACGCCCGGGTAATGATGAATGTTTAGCTTCGTGGTAGCACATTTGTCATGTGAGATTAAAATCATATCGCGCAAACAGCACCTTTCAGCCAAGGATCTGGAGGTGGTGTGTAAATACAAACGATGTGGGGTTTTTAATTATCCACTAGACACACAGGTAGACTTTGTACCCCCATGCCATCTGTTTGTACCTAAAAGTTTATTGCAGGAATTTATCCGTTCACTATAATTGTTTAAAATCCACTAAAGCCAGTTCAGCACACAATCAATACTAAATCTTTACAAAGCCATCGGCTGTCTTGGCATTTCATTACATCTATTAGGTTTAATTAATCTGCAAATGGAATGACATAAAGATTTTTTAAAAAATAAATAAAAAAGAAACAAGATAGGCTAATTGTAGGTCAGAGGCTTTTTATATGCATCCTTGTGGTTTCTTATACATTCATCCATTATACATAAATGGGTAAGAGATGTCCTAGAGATACAGTTGCACATTTACATTCTGGCTTTGAAATAGAAAGGTTTTTTTTGCACCAGCGCTCTATATGTAAACAGGAGAGGAAAAGGGGTAAAAATATTTCAAAGGGTTAAATGCATCAGCATGTTTCCCTGACAGCAAGGTTGGTATTAGTGACCATCATCAGGGGATAAATAATTTTGCAGCCACTGCAGCCAGGAAGTGAAGTTCAGATCCTGGAGAGCTTAATTAGGCGTCATGTTAAAAGGGAAAGGGTGAGAGTCATATTAATTATGTGGGGTTCCTCTTGGAGCAAACCCAGGCAGCAACTGTGCTGTAAGGCTAACGTAGCATCATGTTATGCTCTGAATTAATCAACCTGCATTACTAGTATGACACAACTGCTCATAAAAAAACCCCATCCAAATGAAATTGCAAATTGCAGGTGTGTACTTGATTACTGTGATGTAACTGTATGTTTTTGGAGCAGCTTCATGCTCCGAATGGTATTTCAGAGACCAAATGGGGTGTTTTAAGGGCCCTCCAGTTTTGCCATGAACAGGCAGCCTGAAGATTATGAACAGACCCTGAACACTGTCGGGTTGGGGTTTTTTTTTCCGCCTTTAGAAAGGTCCATGAAATTGAACCCTTGTTCTTGGTTATCACATGCTAGAGAGCTTTTGATATGAGGCCTCAACTGCTTTATAAAAAAGCAGCCCAATAAATGTATCTGCTTTGTCCTCCTGTTGAGAGCTTAAATCTTGTTAAAATCCTAATTGTGGGGTACATACATGTAACCCCTACAGTTCCTGTCTCAAAATTAATGACAATAATAATATCAATGCAATACATTAAATAAGTTTTGTGTGAATAATCTATCAGTGATGGCAAATAAGGTGAAACTTCCAGCCATTAAGACATAGCTGCTGCTCTCTAAAGCCTTTGAGCTCCCTCACTTTGCCATTCTGGAATAACCACTACCTTCGAGAGAGCCTGAATTTCTGGAAATGTCTTTGTCAGGATGACCTGTGTTCAGACATTTGCCCCTAAACGTGTGACCCATCAGCAGTTTTTCCTTTGGGAAACCAACCAGCAGACTACCAGGAGAGGGCACAGCCTAGTTTCCCAACAGGAGCCCTCTCTAGGATTCAAAGCAGCCTGGTTCCCCCTTATAGGTGCTTCCTTGTTCCTGCATTGTCTTGCTCAGGCAGCTTTGACCATGGAGCTTTTTTTCTATAGTGGTGGAGAACCCCATACCAACACCTCTGATAGTCCTAGACAGTATATATGTGTACTGCCAAATCTTTTCTGGTGACAAAGACTTCAATGAGATCTTTTTCCTACATACTCTTGGCTCAGGTAGGGTAAACCCTATTTTTTTCACTCTTCTGTGGGATTGTCCCACAAAACCCATGCCCTATTAGTATTACCTGCTACTAAAAAATGTTTATAAATCACAGTTGTCAGCAGTAGCATTAGTCTATCAAGATGTGAGGTGCAATCGATAAGGTTTTACTAAGCAGTCCTTTTATAAACGATGTATTAGAGTAGTTCATAAAGAAAGTCTGAAACACTTTATCCTTTCCATAATGTTAAACGTAAATGAAATTAGAGAAACCAGTGGTATCTGCAGGGAAATGGTTGATTTGATTGACAATCATGCCACGCTCTCTTGCTTGCTCTTTCTCCATCCACTCACCCCCCAATATGCCTGAAAGGTAGGAAGTCATCCTGTACTTGCATTTTAAAAATACCACTTGGAAATTGCCATACAGCTGATACTCTTTCCAAGTTTGGTTTATGCTTTAAAGGCTTCAAAATCCAAAATACTGCTGAGAGATCTCAACCCAGGAAGTGCCTGGAGGAGGTGCGAGGAAAGGACCTCAGTGCATATTTCCACAAGAACCAATTTCTCCTGACAGCTTTCTGCCTTAAGCCCACCAACATTTGTATTGCATCACCAGTCTTGAGGCAAAAAAAATAAAAACCCATCTCTGCCTTTGTCTGCCCACTGTTTGACGTGGGAGGAAGACCAGGAGGCAGGCAGCATCCTATCCATGCATTGGTCCACTAGATGTAATAAAATGCAACATCAGCCATAGTTAGCTACTCCAAACACTGAGTTATTGAAAAGAACTAACTTATATACACAGTGAGTAGAAAAACAACATTTAAAGCCAGGGATATATTTGGCACTGATACTCTGAAATCATTTGGCATGAGAATGCCACCCATTACATGAATGCATCAAATATGTTGTTCAACTCTTTTGCGGCCATAGGTCTACAATAGGCTGTGATTATCACACATGGAAAATGGATTTGCAGAAAAGATGGCCTGTGACAAGTATCAGACAATCATTAACCAATGGCGGTTGTTCCTTGTAGGCTGAAAGAGGAAAGGATAAGAGCAACGTACTGATAATTCAGGCTATTTTGAGAATCTCTGATGGCCTATTCCAAAATTAACTGCATATAAAGTAAAATAGTAAAAGAGACTGCAGCAAGAGGCAGACCAGATACAGTTCACACAATATGCTTTTTTATGGTTTAAAAAAAAACCCACAAAACACATGAAAGATGTTGTAAATACTTTATCTCAACAATCTGGGACACTATTACTAAGGATTTTCTATCCTGAGAAGACCCCAGCATTACAGCTTCAAGAATCTTGTATTAGATCACAGCTGGCTTCAGCATTTTGGAAAACCAAGTTTAGCTTCCATTTGAGATTTAAAAGAACATAAAATTAGTAGTCTACTGCTACCACACACTTTAAATCCTGTTCTAATAAGAAGCAGATGACAGCAACAAACAAAGTGGGTTCGGACAACTGCAACCTCCTTCCCTCTGCATTACTTCTAGAGATTGGAAACAGGCAGAGATTGGAAACACACCAAGCCTGCAAATGTCAGGCACCACCTATATGCTTGAATTCATAAAAATGGCAGGATACTTGGAATGTTGTTTTAGGGATTCATTTCCTCCCCGTCCTTCCCCCATAACTCTGCACCTTCTGTAAACCTCCTGTGATAGCAGCTGCTCAACTTTTACCATGCTTCTCCAGTCGAGCTGGTCTGGCCCTGACTCAGACAGCTGCCTGCAGCTGCTGCAAATTCATTTATCTACCTGTCAGGGCTGCAGCTGATGACCAAAACACCACAGTCATTTAGGATTTGTGGTCATCTGTATAACCTGATTTCCCTTTACTTATTTATTTATTTATTTTCAAAACCTATAGACATTTTAGCTGAAGCAATGCTTCACTCTGTCATCTTTCCACCAGTGTTCTTTGATCTTCATTTCATAACCATAATGCTATGGTAGCAAAAACATCTGAAAAGGGTACAGCAATTCACAGCAAATTAGAAAGCATGTCCCAGAGTCTATGCAAAAATTTATAGTCAGCAAATGAGCATGGAGAAACCAGTACACAAATCACAGTCCTGATTCAGCAAATATTTGGCAGGTATCCTGACGTGCCTCACAATCAAATAGGACAGGGAAAAAAGCTGAAGGAGGAGATAAGCAGGAACTGTGCTGTTTGGGGAGGAAGCAAGAGCATCTTGCATTGTTTTTTTTCAACAGGGAAGGAGGACATTGCAGACCAGCAGTGGTCCTGTGGTATGTCCATCCATGACAGCTGCTGCTTTCACCAGCGACAGCACCTTCAGCCCTGCTCTCCCTTATACCCCATATTGAGCTCTACAGCCATGGGCCAAAAGCTGTCGTATGGGGCCTGAAGACACCCTTAGGCATTGGTTTGGAAAAAGGTGGTGAGAAATTATTTTGAGAGAGAGGTAGGGGAGAGCTCACTCCACTGAAATACAAGGGTAGGACCTGAGGTTTGGCTTCAAGGAGCCCACTCTGCTCCAGCTGGATCCCCCTCCATCAGCACCAGGCAGTGGGCAAATGGGATGAGAGACTCCATGGAAACCCTGCTGTGGCCCCGAGCTCATTGGTCTGGCCCTGGGGACACATTTTCAGGCTTCTTCCCCTCCCTGGTTTGGGTCCTTCAGGCCAGGACCACATACAGAGCCCAGTCCAGGGTGTCTCTCCCTCGAGCCCGCAGGTACCATACCAACGCAGACGCCAAGGGGTCACAAAAGCATCCCAAGTACCAGGCTCATCCATGACACTGCCACTTCCCAAATTTGCTGGCAAAAGGGACTCTCATTATCCACTCTTAACAAGGCTCTTAACGATGATCCTGTTGCTCAGTGACTGTCACGTTACCAAGCGGTGGATGTAACAACATATATCTGGAGCTGCTTGTAAATTGGTGACCTATTCTAACTTATACTTAGTGAGGACCCGACCCAAAATATTTATTCCCTCATGGAAAATAGATACTTCAGGTCTCCTAATCATCTCCAATGTTCCCAGTTGACCCAGTTTGGAGCACGAGCTACACTCAGCCCTATTTCAGCGCTGAACTAGTTCCATCAGAAATGGTTTCCTTAAAAACTGCTGCTACCAAATGACACACTATGAAGTGTTTAAAATTTTATTTAATTTTTTTTTTAGTTTTGTTGAGAGAAAGTGAGTGGAACTAATCAGAAAACATACACTGGGTAAACCGACATGGGCACAAACATAACATCAATAGAGCTCCTAATTAATTCAGATTCATTCCGGTTTTACAGTCCTCTCCAGAATCAACATTTCTTTTCAGATGGAGGGGATAAAACTGTAAGATAATACAAAAATACATATAACTGCAGCTTCTGAGCATATTAATGAACAGAAAAGGAGAGAAAGCAGGATTTTTTTGGAAAAGCAGAATAGCGTCTACCGTGATAGATGCAGAGTACAGCAAAATAGGTCAGTAAAAGGAAATATGTGTAATGAATTATATAAAGCTGTATGTATAAAAATGAATGTATTGATGAAAAGTGATTTCAAAATGAAGGCTCAGATACAAATCATTAGTCCTATGGCCAAGACTAATAAGTATTCTGCTGTAATAAGCGATGTCATTACAAGTGAATAACAATGCTGTAATGGGCAAGGAGCCTCGCTGGGGGAGGGGATTGATCATCAAGCAGTTAGGAAGTCTTGTCTCAACTATTTGTGTAGTTTTAGTCACCTTGGGTGCTGGCAGGGACTGCTTCCAAAATGCAGCTGTGAAGCCAAGGAACATGAGGAAATTCAAGATTTGCAACAGTGACAGGAACGCCTCTGCAGGGCCTCTGGCCTGCTGGCTCTGTGTGGGGATGCTGCTACACGGGGGGAGCTCGGGAAGCCAGAGAAATCACCTGCTCTTTGCCGGAGAACAGAAAGGACCACTGAGGGCTCGAGGACAGAGCACACAGATGAACCTCCATCTGCTCTGCCACTGCACCCCTGGCTGCATCCTCTGCTTTTGGCACCTCTAACGCACGCTTGGCAGGCAGACATGGCACACGAGCCCTCCTGCTTCCCCACCTTCAGGCCATCTCCCTCAGTGCCAGAGCCCCCCGGGCTGCGGCGCATCCCACGGGAGCGACAGGCCCTGGTAGCTGCTGTCTTGCTGAATTGGCTACTGTGCAGCCATGAGGGAATGGATGTGTAATGCTGTGCTGATACCAGCCAAGCAATATAATGTGGTGCCGTTAGGAGCATTACTCATAGCTGATGAACACATACCTTTTGCAGTGAAACACATACATCCCAGAAAGAAATGCATAGATCATTTGCTGTAGCACATTTATTATGGCGAAATGTGTACCTCAACTAATGAAACGCATAGATCATATAGTAAAATGATTATGCTCATACCTAGCAGGCTCAACCATTTATTTATTTTTAACCAACTTATTTCAGTCAGGAGGCTGAGCACAGCCCTCCCCATCCTGGGGATTAGCAGTCCAAAACCCGTTCTTTCCTCAAAAGTGTATTTATTTTCCCATGATACAAACACACGTTCCCATCCCCAGCTTGCTGAGAATAAATTAGCAGGGAGCCCTCTCTTACAGGAGCTGAACGTCTGACTTGAAGCTGGTTTTGCCACTGAAGATGGATTTTGCTACTGCGTGTAAGTGGGTGATGCATCTGGTACACTCACTAATTAAAAATTATGTCTGTGTACTATGAGACATTTTAGGCACTCTCCCTTAAATAGTACTCTTGCTGTCCACCTGAGACATCTTCTGCATCCTTATTAGCCTCCTCAGCCAGAAATAGGTTGAGTCACTGTCCCTCCAGGGTCAGTCATAAACCAGCCTTTCCCAGTACATAAATTCAGTTGGCTCCAGCTCATGCTTGCCCTGAGGAATGAAACGGGTCAAACACTTTCTTTACGACTAAGGAATCCCCTCTTATACCACGTGCTGACCATAACCCCAGCACAGTATGCTGGGAACAGGTATAAATCGCAGAGTTATGCTATAGAACCAACATAATTCACACATAGAACAATGGGAAAAAAATCCCAACAGGCTAACCTGTCCCATTACACAGGATCCCAGCAGCAGCCGAAGGACAGCCTGTCACTTTCACAACTGCTTGCTTAATTAACAACAAAGCTAATCATAGCTTTGAAAGAATAAATGAAGAGTCTGTATTTTATTGGACTGGTCTTCCTTCTGCTGAATTATATCTATTTGAACAACCAATCTAGGGGAGGAGGTGAAAAAGGAAATTACTTTGGGGAGTAAGCAAGGAAGGGAAAACAGACTGACCTAACCAAAAAGCAGCAGCAGATCAGGTATGAAATGACTGCACTCAATATCCCTTTTCTCCTATTTTTTTTCCTGAACTCCATTGGCTTCCAATTGTAGCACATATTGATTTAATTTTTTTTTTCATGTTCACTGTTAATTGCCTAGCTGCAGCTGCACGGCAGCACCTTGCTGAGCCCATTGCCAGCTGCCATCCCCAGCACCCCACCAGCCCCAGCACCCCACGCTCTCCATCAATAGGAAATCAAGCGGCTGCTCAGGGAATAACTCTTCCTACTTCTTGCACCTAGCAGCAAGGCTTTTTCAGCTTGCTTGCATGTCACCAACCTTCGGAGCAGCTTCACCGTCCAACTAACAGCCCTGCTGGAGACTTTTTATCTTCCTTACAAACTTATCTTTCAAACATGCTTTTTAATGTGTAATCGTTGTTTGCTTCAGCAGGGGAGGCTTCCTTGAGGCTTATTGTACTTAACTGGCCTATTCTTGTGAGCCTTTCTGATAGAAGATGTTGCAAAAATACATGCAGGTCAGGTTGGATATTTGCGTTTGCATTTCATGGAGATAAGAGCATTTTTCTTAAGTCATAGGAGCCCCATTTCATTATCCTGTGAACCTCTTGGTGAACCTCTGGCTTCACTATATAATTTATCGTCCCTGATACAATCCAACAGTGTAATCTCATGATTTATGTGCTTCATTTCTAATTTGATCATTTCAGTATAATACGTGTTTTCCTAGATGATTTATGTACTTTCTCTCATAACGTATGTGTTTCGTGCCATGATATATGCATTCATCAGCCATGCGTTATGCCCCTGATGGCACTTTCCCAGGGAGGAAGGTGGGACACCCCAGCCTGAGGCCAAGTCCTGAGGTTAATTGCAATCAATTCACCTTCCGTGCAATTACACTTTCATCTGCACATGCCTGTGAAGTGAGCATGCTTAACGCCATATCAGCAGGATAGCAAATGTGCCTCTTTTCCCCTCAGAGCCAATAAAGCCAGCTGTGGCACAGGAGTACCCGGGGGGCAGCAGGGACAGTTTAGCCTTCCTTTCTAACATTTCCATTGAGAAGTTGCTGAGAATAATTAATTATCCCCCCATTGTGCTGATTAACACAGGTCTTGGTCGACAGCGGAGTATCCCAAGTGCTGATGAAGCAGCAGCAGCCTGCTCTGATTTCAGGAGAGCACCCTTGTGCAGCACAAAGCCCAGGCTGGAGGGAAAACTTCAGGAAAACCAAAACATTACCCTGAAATGAGGGCTAGAAGGAGCCTTGGGGACTACCCTGTCCCAAACTCCTGGTGCCTTCCTGACATGCAGCTACGTAGCAGGGACATCATCACCTCATCCCTTGTCTTCCTGCATCCATATTTTGGGGGGCCTCAGACTAAATAAACCCTGCTCTACCCACCCTCCTATGCAGGACATGCTCCCTGAACTGCACATCACCCTCAGTGCTCTCGGCTGAGCTCTCCCCAATTAATCCATATTTTTCTTGAAGAGTGGTGCTGAAGCCAGGGCAGACAATGCCAGCTGAGCCCTTGCTAGTGCTGCACAGTGCAGAAAGCCTCACTAGCTGGGATCCCCTGGTCTCTTCACCCTGTGAGGTGTTTGCTTTTTCTACAGTCCTGCTTTGTGTTCAGCTTGTGATGTTCTTCAACCCCAGCAGATCCTTTTTTCTTATTGATCTGCTATTTTGCTAGTGGTTCCTCGCCTGGGATGTGTGCCATTTATTCCTACATAAAACCAGTCCTTTACATTTGTTGTTACTGAAAGGCCTTGTTTTTTCCACAGCTCTCCCCACTGCCTCCCAAGAGCACGTTGAATCCTTGCCTTCCTGCAGCTCCCTGCCTCTCCTCCCTCAATGCCTCTGCCCTCCCTTGCCCATACCAAAGGGATTCACAAAAATGCCATGCATCCCACCATGGGAAAGGGGCACAGGGGTAATAACTCGTGGTGGCCTTTCTGCCTCTCTGTTTCCATCCCCATGGCATCTTCAGGAGAGTGCAGCAGGAGACAGCATCAGAAGCCTCACTGAGCAAAGATATATGATATTCATTGCCTCTCCACAAGGCTTATTGCCCTGTCATAGGAGGAAATAAGGTGAGTTTGACATGATTTGTTCTTGACAAATCCCTGTTGGCTGTTACTTATCTCTGTGCTATATTCTAGTGGCTCATAAATAATTTGCTTGATTATTTCTTCCAGCATTTTTCCATGTGCTAAGTAGACTGACTGGTCTACAGCTCCTTGCCCTCCCCCCCCACCCCCAGTTTGCCTTTTTTCAGAATTGAGTGCTCTGGTTATCTTCTCCCAGGCTTCAGGAACCTCCTCTAGTTGCCACCAGTTCTCAAAAAAAAAAAATTGCTGACAGTTAAATGACTGTTTCTGTGAGCTCCCTCAGATCCAGTCTAGTGGAAAATATCCTGCTATCTTCTTCATCCTAAATTCGACCTCCTGGTTGCTGAGATGAACACTGTCAACCTAAAATAATGTTCATTGGTGATGACATGGGCAATGCTAGAAGAAAAAAGAAATAAGATGAAGACTGGTTTTGTCTTCTTGACATCACCTATTGCTGGTTTTCCCATGGCATGTAACAGTGGGCCATGCCTTCCTGGTCATCATGAGAAGTACCTGAAACACTGGTGGAACGTATTGGTTTTTTTCCTTATGTCATTTGCAGGTTGCATCTCATTTTATGCTTTGGATATTCTCATTTTGCCCCTGCAGCAACATGGTATTTCTTTTCTACTCACTGACTACAGCCCTACTTCTTATAGTATAGGGTTTCATCTACCACATCTTTCAGTTTATTGATATCATCACTGGTCTTTTTCTTCCTCTGAATTACAAGCCACAGCATTTTATGCTTTGACCCTCCTAACCCAACTTCTATCTTCACATTTTATAAAAAGTACTCACTATTGATAAAATCCACTTGTTTTCCTTACTTTCTATCTCAAACACCTCTTTCCAGCACTCCCAAGGCCACCTTGGACAGGTTGCATTGTACTGCATTCCCTTTCCAACAGGAGCAGTGGTCAACACTTCAGCTGTTGACTTTCACCTTTTCCCATCACTTGCTCAAATCTGAGCTGAAACTACATAGAGGGTAGAACTACAAGTGATACAGACAAGATGATGTGCATATCTGCATTGGGATAAAATGCTTTGCAGAATCACAGAATCATTCTGGTTGGAAAAGACCTTTAAGTTCATTGAGTCAAACCATCATCAAGCCAAATAATTCCCTTTCCCTCTCTCTGAACCACTTACTAAAACATACATATATTTATAAATGTATATAAAGGTATGGCTGTATATAAATGTACATATATATAATGAACACAAATACATGGGTATAAAACAAGTTGGTAGTTTGAAACCAGAAGGGGTGGGATGTCCATGTGGACAGGGTATTCCTCCAGTACCAACATTGCTCATTTTTAAATATCCTAGCCTGCAAGGTAGCATGCCAAAAGAAATACCAACAAGCCTCAGCTTTTCACCACATGATGAGACAAAAGCCCAGAACAAGCTTGGTGTGTTAAGACTTCCTGCTGTATAAACAGCAGGAAGCTGGAGTGTGCGTAGGTGCTTTTAAGAGTAAACCATATGTGAATCCAGCCATGGTTCAGCCCTTCCAAAGCCAGGGGCTGAGGAGCAGAAGCCTACACAGCCCTGTCTGCTCCACTGCCTGCTCTCATTCTCCACATAGAGACTTGGACCATTGCATTTGTGCTGATCAACACGATGGTCTGAATCAAGGATCAACATCCTTAGATTACCCCAAGACCTTGAAATGAATAATCAGTTTAGGGGATTTTGATGGCATCTGCTGATATCTCTTCAAGAGGGAGAAATCCTGAGCAAAGACTACTTCTAAAAAAAAAAATAATAAAATAAAAATCACTGAATCATAGGATGTTTAAACTTGGAAGGGACCTTTAAGATCATCTAGACTCAACCTCCCTGCATGGGCACGAGACGCGGTTGCTCAGCGCCCCATCCAACCTGGCTTTGAACACTTCCAGAGATGGGGCATCCACAGCTTCTCTGGGCAACATGTTCCAGTGCATCACCACCCTCACAATAAAGAATTTCTTCCTAATGTCTAACCTAAATCTCCCCTCTTCCAATTTTAATCCATTATTCCTTGTCCTCTTGCTACTAGCCCTTGTAAAATATCCCTCACAAGCTTCCCTGCAAGACCCTTTCAAATATTGCTACAAGGTCCCCTCAGAGCCTTTTCTTCTCCTTGCTGAACAACTCCAGCTCTCTCAGCCTCTTTTCATTCAGCCCTCTGATCATCTTCATGGCCCTTCTCTGCTGCAACAGTCCATGTCCTTCTTATGTCAGGGGCTACAAAACTGGACACAGAATCCAGGTGGGGTGTCACAAGAGCCAAGTAAGGGGAACAGTCACCACCCTTGACCTACTGGCCACACTTCTTTTGATGCAGCTCAGGATGTGGTTGGCTTTCTGGGCTGCAAGCACACATTGCTGGCTCATGCTGAGCTCCTTGTCCAACAATGCTACCAAGTCCTTTTCCTCTGGGTTTTGATCCATTCTCCACCCAACTCATATTTGTGCTTGGGATTGCCCTGACCCAGGTGCAGGACCTTGCATTTGACCTAACTGAACTTCATGCAGTTTGCACAGGCCCACGCCTCAAGTCAAGGTCCCTCTGGATGGCATCCCTCCCCTCCAGCGTGTTGACTTCACCACGCACTTTGGTGTCATCAGCAAATTTGCTGAGAGTGCACTTGATCCCACTGTCCTTGTTGCTGACAAAGATATTAAACAGCACCAGCCCCAGTACTGACCCCTGGGGAACACCACTCATCACTGGTCTCCACCTGGACATTGAGCCATTGATCACCACTCTTTGAGTGAGACCATCCAGCCAGTTCCTTACCTAATGAGTGGTCCATCCATCAAATTTGTATCATTCCAGTTTCTATATCAGGATGTCATGTGGGACAGCATTGAAAGTTTTGCACAGGTCCAGGTAGATTACCTCAGTTGTTTTTACTTTGTCCACTGATGCCATGACCCCACTGTAGAAGGCCACCAAACCAGTCAGGCAGGATTTTCCCTTGGTGAAGTCATGTTGGCTGTCACCAGTCACCCCTTTGTTTTCCATGTGCCTCAGCAGAGCCTTCAGGAGGATCCATTCCATCATCTTGCCCAGACACAGAGATGAGACTGACGGGTCTGTAGTTCCCCAGATGCTCTTTTTTTCCCTTTTTGAAAATGGGAGTTATGTTTTCCCTTTTCTGGTCAGTAGGAACTTCACCAGACTGCCAAGATTTTTTCAAATACAATGGACAGAGGCTTTGCAACTTCATCCACCAGTTCCTTCAGGAGCTGTGAATTAGTCCTACCAGGTCCCAGAGACCTGTGTACCTTCAGTTCCTTCAGATGATCATGACCTGCTCTTCTACAGTGGGGAGATCTTCCTTTTCCCAGTCCCTGCCTTTGACTTCTCTAACTCGCATGGTGTAGTCAGAGTCTTTGAGGCAAAGTAGTAATTGAGTACCTCAGCCTTCTCATTGCTGACACACCTGTACAAACCTTTCTTGGTTTTGTTAGCATCCCTGGCTAGGTCCAACTCCATCTGTGCTTTGGCCACCCTTACCTAATCCCTTGCTTCTCTGACAACTTGTCTGTACTCTCCCCAGGATACCTGGCCTGGCTTCCACTCTCTGTATACCTTGTTTTTACATTTAACTGTGTCCAGAAGCTCTTTGCTCATCGATGCAGGCCTCCTGGCTCTCCTGCCTGCCTTCCACTTTGCTAGGACACATTGTGCCTGGGCATGGAGGAGGTGGTACTTGAATATGGACTAGCTTTCCTGGGCTCTCCTCCCCTCCAGGCCTTTGTCCCACAGTACCCTACCAAGCAGATCCTTGAAGAGACCAAAGTCTGCTCTTTTGATATCAAGGGTAGTGAGCTTGCTTTGCTCCCTCCGTGCTGCCCTAAGGATCCTGAATTCAACCATATCATGGTCATTGTAGCCTAGTCTCCTATTTAGTTTTACATCATCAACCAGACCACCTCTGCTGGTGAGAACAAGATCCAGCATAGGACCTTTTCTTGTTGGTTCCTCTGCCATTTGGATGAGGAAGTTGTCATCAATGCACTTTGGGAACTTCCTGGATTGCTGGTGCTTTACTGTGTTGTCTCTCCAGCAGGTATCAGGTTGGTTAAAGCCCCCCATGAGGACCAGGGCCTGTGAATGTGAAGCTGCTCCTATCTGTCTACAGAGGGCCTCATCCACTCAGTCATCCTGGACTGGTGGCTTGTAGCAGATACCCATTGTGATATCTCCTGTCTTTCCTTAAACCCTGACCCATAAGGTCTTTGTCGACTCCTCCTCCATCCCCGGGTGGAGCTCCATAGACTCCAACTGGTTATTGATGTAGAGGGCAACACCCCCTCCTCTTCTGCCCTGCCTGTCCTTCCTGAAAAGCTTATACCCAGCCACCCCATGCCCCAGTTGTAGGAGTCATCACGAACAAACTTACAGTCAACCCTCTTTTTGTCTGATTATCTGAACAGGTATCTCCTCATATCACAGCACAGATCGAGCAAAATCACAAGCCTCATTTTTTTACAAAAACTTTCCAATCTTAGGGCATTTGCTATTGGCTTTTTCTAGAAGGTTGGTTCATCGGGTTGTCTCCTGGAGACTTGGCCAACCAGTTGTTTTTGCTGGCTTAAGAGGCCACATGGCTAGTGCACTACAACAGCAACACTCTGAGCTTTTAAGTTACTAAATCTGCAATGGAAATACCAGAATCCTTTTGCATCACAGACTAAGTAGCAGCAGCAAAAGATGGAAAAACAGTTTGTCTGTCATGGTGAAGATATGCTCAAGCTGCCAGGAGTACAAAAGCAAACAGCAAGAAATCAAAACCACTCAGACATGTTTAAGCTTACATACATCTCTTCCTGCCAGAGGTTCATATGCCCTCTAAAGAGAGGGTTTGGGGATGACTGGGTGTCCTGGTTTGAGCCAGGATTAAGCCAATTTTTCTTTTTACTGATTTTCTTTTCCTTCAGTAAGCTTTCTTGTAACTAGCAACAGTGTGTTCTGCTAGGCTGATAAGACAGTGGAATGTTTTTCTAACTACTGAGGCTTCAAGGCTGCACCTGCACTCTGCTGGCTCAGACACTATGGGGAGATCTGTGACCCCCCCGTAGGAGGCTGAGTTAGATGGACAGCAAAATTGGCCAAAGATATTCCATTCCATATATCTACGTAAGCTCAGAGGAAGGGCAGAGATCACAGAAGACAACTTCCTTCCTTCTTCTCCCCTTCTCTTCCGTCCATGGCCGGCGTCCGGGGAGGACTCTGTTCATCCATCACCGTCGATCCTCAGGCTTGATCTCTCGTGACCCCCATAACTCTCTGCTTTCTCCAGCAGCAGCTCCGGGATTCCTCAGGACCCTTCCCAGTTCAGGGAAGTGCTGTGGGAGTTGCTGGGGGGGGGGGAGGCGAGAGGCTTTTGCCCATACCTGAATATATATCTGTATATAATTGTATATATTTTCTTGTATGATTCATTAGTGTTTTAATTAAAGCTGTGTAGTTTAGTTTTCAATCCGGCCAAGTCTCTCTCTTTTTCTCTCTCTCCTTCCCTACCTGGGTTGGGGGGAGGGGGGCTCGAGAGCATTGTTGTCGGCCCTGAGTCAAACTGTGACACTGGGGCTGCTCAAACCCAGGGACAAGCAGCTGGTCAATAAAACTGTAAATTGTTTCACTGTCCCCCCATGACTTCTGGAGCTGCACAAGGAGACCAAAGGCTCCCATAACCCACAAGAAACATCTATATTTCTTGGAGAAACTCTCACTGATGTTCAGGTGGCAATTCTTACCCCTTTTCTCAAATCCAAAGCCAGACAGAGCACACAGATTATACTTGCTATGCAGCTCTTAATTTTTTTTTTTAGAGAGCCACAGCAAAACAGCTGCTAATGTCCCAAAGCTCTCACAAGAAGGAAGGAACAAGACAAAAGCTTCAAGGTGCTCATCACCATTGCACTTTTGAAGCACAAAGAAAGAAGAGCTCTGTCCTCTCTAGAGACATGGCATGGCTGATTTGCACTTTCTCATAGTTATTAATCTTCCTCCTGACTACAGAAACCCAGGAAGAAGCAGATTTATCTTTTCTCACTGGGTGTCCATGGAGTGTGCAGGTGGGCAGCAAAGAGATTAGCATCACTCATCCTATGTTGAACTGGTCTGGGACCTTTTAAAGTATCAGGAATGGAACAGAGGATCCACTCTTGGATATAAATCCTACATCCAAATAGTCCACTGTGAACGTACAGATGACTTTTACTATTAGAAGCAGAAACACCTTCCAAACTTCACGATGTAGGTGAAGCACTGAAGTGGATATAAACTCAATTTTTGGATGGGAAGGACTGAGCTGCTCTTTGTGCTTCTGCTGGTGAGGACCCCCAGCCAGCTATGGCCATTCACACCAGTCATGTCACGACCGAGCAGCCGGGCACGACGAGGCAGGCAGCTCTCAGTGCGCAAGAGGAGAGCGTGAGAACTGGGGAAGTGGTACCCGGCCCTGCACCAAACATCCCACTCCTCGTCCAGGATGTCCTGGGGACACCCGGCCTGTGTCCCCACCGCCCTCACACCTTGGTGTCACGAAGGAGGCAGTCAAAGCCGCAGCGGCCCCTTCACGCTCCCCCCGCAGCCCCGAGGGGAGCCCCGAGGGGAGCCCCGCACCCCCTGCGCCGGGCT
>NW_009954196.1:263600-266510 GCF_000747805.2 Chaetura pelagica | reverse complement strand
GGGTGCGGGGATGGGGGGGCCCGGCAGAGCTCTTGCACCGCTCTTGGGAGGAACTTTCCTGCTAGAGAGAGAGCCAGAGGAGGACCTGCATGTCTCGCTGCGCCTCGGGCGCTGGGGTTGCGTTTAATTATCTGAGGCGATGAGTGAAAAATGTGCCCCTCGCTTAGGCGGGTTTGAGCAGGTGGGAATATTGACCGACTGTCGGGAAGGACGGAGAACTTTTCCAAATAAATAAATAAATAAATAAGGAGTCGGCGTGTGTGCCTCGCCCGCAAGCTTTTGTGTCTGTTTAGCTGCAACCTCCTGGTTTTCTTTGTTGTCGGAACGCATTTCCCTCTCGTGTCAAAGTGTGTCAACTCTAACCTTTCCCTCCGCAGGGCTGGCCCCTGCTGCCCCCGCCCCGCGGGCCGAGCCAGACACAACACCCGCCGCATAATGAGCAGCACTTCCTCCCCAGCAGCATATGCAGAAAGGTAATTAAAACTGTTTATTAAACTATTTTTTGTTGTTGTTGTTGCTGCTTTCCGAGGCTCAACAGCATAAACGCAACTTCTGCTCAATTAAGCTCTGGGATAAAAATAAAATAAAAGAAGGTCTTCCGGCGGTTCTTTATTTCTATACATTAAAGCTGGAGCCTGAGATTTACAGCCGCCCCCTCCCACATCCTATGGAAGAAAACCCTCAAATAAAGATGTCTCCAGCTGAAATGACCATTATTACCCACGCGCAGGCACACACACACGTATATATATGTGATGCACATACACACACGCACACGTACCTATATATAAACCCAAAATCTGTTTGTGCCGCTCCCTGCTAACGCTAAGGGTACATTCCTCCCCATTACAGCAGCATTTGCACATTTATAGGAGGAATAAAGAAAAGAAAAAGATGCATGGTGCGTGCGGAGGAGCCTTTCCCCTGCCATCCAGAGAAAGAAGAACTAAAAGGATTATAAAAGTTCAGATTAAAATGATATAAAATCTAGCATTTGGCTCCAACACCAGCGCCTTGGTCCTCCGTAGCTAATCTGTATGCACTCTGTGACCTCCTCGCAGCGAACCCTGCTAAATATATTATTCCCACGGGGGCTTTCACTGCTGCTTGGTGTCAGAAATCAATATGTATGAGGCGCGTGGATGGGAATTTCTAATAGATCTGCCTGGCCCTGTGCTGCTTTTCAATATCTGCCTTGGACTATTAGTGCCGGCTCGGTGCCTGTGAAATAACCGAGATAATCTTTTAAGGTGCACTGTTAAGGTGGAACCTAAATGTTGCTGTTTCAATTAAAACAAAACAAAACCAAAAAAAGAGAAGTATGTATATATATATATTCATAAATCAACTGGCACTGTACGTAACCTTGTGTGTAGCCCGATTATAAAAAAATGATAGGGATTAAATATTAGGGCAGGTATGCAAATGCCCAGGTTTCTGAGGAAGAGCTTAGTTCCTTCCTTATTTTTTTATTAACAGAAAATTGCAGAGATTCATGGGGGTGGGGGGGAGGAATTAAAAGTGGAGGGAGCGAGGAATGACACATTGTCTGTGCAAGCACCTCCATGCCAGCGGAGCAGTGGAGGTGAGAGAGTGGATTGCTCTATTACTGCAGATAACGCACCCATTTTACCTTGGAGACACCAGCACCAGCTCCGCAACGCTCTCCATTTTAGATGGGCTTGTGCACACTGACATGATTGCCTGAGTCATCCCCACTGGCGGGGTTTTTCTACATTATCATTATGGAGGGTGGGGGAAGGCTTGGGTGTTTGGGTGCTTTTGGTTTGATTTTTTTGTTTGTTTGTTTGTTGGGGTTTTTTTCAGTTCTTGCATAATTACACCAGGTCATCCCCAGCCCTTCCTCTTCCGCAGGTGCTGAAGGTGGCAGGAGAGTGTAGCCCCCCCACCCGGGGCAGCCTGTTCCATCCCCCACGCAGGCAGGCAGTGCAGTGAGGCTCAGGTTTGAGAGCTGGCTGTGGGGAGGGCTGCCTCCTGCTTTCTCATTCTCCTTCTCACTCTTTGTTTTCAGCTGAATGCACAGAGGAAGCTGTCTCGGCTCAGTGCACAGAGGTGCAGCGTATAAAAGCAATAACTTGCTAAGGACCTCTCGCTCTCCCGTGTGGTTTTTTCTTTTTTTTTTTTATTAGGGGAAAGGTAATCACTAATCCATGCACACGCTCCTCTAGCTTTGCAGGCGGCCAGGCTGAGCTCAGCCCTGTGCTGGAGATGACAAGTGGAGAGTCACCACCCCAGAGGATCCGTTTTAGCCACATTTAGCTCAGCTGCCCTAGCGAGGTTGTCACCCCACCAGAGGTGGAAGAACTGGCACACAGCCCTGGTATTTTTCTTTCCCTTGCTCTCCTCCCTGCACACTTCACTTAGCACAGCCCAATCCACCTGACAACTCTCTGAAATGCCCTCGACTGCCTGTCTGGCCTGAGCTGGAGGCAGGGAGTGGGGGGCAGCTGCCCATGATTAAGGACATGGATCTGGGGAGAAATCTTTAACATAAAAGTGCTCGTAAAGTATTAGGCCCATCTGTCAGCATAAACGTGGAAGGCTCCAAAAGGAGGTTTTGCCCATCCCAACTTCATTGCAACCCTCTGAAATGAGAAGTGGAGTGGGATTGGTTTGGTTCTGTTTTCTGTAAATACTGAACTTTTCTCTGCAGGTGCCACAACTCTGCAGGATGTAGCCCCACTCCCAGAAACAAAAACCCATCCGTGTTGAAAAATACAAACATGGCTTTTCAGACACTTGTCTGGGTCTTGTTTGGTTTTCATTTGTTTGAGGGGGTTTTGTTGGTTTTGTTTTGGTTTTTTGTTTTTTCTTATGCTCATCTATAAATAAAGCCACAAATCCCTATGGTCCCTTAAAAATTTCACCTGACTATACTTCTGCCCACCC
>NW_009954196.1:233504-263152 GCF_000747805.2 Chaetura pelagica | reverse complement strand
CCCCCTCCCCCCACATAAATAGATCAGAGCTCCAAAGCTTGATTCTAGATTTTAAAATCCACTTGCAAAGATTGCTGGTATTTACACCCAGAGAGCCACTTGCCAGTAGCTTCTCTGGAAAACAGGAGTGGGCAGGCAAGGCAGGGATGTGTGCACATTCCTGCCCTGCTGCCTAAGGTCCTGTACCAGTGCAGAGGCAACACCACAGCCAGCCACAGGAGCTGAATTCCAGGCATGTAGTTTGGATTAGCTCTGTCCTGCATTCGGAAGGCAAATGTTTATAAAGGGCTCCACCACCAGCAGCAGTTTTATCCTGGATGCTGAGAGCCAGCTCTCCTGTGCTGCCTCAGCTCCTCACAGTATTTATAACACAAACACTCCTAATCTAATGCACGCAATTCCCAACAGTTTAATAGGGCTGAAGTTCCCTTCCCGCCTCCCCTTTCTCAACCCATCAATTAGGTAGGTATATGTGAAAACAAACAACCTATGTGTTTTCTGCATCTCTAAGGAGGTGTAATGGTGCAAAGTGCTGGTTATAAGCGTTTACTGATGGGAAAAGAGGAGCTGAGTGGGTCTTTGTAAACTGCAGGCTCGGTTTTTCCACAAATGCTGAAAAAGAGCAGCTTTCAGCAACTCAGGCAGGGCCAGAGAAGGAAAGGGCAGAAGAAGGACTTGTATGCATGCTTCAGCCTTGTGAGGTTGCCACCATGTCTCTGGCAGGAGGAGAGGTGGGAATGAGACCCAGGACCTAACCCTGACCCCCTGGATGGGGCAGGTGCTGGGCTGCAGTCCAGCACAATTCACCTCCCTAGGCACAAAAGTCCCTCACCTATGTTCTTCTGACCCGTTTAGCCTCCTATCTTTACCTCTATGTTTGCAGCAGCAGAGCAGGTTGTGGGAGTCCCTTATGGCCTGCAGCTGATGGTCAGTTTCACTTCACATTGCTTCAGTCCATGTTGACCAGCAGAGCTCAACTGCTCAAACTGACCTGCATCTGTATTTAAACAAAGGGGATTTTAAAATAATTTTTTAAAAATCCATACTTGTATCTTTATTTCAGAGAGGCTGCACACCTCCAGTTCTCAAAGAGGCCTTGAAAGCAGTGAAAACCCACTCGGGCTGCCATCAAACCAGACAGCAATATGTTGCTGATTATAAGCAAAGCATCCCTCAGTCTTCTGAGTAACTCCTATGGTGTAAAATTCTACCAAGGTGTAAAATCAAGTGTACACATGTCAGAATGGCATGTAAGCCATTACTGGCAAAAACACTTGAGCTGTTAAGAGGAGCAGCAATTTTTCACACTTGCCACTTTCCCACACTGTGTTCATGCCATTGCAGCACCCAGGCAAACACCCGTCTAGGCAGAGCACTAGAGACCTTTTGCCATGACCTCTGCCTTATTGCCTCACAGCCCAAATTTTCAAAGATGGGATTTGACAAGAGGGGTTATGTCCCTTCCATCCTAATGGCAAATACATGTCCCTTTCCATCACA
The DNA here is from genome assembly GCF_000747805.2 of Chaetura pelagica. Classification (NCBI taxonomy): domain Eukaryota; kingdom Metazoa; phylum Chordata; class Aves; order Apodiformes; family Apodidae; genus Chaetura; species Chaetura pelagica. Next base: position 261,652 of record NW_009954196.1, on the reverse strand, counting down.
CCTATCACCAACTGCTCCTTGCTGAGCAACAACCCAACCCAGTGAATTACTCCTACCCCAGTTCCTGACAGCATCTGAAATACAGTTGACTTGGAGACACTGCTGGATCAAGGCAGAACCACAAGTAAGGCCAGATTACAAGTCCACCCTGCAACACTCACTTGCAATGAAGATACCATTGGCACTCAAATAGAAAAATCACTTTTTCAGTAAATGTGACGTTTTAAAGGTGGGCGCTACACAGCCACATTGTTAAGGGAAACAAAGTCAAATCAACTTACTTGGAACTGGTTGGTGGCTGCAAGAGAAGACACATTGGTGAGGACCAGGCCACTCATGCTCTCTCTCTGTGATGCTCAGCATAGGTTGATTTTTCAAGACCAGGAAGGGTCGGTTGGCAGCTTTTTCTTTTGTGTGGGACTGTCAGTGACAGCTGGTGCCCCCAGGACCTGGGAAGAGAGTGGGAGAGGGCTGCTGGGCTGTGATAGCAGCCCAAGCAAAGACAGCAATACTTGGATCTCACTAAGAGTGCAACAAAGATGGAGGTCAAGCCCACAGTGTTTCAGAGCCCCAGGGTGCACTTATTCTTGCACAGCCTTGGGCTTTGCTTGCACATTGTGGGGGAAGAGGTTGCAGCTGCCTGGTGGGGGCCGAGGTCCTCTTTGCCACTCTGCCCCAGGGAGTACTCACCACACCACTTGGACACCACTTCAGCTCCCCAAATTCCTTCTCTGGTGCTGCATATGCCTCTGTGGGCCAAATAAGAGTAAAAGTTAAAACAGGCTTGAGAGCTGGTTGCGACAGGCATCCATAAGAGCAAGAATGTGGCAAAAATATCACCAAAACCTAAAAGAGAGAGCACAGAGCAGCACCATGTAGTGCAGAGGCTCGTGGCCAGCACAGGCGTTGTGTCATGCTGCAGCTCTCCAGCCCTGTGGCCTGCAGCAGGCCATCCCTGCAGCACCCTTCCTGGAGATGTGGCTCTTACACCCTGCTGGGCTCCTCAACTGCTGTGAAGGGCTAGGAGGAGTAATTTCACCTCTCAAGGGGCCAGGGAGACACAAGGGCTGGGCTGGGGCAGCTGGGACAGGGCAGGAGACCCCAGCAATGGGTAGGGCCAGAAGCCCAGGTGCACCCACAGAGGCATGGCCATGCACCCAGCACCCCATCCTCACCCCCCACATATGCGCCTAGGTAGTGCTTGTCAAGGCATTCTTCCTCTCCTATCCACTCTCCTCGCAGTGCTACTACCCTCCTCTGATGAAGGGATGGGGGACAGAGTGACAGCACGTTTCCTGGCAGGGCAAGTGATGATTGCATGCATTGTCAGAGATTTTTTAGTTCCTGGTTTCCCACTGAAGCTGTTGTGCCTTTTTTTGTGGGGGCATATGTTTTTAGCAGCATTTCAGCACTCCTTCCCTGGCTAAAGAATCCTCTGCAAAAGTTGTTCTTCACTGCCACAGCTCCACTGGGTGCCCTGGCAGCGCTCAGAATCCTGACCCAAAGTTGGTCTCCCAGGTAAAAACCTCCTGAGAGCAGCTCTCCCATGGGGCAGGGTCCCCTTGGCAAAGGATGGCAGAAGCCAGGGCTGGGACTGGGCTCCTCTGACTCTAGGGCCTCTCAGGAGGCAAAGCAATTCATCTTAGTCCTTCTCAGCAAATCACTCCAGCGACCACACAAGGCGAGCCAGCCATTCAGGCTGAACCCTGGCCATGTATTATCCAGGCAGCAAATCCCACAGAGCTCTGGCAGCTCACCCCCACCCCGCAGCTTGCCCTGCCTCCCAGGAAGCATCTCCGGTGAGCTGTTACTGCAGGAAAGGGAAAGCTCTGTCCTGTGGGGAGAAAGAATTTTACATTCCACTCACCTTCCCCCCAGAAATGAGGAGCACAGCTGCTGCAACTCTTGCATTTACTCCAGTGCAGTCCCAACTCTCTAGCAGCAAGCTGAGGGTGCCACCAGAAATATTCCAGGGGAGGCTTCCCTGCCTTGCTGCAATATTGGTGCATGGGTTTCCAGGGAGAGTGGGGCCAGACCTGATGGGATCACTCAGCTGCACTAACCAAGGCCTAACTTTTTCTTGGTTTTCCCTCTTTTTCTCCCCCTAAAGAAATGGGGACAATAGGGTCATTTAGTGGCAAGGGCAGGAGAGGAAGAGGAAGGGGAGTGGGAACAGAGTAAAATTCCTTGACCTGTGTTTTAAGAAGTAAAAAACAGAGTCAGAATAACAAACCTAAGCTCCAGCCCAGCACTGTCATGTTAACACTCTCCCATCCATACACACAATAAATGCAAATCACAGAATAATTCTGGTTGGAAAAGACCTTTAAGATTACCAAGTTCAATCATAACCTAACTCTACCAAGTCCAGTGCTAAAACCATGTTCCTAAGCACCACATCTATACATCTTTTAAACAACTCCAGGGATGATAATTCAACCACCTGCCTGGGCAGCCTGTTTTAGTGTTTAATAACCCTTTCAATGAAGAATGTTCTTCTACTATCTATTCTAAAGCACCCCTGGTGCAACTTGTTGCTTGTTACAAGGGAGAAGAGACCAACCCCCACCTTGCTACACCCTCCTTTTAGGTAGTTGTACAGAGCAATAAGGTCTCCCCTCAGCCTCTTCTTCTCCAGACTAGACAATCCCAGTTCCATCAGATGTTCATCAGAAGGCTGGTTCTCTAAATGCTCTCCAAAATGCTCTAAAGCATGGCACCACAGATAAGATGGACAGCAGAGATGGTCTGTGCTATGCCTAGTGCATTTGGGCTGGCTGGGACACAAGCACAGAAGCTACTGCAGGCATAACCTGTAGGCATGTGCTTCAGCACATGCCCACACATGTATCTCTTTCTGCCCCTGTTCCTCTGCCTGAAGGTGTCTTTGGCCAAGAGCTGAGAAGTCTGGTCTATACAGACCAGGACAACCCTGCACCTCCCAGCTTGGCAGCTGCTGCCCTTCCCAAACAAGCTGGGAGCCAACCCAGCTGTATTTGGTAACCCCAAAAGGCAATCCTTATTAGCACGTTTCAGGACAGAGTAATCATAAAATGCCAGGTTGGAAGGATCATCTGGTCCACCTCTCTAGGAACACAGTTTAGATTAGAAGAACATGGTTTAGATGAGAAGAACACAGTTTAGAAGAGAAGCAGTTTCTCCTCTCAGCCCCGTGGGCTGCACTTGGGATGCTCAGCTCCTGCAGTAACTGCAGGGCAGTTACTCAGCTCAGCAGTTACCCAGTTCAGCTGTGGGCTACGGGTATATGGTCTATGTATCCAGTAGAGTTAGATGGTGAGCAGCTCCTCTCCCTGGGACAGTCCTCTCCAGCAAAAGTGGCAAAAGCACAAGTGGTAGTGACAGTGTTTTGAGGGAAAAGCACTGGAAAAACGGAATTCAAGAGACAAACTTCATGTTCTGGGCTTAAAAAGCAAACAAGAAGCATCTGCCAGTGCAAGTTTCCCATTCCCATTTCCCACAGGTGCAGCCTGCTACTCCCCAGACACCTCCTCACATATCTGCAGGCAGAAGCAGGGGAAAAGAAGCAACACTCTGCATTTAGAGTAATCTAAGAAAAATGCCAACCTGCCACAGCCACAAAGATTGCTTTTGCATGGCTCTGTATTCCAGACCACACCACTTCCATGTTTAAAGCCTGCATTAATGACCACTGAGGCCTGCCACAGCTTGGTGCAGCCACCAGGGCAAGCAGAAACACTCATCCAGCAGCAAGCTAGCAGTGCTACAGCTTCTACACCTGCAGAGAGGCAGGAGCAGCCCCCAATTCTGCATGTGTGGCAATGGCAGCAGAAGGCACTTAGACACACAAAATAACTTGGGGAAAGAACAAGACTACTCCCTTTGGTACAGTGGACCAAGAACTCCAATGCCTACTTTGTTTAAACAGAAGATATTTGAAGCAGCAGTGAGAAGCCACAGGAGCAAGAAACACTGTGCTGTACATTCCATATCTCATGCAGGTTGCCTGCGAGTTGGTGAGAAGGTGGCTCCTTGCAGGGAAAACAACAACTTCAAAATAACAATCAATTAATTGTAACTGACAAATGGAAAGAAAACAACCAACCCAACCCAAGCTGCTTATACAAACGAAACTTGGCTTCTGGAGTTTCTAGACGTCATAAATATTTTAAAACCTTCTTTGTTTTAACATAAAGCAGAGGAGAAGTGCAGCAACTGCAGCGGGAGCAGTGATGTGTCAGAAGGTTACATCAGAACACAGTAGTGACTTGGCCCGAGGAGCAGGGCAGAGGCCACGGTGCGCCCTGCGCAGCTTTGCCAGGGCATCGCCATCGCCCCTGGGCGATTGCTTTACATAACCACCGGGTTTCTTTAAACAGACATCGTGGATATAAACTGCCTCTGCGCATAGAATAGCTGAGCTGCTGGCTCTTTTCAGGTGAGCCAGAAGCAGGAACCATGAAGGAAGTCCACACGGGGCATGTGCCGGGTAAACATCTCGCCCACCTGCTCCCCGGGGCACAATTTAGCAACTGTGGGGAGCTGCTTGTCTGGGGCTGCATTGGGAGCCACAGCCACCTTTTCAGCTTGCCAAGAGGCTGTGCTTTCCATCATATAAGCTGTTTTTTATTCCAAGGGGATGCCTACCCAAAAAGCACTAACCCACCTCAGCTGCCTCCAGCCTTGCTGGCAGAGAACTAGCCTGGGTCTCCCCATGCAGCCCTGCAGAATTAATGCCCTTCTTGCTTCCTCCTTTATTTGCAGCTAAGCCAGTAGCAACACCTGCAGTTCACATTGCCTGGAGTACCTATTACAAGATCCCATCTCCAGCAGTTTGTAGCTTTATTCAGACCTTTAATTCTGCGGGCTGAAAGCTTCCAGGTGAGGCATCTGCCTTGAGCTCGGTGTGCTTTTTAAGTCCTAGCAACACCAACTCAGCTGTTTCCAAGAAAATAATTAGGGACAAGACTAGCTAGAGTCTGGTTCATTTTAATCTGTTCTGCAGAACCCTCAGCTCTGGCAGGGGAAAGTTTAGGAGACACTAGGGATGGATCAAGCACATTTTATGCTCTGCCCCTTAGGGATCCCCCTAGATTTGGTCAGCACCAGCACTTTAGGGCAGAAGTAGCCTATGTGTTCATTGCTACCATCACAATCTGCATTGGCTTTCTCCTCCTGCCATGCTGGGGGTGTGATGAGTTCAGCATTGACTGCTTCAGGCCAACATCCCCATAATTTTCCCATGGAAACTGCTGGCACAGGCAGAAGAGCAGCAGCCCCAGAACCCTGCTACCTTCCCACCCTCGACACTTGTTAGGGCGCTGCTTTGCAACCTGAGCACCCTACCTACCTCATAGGTGCTCCAGCCTGCGGGAACTCAGGCCTCTGAGCAGCCGCAGCCCCAACGCCTTCCTGGGATGCAAACTAGGCAGAGCAGGGGACCTGCTGGCAGGGAAAGGGAGGAGTTAAAGGAAGGAAATATAGGGGAAGGGGCAAAGGAGAAAGAGAGATTTTTCTTCTGCATGGCTTGAGGGACCAGCAGTTTTCCCTGGCTTTACTTCTTTTGGGTGCTGCAGTTCTAGCTTACATTATTGGAGCAAGATGTGCTGGGTCACAACAGGGAAAAAAACAGCTAATAATCCTGCTTCCTCTTTATGGTGAGATTGGAATAATCTCCATCTTATAAAAGTTGCTCTTTCCAGCAGAAGCAGGAAATGAAAGGCAGGGGCCAGACTGAAGTCCCCCGGAGATCCCTGGCTAGGATGGCTGCACCTCTGGCAGGGTTCATGCTGCATATGGGTGCTGGGTCCCATGCAGTCCAGCTGATCAAGTGAGACCTGATCTCACTGCTTGCATCCAAGGTCAGAAAGTTGACAAAGCATTAGTCCTCTTTCTGTTGTATCAAATTCCTATATGCTCTTTGGTGAGATAAAGATCATGGGTGTCCTCCAGGCCTCCAGTGGTGGCCTGAATGGTCTGAAAAATACCATTTTTATGCATAATGTCTGTGGCACACATGAGATTGACATACAGAAAGGATGTTGACTTCTTTACATCAGAGAACTCTGTGTAGCTGCGTGCAGGCAACAGGTTTCTACCTTTCATAGAATCATAGAATCATAGAATCCCAGGGGCTGGAAGGGACCTCGAGAGATCATCTAGTCCAACCCCCCTGCCAGAGCAGGGTCACCTAGAGTACATCACACAGGAACTCATCCAGGTGGATTTTGAATGTCTCCAGTGAGGGAGACTCCACAACCTCCCTGGGCAGCCTGTTCCAGTGCTCTGTCACTCTTACAGTAAAAAAATTTTTTCGGATATTCACCTTGAACCTCCTATGCTCCAATTTACACCCATTACCCCTTGTCCTATCACTGGTAATCACTGAGAAAAGCCTAACTCCATCTCCCTGACACTCACCCCTTACATATGTGTAAACATTGATTTAGACCAAATGTATAACTTATAGAATCATAGAATCATAGAATCATAGAATCTTAGGGGTTGGAAGGGACCTCAAAAGATCATCTAGTCCAACCCCCCCCTGCCAGAGCAGGGTCACCTAGAGTACATCACACAGGAACTCATCCAGGTGGGTTTTGAATGTCTCCAGTGAGGGAGACTCCACAACCTCCCTGGGCAGTCTGTTCCAGTGCTCTGTCACTCTCACAGTAAAAAAATTTTTTCGGATATTCACCTTGAACTTCCTATGCTCCAATTTACACCCATTACCCCTTGTCCTATCACTGGTCATCACTGAGAAAAGCCTAACTCCGTCCCCCTGACACTCACCCCTTACATATTTGTAAACATTGATGAGGTCACCCCTCAGTCTCCTTTTCTCCAAGCTAAAGAGACCCAGCTCCCTCAGCCTTTCCTCATAAGGGAGATGTTCCACTCCCCTAATCATCTTCGTAGCTCTGCGCTGGACTCTTTCGAGCAGTTCCCTGTCCTTTTTGAACTGAGGGGCCCAGAACTGGACACAATACTCCAGATGTGGCCTCACCAATGCAGAATAGAGGGGGAGGAGAACCTCTCTTGACCTACTAACCACACCCTTTCTAATGCACCCCAGGATGCCATTGGCCTTCTTGGCCACAAGGGCACATTGCTGGCTCATGGTCATCCTCCTGTCTACCAGGACCCCCAGGTCTCTTTCACCTACACTACTCTCCAGCAGTTCAGCCCCCAACCTGTACTGGGACATGGTGTTGTTCTTCCCCAAATGTAAAACTCTGCACTTCCCCTTGTTGAATTTCATCATGTTTCTCCCCGCCCAATTCTCCAACCTATCTAAGTCTCTCTGAATGGCAGCACAGCCTTCTGGTGTGTCAGCCACTCCTCCCAGCTTAGTGTCATCAGCAAACTTGCTGAGGGTACATTCTATACCCTCATCCAGGTCGTTGATGAAGATGTTGAACAACACCGGTCCCAGTACCGACCCCTGTGGGACTCCACTAGTCACACACCTCCAACCAGATTCTGCCCCATTGACTACAACTCTCTGACTCCTTCCTTTCAACCAGTTCCTAATCCACCTCACTTCCTGATCACCAAACCCATACCTGATCAACTTTTCTACAAGGATGCTGTGGGAGACGGTGTCAAATGCTTTACTGAAATCAAGATAAACCACATCTTTGCTGCCTTTTTCTGCAGAAATGCTATTCCACTCCATTCCATCCCATCCAACACATTTGAAATGCTACCAGTTACTGCCAGCTGACTCATCCTTTGCAATGCCTTAAACAGCTATGACATGATAATTTGTATTCCTTCTGTTTACAACACCTTCTATCAGTACTTCCAAGCTGTTTGAGTTTCAACTAGCCACCTAAAAGAGGAAAAAAACCCTCCACCACCCACATAGTAATTTCTGACTGGACTTTTGCAGTGCATCACAGGTCAGGGAGTGTCAGACGCCAGAGGCATGGGAGGATGCTGGCCCTGGACCTCTGCCTGCTAAGAGGTCACCCACCTGCATGTTCTCCAGCCACCACCCCCTGCACCAAGACACAGAGTGCAAGGGGCACTGCCCTGCTACAGCAAGGAGCCATCCTGCAGGCAAATACTCTGCTTAATTGGTCTCGGCTGGAAGCTGCTGTGTGCATGTCAGTGCATTTAAGGAAGCAGGTCTATGGGAGAATAGACACTACAGTAACCAATTAAAGAAAAACCCTGATTTCCGTTCTCCCTCTCTCCCAGCCCTAAATCCTGAAAGTTTGTTTTATTTTAAATGAGGAATGTTTCTCACTGTAAATGAAATCAACTCGAGACTAATGCTACTGGCATTTCCAAGTTTACTACTGATAGCACCTGTGGAGATAGCTACAGAGATCCGGTTAAATCAAGTCAAAGTTTGCAACTTTATGTCTCCTTTTATTTTTTTTTCTTGAAAAGAGGAAAGAATTGACACAAGGGAACTCTTCATCCAGTTCAAATCCAAGTTTATTAGCCTGTAAAAGTCTGTTTCCACACAGTAATCATAAGAAATGAATGAATGTTTATGGAGCGTAGCATAAAAATATACTGAGTCAGCCATAGGTTGGAGTTTATGATTGCTCACAAAAATTAATCAGCAGATCACATGGCATTGCATCAAAAGGCAAATCAGTCAGGAATGCAAACAATCAGGATAAATAGGCAAAACAAGGAAGAGCAGAATTCCCAAAAGCAATAATTAGTTCACAGTTCCTAATGTGGGTGACAGACTTCTTTAGATCAGGTTATTTACCCACTAATTCTCCAAAAACAGGTGGAAAGCCAGTAGTTACAATTTTTCATTAAACAGTACATTCTCAGTCAACATATCAGCTGGTCAAATTCACTATCGATCCCTAGGTATGACTATTAAAATGTAGGTGCAAAGGAGACTAAGAATACTCAACAGTTCAGCTACTTCTCTTAAAACCTGGTGGCCTCAGACACTCACAGCTACTGATCAGAAGCACAAGCCTGGAGACATTCTAGTTATGATCTGGATGTGTAAACCTCTCCTCTTAGAAACCCTCCAGTGCGCTATTTGCTCACCAGATCTGGGGAGCTTCATGCCTCTCTTGGGCACAGCAAACCTGAGCCAAACTCACATACGTATTGGAGGAGAAGGGGTGTTGGGCAGCTGGCACTAACTTGTGTGTGTCTTCCATGTACCAGGGAGGTGGCAGTGGGAACATCCCCCACAGGGTCCTGTCTGCTTTTGTGTTGCTCTTCTGCAGGGTTGTGTCTGATCGCCGAGCTGAGCTATGAACTCTGCTCAGAAGCTACATCTGACACAGAGAGCACCCAAGTCAGGAGATTTGGGCAAGCAACTGAGGTGTCTTACCTGGGCTAACTCTTCTCTCTCTCTTTCCAAAGGAAAATGTCTAGCCAAAAAAGAGATGTATTTCTTCTAATGCTTTGGTTTTTTCCTGAAAAAGTGCAGAGGGCTACTGTCATTAACCCTGTAAAGAGAGCAGATTTAAAGGAGTAAAGAAGAAAGGTGTTTTCTTCTCAGATGTAAGATGCTTAAACACATCATAAACCAAGCTGGGGAGAACTGCTCTGAATAATCTGGGCTCTGACTGACATTATGGCACCTGAAGATCCTCCTTCAACAATTCTGCTGAGTTATTTTCTAGCAAATATCCCTGACTCCACAAGTCAAAAGGGCCACATACAGGCCAATGAACCCACAGTCGCAGCATCTTTCATACGGGCACGTCACAATAGACTAAGAAGTACCTTCAAAGGTTACTGGGATATTAATCTGTTACGGTTAATTCCTAAAAACCCTTTTTCAGGAAATAGCAGTAGCATGACAAACTATTCCTGTTTATTAAATTAAGAATAATGTGGCAATCTTTTAATATAATCTGAAAACTTACAAAATGGTGTAAGTACTTCCTGAATACCACAGCCTCTTTAGGCAGTCTAGATGCTTTTCCTGCGAGACTGCAATTTGCTACTCACATTTCCTTCCTCCCGCCTGTCTTACACAAAACTACCTCTCTGAAGGATCCAGTTACCCAGCTGGGTGGGTGCATCATAAAAACCAAACAGCAAACAGAAAAGAAGCTATGGTGGTAGCATCTTTGTTGATGGTGAACTTCACCTTCCTTTCCTCAGATAGTTCTCGTGATCTCCAACTTTATTGTATGTTCTGTGTTTATTACTGAGAAGATGTATTTCTTACATTTATAGATTCTGGGGCCTTCTATCTATGCTCACCAGACATTGGTGTCTGAGTAGATCCTCCAATTTTATGAGCTATCTAGTAAAGCCCATGGGAATCTGAGGAGGACTAGAGCCTCCCAGAAGGCACGTTGCCCTGTATCACTAGAGCTTTCATAAATTCAGACTTGTTCCTTGGAGACATACGAGAGAGCACAGAAATGGCTAGTGGCAAAACCAAATTGAGTCCATCACAGTCTAGAAGAATTGTGTTTCCACACAAAAAGGTATTTTCCTTCCTCTTAATAGGCTCAGTAATGACTTTGTCAGTTTTGGCTTTGAAAAATCACCTACTTATTGTCTGGCATGTGGGTTTTTTTAGATTTTTTTTTAATTAAAAAAGAAAAGCTATAAAAAGCTAGAGGTAGTTTTAAACTGCAAGGTTCATATCTGGGGCGAGTATTTTTCTGGAGCTAAGGGAGATTTTTCATTCTGACTAATATAAAACAATACTCAAGGGGAAAAAAAGTTGAAAGAAAAAGCATTAAAGGAATAGGAACTCAGAGACCTCTTCCTGCTTCCAAATCGACCATCTCATGAAATGAGTGTATTTCCTCCCTGTGAATTCTATATTTAATCCAGAGAGATCACTGACTATGTCTGAGCAACTTGGCAGCTCTTTTCCTCCTCTTCAAACAGACCTCAAGATGCACTCGTGGCATTGTCTAATGAGCAGTCTATGTCTCCCAAGAACATATACCCTTACAGATTTTGATGACAGCAGGCAGGATCAGTGGAAAACCCACTTCTATTTCTTTCACTTTTGTTGCTTTCTTTAAAAAACAAAGGATACACCAAGGCTCCCCTCAGAAAATCAACTGGCATCGAAGGAATCTCATAGACCAAAGGACCTACCTCATGTTTCAAACCCTTTCAAAATCCTGTTTTGGCACCTAAGACCACAGACAACCTGTTTGTTAAAGGAATATTTGCAGAAAAGTGACATTTGAAATTTCACCAAATTCAGTTGACATGCTGCAGGCACAGTCACGAACTTTCCTGCCTATCTGGAGTTGCTTTAGTATCAGCAAGTACTATGGGGAAAAATAATGGCAAGAGGAAACCATTTCCTTTGCTATGTATAGTTCAGGGGGCAGGTAAAGAGCAGAACTTTGAACTGAGAAGCAGTAACTCAAAGAGGAAGATACTACTGTCATTCTCTCACAACAGAAACAAGGTAATCTAGTCTCAAGATTTGTTGCAAGAGTTACAGATGATGTTTCACTTTTGTATGATTTTCCCTATGAAGCCAGCTGCTAATTAATCACATCACCCTTGCTAGTCCACTCTTTTGATTCATCAGACATTCACGTTAAAGGGTTGAAGGCTTTTCTGCAATCTGACCTGCTCCTACTTCACTAACCTTCGCATTGCCTCAAAATCTCAATATAACATTCCTAGTCTTAAAAAAGTGGTATTTTTTTTTCTGCTACCTTAAAAATTCCAGAGTACAACATTACCTTTGGGTACACAATTTGTGGGTTTTCCATTGACTGCCAATTAAGAAGAAGTTATTTTTACAGCTATTTTATCATCACTTCATACGCATTCATACCCATATGCAAGACTGTGGTCAGTATTTGGACCTTCCTGCTCATTTGGAGGATTCTTTTTAAGAAGAGGTTTTCTTTAAGATCCCACAAACAAAACCTGTTTATGGAAAAAGAGAGATATTTTGAATACTAAAGTCCTTTATTCAACAACACAGAAATATCACAGAAACAACTTTACTGGGCAAATTGTATGTTTTAATACAGTTTTGTACATGCCCCATAAGTGATTATTTTTTTCATAAATACACTGTTTTCCAAAACTGTTTTTTTTCCATAATTGCACAAGCATACATACACCTTACACAAATATCTATTAGAAAATTTAATAGATAACTGCACAGTTCAGAAATAGGAGAACACTGTGAAAGGAGTACATTTCTGTGGCCTGTGTTTCTGAAAAAACCCTCCTAGTTCCCTGCAATTGTGAAAATGAAGTACGTTCTAACATAGGAGCTGTCTTTTATTCACTCAGAATACAGTAGAGCTCAGCGTGAAACTGCCAAATTTAATAAAAACAAAATCTGAAACATTTAGCTGTTACATGAGAACCCACTGTTTGATATCACTATGCATCTAACCATGATCAAAGACCCACTACTGCTTTTTGCTGAATGCATTCGACCCTGAATGGTACGTTCATTTAACTACTCTCTTTCTTCATTATTTGATTACAGATACAGCCCATTTAACAACTTTATATTCTTTAACATTAATTGTAGGACTTATATACCAGGGGTTCTGCACAAAAGGGAGAATTTCCCTCCCTCGTAGGGAGGGTCTGTTATTAATTGACAGAATGGGAATATGTGCCTGGCTATCAGCCTTACCATTTTTCCTAAGTTCATCTGGGGTATGCCAAAAATGCTTCCATTAGCTTAGTGCTCACACCTAGAAGACGGTGAAAGTATGTTCTGCTTTTTCTTCTTCTTTTTTTTTTTTTTTTTCCATTGTGAGAATGAAAGACACAGGAATACAAACTCTTATGGAGGAAAATGGGTTGGGACCCTGTGAAAAGTAATTAGGACTTGACAATAATCTGATTGATAAACGTGTATGGGGGGGGGGAGGGACAGGGCACAGGGCTGGGGTGGAAAGAGAGAGGCCAGAAAAGGGATTTCCTTCTTCAAACATCACTAATTAAAATGCTCTATGCACACTACATCACATCAACACTGTTTCAGCAAAATCTAAAAATGTGATGGTGCAAAGGAACAACATCCCAAATGAAAACCATATGGGTAAAGCAAAGAAAAATCAGCTCTTGTTCATTTTCAGTAATTAACAGGTTTGCTTGCTTGTTTGTTTGAACAATTTTGAATTGACATGTAAAACACCACAATTACAATATACAGATCCATCAGTTCTTTAAAACAAAACAATAAACAAAAAAATAAACAACATCAAGACATGCAACATTAGGGTATTAGACAGTAAGTACGTCACTGTGAGTATCTTTGTACACCTAATGTAGCCTGAACTTAATTTTGTCTCTGCTTCTGTAAGAGCAATCACAATTTCGAAAAAGCAAGGCAAGCTTACCAGTCAGATGTGCAAATAAGGCTTCAGTTTATAAATCAATCAGCATGTTGGTAAAGACCTAACAGAGCTCATATTGGTCTAGTAGTCAGTAACAGAGGCCCTAACCAAAAAATCTCCAACACAAAAAAATCCATACACAGCTGCCATACAAACACACATAAAGCTCATTGAATGGGTACTAGATGAGTATTCAACTGAGGACCTCCTATAAACTGTAAGAGGCATTTCAAGTGTGACATTCCATCTCTAAAGCCACAGTGTGACACCACACAATGCAAAGACATAGACACATGCATTGACCCTAAGTTGAGGACGCAGGTGTAAACACAGCCCATCCACGCTCCTCCAGTTACCCATTCACACTGCCCAGTCCTGCTGACTCACACGTATGACCTTAGGAGGTTTCTTCTCCTCCATCCCTTGGTCTTTGCTTTCTGGGCTATTCCAAACACCCTTCAGTCCTGTGAGATCCCTCCCCTGCCAAAGCCAGCTTCTCCCCCGCCTGCACCATGGCACTCCTGACGCACTCCTGATCATCCCACATGCTTCACCAAGTGAGTGTGACCAGGGGCCAAAGCCTGAAGGACTTAACAGAAAACAGAAAAAGCGCTGAAACAGTTGGAGATTTGAATGTACTGTGCATCATTAACCGGTTATTTCCATGCCCAGCACCTTGCATGTGAAACTAGTGGTCCTATTGTGTTTAAAATGAGAAAACTATCAAATACATGGCATTCATGGCATATCAAATACAACAGCATTCACTTACTTTGATGGAATGGCCTTTTCACTTATGAGTGCTATGACAAAGCCAAGCAATAAAAAGTGATGATCAGCTGATGAAAAGTATCCCTAAGTTCAGTATCCTCCATATTTTTTACAACATGTGAGTTATATCCCTCTGTACGCCCTAAGTTCAGTATCCTCCATATTTTTTACATGTGAGTTATATCCCTCTGTACACTGCCTTTTCAAGGAGCAGACATTTCCTCCACGCGGCTAGAGCAGTAAGAAGAATAGCAGAGCATTCTTCTGGGGGCCTAAGAGACCAGCTGTTCAACAAAGCTGAGATCAAGAAACATGTGGGGAGAAGCAGTCTTCTTTTTTAATCCTTTTTTTTAAAAAAAAAAAAAAAAGTTCATTTTTATATTGCAAAAATATCCAGACTCTCAAATAAACACAACTGCAAGTGAGACCCAAACCAGTCCTGCTGTCCAAACTCACCTAACTGTGAAGAGCTCTACATGGACCAAAGATGTGGCATTCGACTTCATAAAATATTTACTCCATTGACTGAAAACATCACGTAAGAACTTGTAGGAAAAGGGTAATAAGGCTGAGTTGTAATTTTTCCTAAGGTCTCGTACTTACTTTGTTTTGCATCCTAGAGCAACTTTTGTATTCGCCCATCCACCTATGCTGGGCACTCCACCCCAGAGCACAGCAAAAAGCCAGTCAGACGTCAGACAGCATCTTTTTAGATCCCCCCTCTGTAAAGCTACTCTGGAAGCAATGCAAGTGCATAAACCACTAACCTAATACAGTGCTTGAAAGACTAATTTTAAATGTTATGTCTTCCCCTCTTTACACCACCACAGCAGAAGGTAATTGCTAGATGCGTCACAATCTTTCTATCTTGGAAAATTTGGCATCAGATCTCTACAGAAGGATGTATGGTACAACAGTGCTGCTGTTGTGGCTGCTGCTAAACAACTAGCAAAATAACAGTTAAAGCTAGGATTTATTGCTCCAGATTTAACTTGCAGAACCACACCATTGTGTACAAACTGTTAATCTCCATAGATGCTCAGACATGATTGTCTCCTTGTGTCTAAACACACAAAATACAAGCGGCTATCTGTACAGTTTACAGTACTGAAACACATATACTTGAAAATGAAGTATAGATATGTTACTTTTCAAAGATACATGACTTTATAGCAGGGGTTTACCCAAACTTTTTTTTTAACTTTTTTTTTTTTTTTACAGCCACTTTAAAAATAGACAACAACTTCACTAGTATAGCTAAGTTACATCAAAGAAAGAATCCGTGTACTAAATGTGAAGAAGCTGGCCAATTCCCCAGGCTCCCAGATTTTTGTCTTTTGCTTTTGAGGAAACCCCTATACATAAATGAAAATAGTGTCTGAGAATATTCTTCAATGGTGGACTAAGCAGTTTCTTAAAACAAGACTTTAGCTTGCCATTCACTTCGGACTGCCTTGAAAATAAGATACACTACTGCTTAAAAGAACCATCGGAATGCTTCAGCGCTGGGAACAGGTGTTCTCTAAAAAAAAAGCAAGAAAACAAGTTAAGCTTTCTTTTGCGGCATTGGCACACTTGAGTTCTTCTAGTAGTTCTTTTCCTTTATGATTTAGGCATACTTTCAGTTATCTAGGAACAACACAGTGCCTCACAATGCTTTACAATTAATAAAACATCCTTTCTCCAAACACACACCATTTTAGGACCATAAGTGATACATCACGCTCAGTATATAACACACTTAACACGCTGTCTTCTCCTTAGTTAAACAAGGTAGTCATGAAAATGTAAACATTACTAGAAAAAAAACTCCTGAAAAACAGACAGTGTTTTTAGAACAACCACACAGTTGTACAATGGTTTCTGCCTGTGTCTTAGCATACTGGATGCATAGTTAAGGCTTGTCAGGTTTGCAGGTTAGACACACACTTTGGCAGAAACACTTCTTCTGATAGGTGAGTAATGAAGGCA
The DNA here is from genome assembly GCF_000747805.2 of Chaetura pelagica. Classification (NCBI taxonomy): domain Eukaryota; kingdom Metazoa; phylum Chordata; class Aves; order Apodiformes; family Apodidae; genus Chaetura; species Chaetura pelagica. The sequence goes on along the minus strand of NW_009954196.1, from coordinate 245,633 downwards.
TTGATCTGTCATGCAGAAAGCGTGCTGTGTCTACAGATGCCTCGGGAGCAGAGGTCATCATTTGCAAACCTCAGGCTGATCACCTCATTCCATGTTCAAGTTGCAATGCAGAAAGTACTTAAGCACACTCCTTGACTTCATTTCAGTGAGGGAAACATCCTACTGATTTGAGGTGACTGCCCAGACTGCCCATGTACTTTATTTTGCACACATACTGGACCTTGGCTTACATAGGAATAGTCTACTCACAGAGTTGCTACCCTTCCTCCTTCCCCTGCCTGTTGTCCCCCCAGGAATGACAGCCACGTGCATTCAGATGCCTCCATACATTTTTGAGTAGAGGCAAATTCTCTTCACAGCTTTAAAGCACAACATACATGAGAGACTGAGGCGCTGAGCCTGCAAGGGCTGTGACATTTCTGTGAGGTACTTCTTGCCCTCCATTTCCTTCCACATCAAAAGATGATCAAAGTGCCCTTGAACCCATGCATCTAGACCCACACGTCTCTGCTCTAGAACGAATGACTATGTGCTGAGGAGAGGCAAGAGCAAGTCTTGAAATTACTTTGCATCAGTCAGTCCCAGCTCACAAGGGCTTGTTTCATTAAGAACTGCCCCACAAATAGTAGCAGCACATCTCATGAAATGCCTCTAAAAGCAAAACTCCAGAAAACTGCAAATAAATACCTGTAATGAGAGAGTTCTCACTGGTGTTTCTGGTTTCATATATAAATACTATGTCTCTTTTTGAGGGAATTACTTAATTTTTGTTTCAGAGAGGACCTTTTGAGTGTTTTCCTAGTTTTTCCATGAAAATACAATAAACCATGGACCTACAGCACATAGAGTGTGCATTATACTTGATGACAGAGCATTTCTTACTGAATTGCAGAGAACTATTTGTTAGTACAAGTATTTTTTGTTGAAAAATTAGCCCATTTTGTGATAATCTAACTCAACCAGTACACGGCTCCTTTTTTTGAAAAATCTGAATGAAAGGGAAGCTCTTATTGTTATGTTTATCACTCGTGCCCATGGAAGTACAAGAGATGAAAATTCTGCTGCTGCGTCACCAGAATTCCGACCTGTGGTCAATTCAATACCCATGCCCTCTCTGCAAATGTTAGGCTTTAATAAATCATCTGAAAATTAACTTCCAAAGACAATGAGCTGCTTTGTTGAATAACATCACCCTGACCAGTTTGAGTTTGCTTTATGTCAGTGGTAGGAACTGCTTGTATCCATCTTGACTAGACCCTGTCCTGTCTTGCTACACAAGTAGTGACAAAGCACAGCAACTCTCCTCCCCAGGTACGCCAAGGAGAGCTAATGCAATTGCTAGACCATCCACACCGGTCTGTGTGGGCTGTAAGATGGCTGCTGAGAGCGAGGTATACAGATTTATAATTTATAAAGAGGTTGACTGCAGAAGAGGCTGGAGTTTCGAATGACAGGAAACAATCATGCAACTAAACTGACCTCAAAAGAAAAGCCAAACCGGCAAATCTATTAACCTCAATAGATTGTCTTCACCTGAAAACTAAACGCAATACTCTGCTGTGGGTCCATCTGCCTAAACAAAAAACCACAGCTGGACAGAGAGATTTAAAAACATAGTGACTGAGATGGCCTCTATTTATTTTCTTGCAGCATCAGATTGAGTTACTGTCAGACTTCAGCTGGAAGTAAAGGTGCAATGTCTGATTAAAAGGTCATTCAGACCTTTAAATACATGGAATATTTTTGAAGGGCAACACTGTGGTTTATTATGTGTGCTTTTGAGAAACTACGAGATAAGGAATTTTGAATCCGTGTACCAAGTTCTAATTAAAGATATACATTTACAATTAAACATCCATTGCTCTGACCCCCGATTTGGAAATTATTAATCCACACTTAAACAAAAAAAGCAAGCTTTTAAAACTGAATGGGTGGATCAAGTTAAATCTAAATCAATTTATGTGATGAAATCCATAGATTTTACCACTCCAAGAACCAAGGTTATTTCCAGACAGAAAGAGACCCTGCAGCCCATTTGGAGGCTCAGCACACCAACATACAAGCTTAAGTGCAACGACCATCTACCGCCTGGCTGTATAAATCCAGGAGTCCCAGCTGGGGAATCAAACTCTCAGCGAGATTACAGCGTGTTTCTGGATCTCCATGCTGCCAGCAGAGAATTGTTATCCTGAGTGACGGGAAAGACAGATTCCCCTGGCAGCCAGGGGAGGGGTGGCAAGGAGCAGAACCAGAGTTGACTGGTGTGGTTTTGCTGTAAAAGCTTTCACTGCTTGTGTGGGTGCAAATACTGACAAAGGGCAGGCCCACTCCCCAGAGGATGCTCAGAAACCTACAGCCCTGGATTCTACGAGCAGATAATGCCATAAAGCGTGGCACTCGGGAGAATTTATCCCTGCACAAACCTGAGACAAAATTTCCTCCATGCTTTCAAACTCTCTATTCTGTTCCCTTCTTACCAGCTTTCACACACACACAAAAAGTAGCTCAAACATTTGATACGTGAAATTTTAATTGTTGCCTTGAAAAATCTGCTTCACATAGCAAACAAAGCACATTACATTGTTGGAGACAGAAGTAAAAAAGGCAACCAAAACCAACAGAATAATGGAAATTCCTTACATTAAACAGCGACAGAACAATCACACCTAGGTATTTCTTCTGGTTGCCCCATGCAGAAGCGTAAAAGCAGACCCTTGCCACACGCATGCATGCACACACTGCCAATGCATGCACACAGCACGCTGCCAGGTGCAAATTCCTCACCAGAGACACTGTTTCAACAGCAGAGCTGTATTTTCACAGCAGAAGTATTCATTAAAGAATGATGCCTCACCCAGCCCTCTGGGGTGACTGACTGACTGAGGTGAGTCCATGGGGCCAGGCTGGCAAGGCACGTGGTGCCAGACACTGGGATCTGTTTGCTCAAGGCCTGCTTACTTGCCCAGACCAGCACCATCCTTTGGCTTACAAAACCTGCTGGAGATGCCCCTCTCTTTGCCTCTTTGAGTCCCGTAGCTCACAGCTCCTGAAAGATTTTGTATAGAGATCAAGAACTGGGAAATCTGTCCACATCTGTTTGGGATGCTGTTGCTTGGGGTGCAGCCCAAATTCACAGCTGCATGACCAAGACTCACTGTAAGTCACCTTTATTACTATTTTCTGCAAGGCTAGGGCATCACTTGGCCTAGGGTAAACCACATGCAGAAATAAAATAGAATAATAAAATAGATCGGAGCACTACATGATTATGACCTAATACTTTACCAGTGTTAAAAGATGTTGCATTATGTAAGCATCCTTTGATGTTTGATCCATGAGCAAAAATTCTGTTCTCGTTGAAGAAAACTTACATGTTGGCTACAGCAAATTACTGGCCAGATGTGTCACTCGTCATTCCTCTTGAGGAGTCCTGGAGGAAACGATCCAGCTCAGCAGAGGCCCTTTGGGAAGTATGCTGCAGCTGAGGTATGTTTAACAACATCTATCTGTGCTACCTGACAGTCTTTATGAAGACCTACACAACCACAGAAATAGACAGTGGTGAAGAAACTTTGCCCCTAATGAATCTCAAATTCACATGGCAAAACAAACAAAACTGATGGATGCTCCCATATTTCCCAAAACAGTGAGACTGGTGCCAGACACATAGGGAAAATTGACTTTACCAAGGTCTGCACAGAGCCGCATCTGAGCTTCTCACCCTGGAGGACAACCCCTTCTTGAAATCCTTTCCATGAGAGTAGAGTATGGCACTTAGGCCTGTGGATGAAATCTGGCCCACTAATCTACATACATCTATATGTGTATGTGTATCTCAATATACACATACATATACTTGTATATATACACACACATATGATCAGCAATAGAGAAATCCTGTGCTATGTGATGGCCAAAAAGTTCAGCTGGAAAGTTATGACCCCTGCACAAAATGCAATTTGGATCAATCAGCAGCCCAGCTCAGCAAACACTGACCACAAGCCCCTGACTGAAAACTTTTCTTACACCTGTGTCCATGGGGGCTAGAGACCTAACCAGTCCCACAAAACCCACACGACTGGCTGAAAAGAGCAGAGCATAGAACAGTGACATAAATCTCAGCGAGAAAGCAAACCGGCCTTTCCTCCACATCATGCCTTGTATTTCCACCACCACAAGCTAATTTAGGTGTCAGCTTGATCACACTAGGAACATCAAATATACACATAGTATTGCTCATACATAAACAGTGCAGAAGCTGGTGCACATTCCATCCACAATTTGCCTCTGGAAAGACCCTTCTCCAGCCAAGTGCCAGACTGCAGGGCACGCGTGGTGGTACAGACGCAGTGTTTTTCTCAGACAGAGCTGTAGATCAGCACCCAGAAGGATGGTGACATCTCCTGACCCACAGAGCAATGCTGTGCCCTGACCGACAGGGTGACACCTCCTCCTGCTCTGCAGCCAGGCTCTCCCTGGCCGGGGGGAGGCAGCCCATCGCTGCGGTGGGTGAAGGACACCTGCCGCCTCTCCTGCGCCAGCCTGCTCTGCCAACACTGAATGCTCTCTGGACAGCATCTCCCTTCCTCACTTGCCTAAGTACCCAGCCACCCTGAGAGCAAAGCAGCCTTTGAAAGTATCTATGGCCCACTTTGTTCTGCTCATAAATATACATTACCTACAGCAATGACTTTGGGGAAAACCTCCTGGTGCTCAGATTCAGCTCACACAGAGCCTCCTTGAATGTTTTTCTTCAGGCAAGGAGGCTTGGCAGCAACAAACCAGTGTGTGAATTGCATCTCCTGGAAATGTGGAAGGAAGGAAAAGGCCAAGCAGGCGGTTTCTCCCAGCCACTCCACTCCCTGCCCTGCAGGTATGCCAAGAGTCCCACCATGCTGACACTGAGGGGGCCAGCAGCAGCTGCTGGGGGAACAAGGCACGGCTCCTGGCTTCAGCACACAGCTGACAGTGGAGAGCTCTGGGCTGGAAACCTCTGCGCCTCTCCTTCTGGCCTCTTCCCACCCAGCCACAGAACCACAGGAGAGATGCCAGGTCTGGACGAGGTGTGGAACAGCCCACAAAGCGGCCGCTCTCCACAAGCTGCCAAAATCCCTGGCTGCTCACAGACACTGCACTCCTGCTTGCTGTACGTGTTATCGGGAGATAACAGACGTCCTCTCATAACGAGCTTATTCTTGGACTTAGCAGATAAAAAGTGATACATGCGCCAGGTCAGAAGCTTGGTGGTGAGTCTGCTTCCACAGCCCACCTTAAAATATCTCTCCCCGTACCTGAGCTACATGCCTGTCTCCCTTCATACTAAGGATGAGATTCAACATTTATTTTACAAGTCAGCTTTATTTTCTCCAAGAGGACATGCATTTGCATGCTAGCAGTTATTTTTCCACTTGTGCTGCCTATCTCTCAGGCTATGAGACAAAGCAGATTTAGAACACGCCAGGTTAGGAAACTCATTTGACTTTCTCCACCACCAGCTCCAGCAAGTCAAAAGTAACCCTCCGCCTCCGGACCTTGCAAACAGAAATTTAAAAAATGCACTCCTAACTCAGGGTCATGTTTTGAAAACCCAGTTCCTCTTGAACAGTTCACTCTGAGGTAACCTGAGGGGATTTCTGTGTGGCTAGCTGGGCAATAGAGGATTTGGGTCCATGGTCATTGAAACCTGCCACTTAGGGCTGGATCCTGCCACCTGGAGTCAGCATCAGCACCAGGCAGTTGCTCCCCAACTAAATCAACAGGATTAGTCTGAGGAGCAATGTCTTTCTCTACAGGAGAAAGAACAAGCAAACGTGCCCCTCATTTACACTCAGCACACATCCTAGATTATTATATATATTATTTTTTTTCACTTTAATACGAGATTAAATTTGGGGAATGGGTAAACTATTTCACTTTTTTTATCTGAAAAGATGCATAACACCATTGGGGAAAACAGATGGCAAATACAGATCAGGAATCGTAAGGAATCTAGACTAATGCTGTCAAAGAAAACCAGCTCAGTCCCAGGCAATGCTAGGGATGGAGCCCCTCTCTGTGCTGGTGAGCACCTACAGCTAAGAGCAGACATGCCAGCCCTCAGCAGAGTGGCTCACACACTCCACCATTGACCTAGAAATCTCCAAGGGCACACTGCTCAAGCAGCTAAGCAGTGCTGGCACCGAGGCTGGCAGGCACAAGCATCACTCCAGGATTCAGGCAGAGCCCTGGCAAAGAAAACATCCCCTCTACCCCTTCCCTCCCAGTCTGGGAGTAATTGGCTGCGCTCGCCTTCCAGCACACTCCCTCCCTTGTGCCAGCGCAGCTCTTTTGGCCAGCAGGCCGAGGAACGGAGCCAAGTCCCCACCTCTGCTGTCCCACTCACTCCCCAGGGGAACAGCCGGCTTGGCCGCTGGCTGCCCCGTGCCTGGCACCCCGTGCGTGGGGCTGGCAGTGCCGGGCAAGCCAGGGTCAGGAACTCCTCCTGCCGTCTGCCACCCTGCAGCCGCGTTCCAGCTGGCCACGCTCCGGCCTCCGGTGGGGCTCCTGACGGCTTTCTGGCCAGAAGGGAAGGGAAGACATCAGAAGTTTGTGTTTTCAGGTTAAAGGTCTCTCATATCTCACTACCAAATGGATTAATGTTTCTTTCTCTGTTTCTACTCCCCTCTTGAGCAGTTCTTGCAGTTCCTTCAGATTTTCAGCTATCCCTGTACCTGAGGGTGGAGCTGCTAAGCCCACTAGAATGGCTGTTCGGGTTATGTGAATATTTTGCCTTTTTATTATTATTTGCATTCCAGCAGCATCTGAAGGCCTCAGGCAGGATGAGAGATTGTTTCTGTTGCTTCTGCCTTCCTGGCCTCTCAACTCCTAGGTCTGGCCTGTCTCCTGCTTTTGCAGGGACGGTGAAGTTCTCCTACAAGCTCCAACACTGCTACTACAGAGCTGAGATTGATGCTAAGCAGGTCAGAAAAGCTGTCATTCAGTGCTCCCATACCAACTGCAGAAATTCATGTCAAACACCCAAATATTTTATTAGCATAAAGTAGAAACCTCTGTTGCTGAGAAAAGTTTTATGGACAAATTTTTGGACACAGGTTTGCTACACCATGCAACATAAAATCTAAGATACTACAATGCAAAAAAAAAATGAAAAAAGAAATATCCACACCACTGCTCAGCTTCTGCTTTCACCTAGTCTCTGCCTGGTTACTTCGGCTGACTCTCCTCTGTCAGACATTATCAACTAGAAGTATGCCTGCCTTCTGCAATGGATGTACCACATGCATGCACCTCCCCCTCAGACACACACTGCTAGTCACCTTCTCCCTAATCAAATCCCTGTGAAGACCATCCATCAGTCCCTATCATTTACCCGTCACATACGCACGAGCTCACAAAACAGAATTATTCTTGTTAACATTCATTCCATTAAAGAGAAATCCCTGCTGGTTCATCATCCAGTGGTACAAGGCTTTGCACTCACAGGCTGATATCTCTATCATCCTCCAAACTGCTGCTCTGGGGTGCAGTAATCTCTTACAGACTGGTCTCTAAGCAGAGGGGAGGCACGTTTCTCAGTATCAAACCTAAATTTCAATCTATTTCCCCTAGATCTGCTTGGGCTTCAGCATCTTTTTCTACTGCACGGGACTTAAAATCACCTATGAAGCCTCAGTGGTTAGCTAACAGCTTCTGTCCTTTGGGATTCTTCATACGCTGCTGATAAAAGTCAGTGAAAAATATACCCATTAAATGCTTGGCCTCTGATTGCCTGATTCTTTTTCTGCAAAACTTGCAACATAAATAAATATTAAAAAAAAAAAAAAAAGAATAAAAAATAAATTCACTCAAATGTGGTACTCAGTCAGTTACCTAGACTGAGGGAATATTTTTAGCCAATGCCTAAGGCTCATTACAGGTGCCAGCCTGGCTCTCTCACAGCCAGTGAGCACCATGTATTGTCCGATTAGAAGCAGGGAGAGGAGCAGCAATGCAAACTCTTAGGCTACAGGTCACCACAAATTCTGACTGGAGGAGAAAACATTAAAAGATTGTCAATGGCTCTGAACCCCACACACTCCCAGGTATGCCTTCTGAAATTTTCAAGAATGGCAATTAAAACCCATCTCAGTGATTATTTTCATGACACTGTCACCTCTGCTGGACTTTGACCTCAACTTATTTTACATCAGCTTCCAAGCAACCAGCCAGCTGTGATCACTGCCTCCCAGAGCTCAGATGAACTAGTGATTTAGAGGAAACAGGTTTTACATCATTACTAAGCTTGTGTCATCTCCCACCCACTCTCTGGCCGCTAGCTGTTCAAATCCACAACCATTCCAAATGTATTTTCTCCTCTTCTGCTTACTTTAAAACCAACAGCCTTTGTTTGACTGATGCCACTCACTTTGGAGATCAGATATTTAACAAAATATACTCTTTTGCCTCTCCTTTTCCACTCCTGACCTCTTTAACTGCACCATGATAATCATACTCTGCCCTCCTTGTACCTTCTACACGGATGGCTAGAGCTCCTTAGCTCTCCTCCAAGCCTGTAACTGCCAAGGTTGCTGCACCACCTCTGCATTCCTACCCAGGGGTTAGGATGTGCAGAAGGATGGATGCCACTGAACCACAGTTGTTTTGGGGCATTTCTTTTGTGATGATGGAGCAAATTATTTAAGTCAATGTAGTGCAGACTAACATGCTGTCAACATGCTCCAGCTTCCATAGGACATGAAGTGTACACACCACCAAAGAAATCTCTAAGCCCAAGAAGTCCTCATGCAACAAATCATCATTTTCAGCCTTTCATTTGCAAGCATCTCCTCCTCCTTTCACATTTGTCAGCTTGTCTGTATGTATGCCTTTACCATTTCCTTAGCTCTCAAACAACCTATTCGGGTCATGCAACTCCACCATACCACATCCTTACTCCAATGCCCAGATTCTCTCCATAAATTCTAGTCAATTAAAAAAAAAATTAAAAAAAATTAATGAAACTCGATTACCCTGTCAACAAGGGCATATGGAAAGCCTTGCTCATAAAGGTCCCCTTCTGCTGTATGAAGTGTTGGTCTTCCCCTGTAGAAGTTCTGGGAAGACTGTTACTGGTGAGCTCTTCCACCACCTCACCAGTTTTACCAATGGCAAACCTCCTGCTCATAGCAGCAGGTATATTTGGTGCTCTTCTCACCAGGGGAGATCTCACTGCCACCTTCAGCACCACCACTGTACCCTTCCTGTCAGCAGATGACCTCCAGTGCTCAGCTGGTCTGCCCCATAGTAACTGAGTCACTCCTACAGAGAAACAGGCACCAACCACTCCACCACTTTTGCATCCTTCTCTGCTTGGGACTCTGCAGCTCTTCTTTCATCCTCCTCTGTCCTTGTTAATTGTCTTAAGTGATATCCATTCTGAACTCTTTAGGATTTCCCAACATTTTACAGTGTTTCTTAAGTTCCACCCTCCAACTCTAATACTGCTTCTCCGCTTCCTGAACCACTGAATAATCTCTCCCACCATGCAAAGAACTCCTAGACAAATGAAGTTTAATGGCAGCTAATGGTGATCCTCTATAGAAGTACAACAAAGACCACGGCCACAGCAGTCTGGAACTAAAAGGAATACTGTTCTGAGACAGGAGACATGCAAAGTTCTAAAATGCCCAATACTTAAGATATTGAGATAAAGGAAAATACTGAGTAGTGCAGTGGAAAGAACAAAACCCTATGGTAAGGGAAAGGCATTTGATGAGTTTGCTGTCTGCCAAGAACACAGTATCCAGCATGATCCTGGCTGCCTTTATTCCTTTTATGTTCCCATATCTCACTTGGAACTGGAATGTCTGGTTAAATAGAAAGGAATAGAGAAACTCTGGAAAGTGCAAAAAAATTCAACAGGCTTCACGCATACCTGGCTATGGATTTTTAGTGTTAATTAAGAGGATAACTAGGAGTTCCAGGGCAGATAAAATATTTCCCATAATGTCTGACAGTAGTAGTTAACAAGCCTGCTGGGATCTTCTCAGCCCCTGCAGAGCTAAGGCTTCAACATTATTAAATGGCTGTCGCGTCTAAAGTATGGTGCAACATAACTCAACACACAGCAGAAAGCCCAGGATGCTGAAATGGGGGATGACTTTAGATTGCACTGCAGAGTAATTCAATTTCAGGACAGGTGTTTGCATGTGACTGAACAAGATACGACTGCAGAAAACAATAAAGTTACCCAACAGAGGAGAGAAGACGAGACACAGCAGGCTGGGCTCCCAAACAGCAAGAAAGTGTCAAAAGAAACCACATGCTTCAAGACATCGTGGTTCAGTGTGATCATTCCATCTAGATGAGCTATCCAAAATACAGACACTACAGAAGCAGAGAAATGCTTTCTTTGGATGGTGGTAGTCCTCCAAAGTCAGGCTATCTGCTGGCAATTTTTAAGCACATAGTTGGTGACTCAGGATTTGCTAGCAACAGAGGCCAAATCCCAGGGACTTTGTTATGGTGACAAGAGTTACACTCTTACTGCTCCCAACTCCCTTGGCTACACCCAAAAAGCTTATCCTAAAGCTTTTCCCTATGCAATCAGCCACTGCTTACCACTGCAACCAGCAATCAAATGGATTATGCTGTATTTGATGAGGCTTTAATGGGGTAGGTTTGCCTGCTGAGAAGTATTTCACCAAGCCTTACCTTTAAAATAGATGCATATTAAGAGTCAGAAGACTAGTAGTTTTCTTTTTACAGATACAATTTTTTAGGATCTTTAGAAAGGACCTGTTCTCAGTCACTGCTATGCATCTCATGTATTACCCAGCATACAGAAATTAGTATCTACCTTTTGTTTAACTCTTTGGAGCACATTTTGTTTAAAACAAAAAACATAATACCAAGATTTTGCTCTTCAAAAGGGATCACCTTCTAACATCCTAATGCATTTGCTAAGTGAACAAGGTCTTCCCTGCCTTCAGAAAAGGTGTTAGGTGTCCACATACCAAACAGAATTGCATGGAAAGTGGCCCAATAGCCCCAAACCAGAAAGATGGACATAAATGAATAGGCAGACAAAAATTGACACTGTTAGGCAGTTACCCATCCTGAATTAGCAGTATCTAACGTGATATTCACATATACAGCGGACTAAACGAGTCTTCCTATATGAATAAGATATGATGTGTATAGCTCACAACAGTTTGTACAAACACAAAATTGGTAAGATTTTCCAGAAGTCCTGAAGCTGGCATGGGACTCCAAGTCACAATGGTTCTATGCACTTCTTAACTAAAACATGTATTCCAAAGTGACCTTGGCAATTTGGAAAAAAAAGATAAAAAGTACTTATTATGCTAATTACTGCTCTAGAAAAAAAACACCAAACCAAAACACAAAAAAAGAGGCTTCATTCGTCATCTTTCTCATGACACATATAACTTGTCTAGCCTAAACAATACACAGAGATATCATTATGTCAGCTTAAAAAAACAGACTTCATGACACTGAAATCTGAAGTCTGGCACAGAATCCTGATGTTTCAACTGTATAACCTATATTAGTACTTATAAAATGTGCAAAGAACTATTCAGTGCAATCAAAATGCAGAACCACCACAACCAGTTAACCTCTTTTACCATACGGCCAATTTCACTGGCAAACAATCACAGTTCTGTGATTTAAAGCAAGCAATTTCCAATGCAAGTAGACAGCAGTGGTTGTATAAAAGAGGGTCTTGACTGGCCTACAATTTTGCTGAAGTCCCTGAAATTCTGTTCCATTCAGTACCAAATTCCACCACTAAGAGATTTCCTTAGGCAGGAGAAACTTCAAAAAAGTAGTATTTTTTTTCCCCTTTAACAAACAACACTATACAAACCAGCAGTTTATATAATGAATATTCTAAACTGAACGCTTATGCCAAAGGGATGGGCACTTTCTTTGCTTTGTAAGTATCACATGAGGAAAGGGAAACTGCAACACATGAAATAGTAAAACAGATGACATTCAACTCAATTGCAGAGGCTATGCTGTACACTCAGTAATTTGCCAGAGCCATAAGGAGGCCAAAAGCTCGACTCCACTGGGCTCACAATGTCTTCTGCAACCATTTGCTCCCACCAACTGCAATGCATTCCT